>NW_028295709.1:0-585834 GCF_964341445.2 Mesoplodon mirus | reverse complement strand
GCCCGGAAAAGAAACCCACCACCAGCCCTACACCTTCACCTACGCCGTAGCCTACTCCTGGCCCATATGCTGGCACTGACCCATGCGTCAGCACGTAGCCTAACCCTCCCACCTTTCCGTACCCTCACCTGTGCCCTAAGCCTTGACGTTCCCTAACCCTAAACCTAGCCCGGAACAGAAACCCACCACCAGCCCTAAACCTTTCCCTACTGGGTAGCCTACTCCTCGCCCGTACGCTCGCACTGACCCGTGCGTCAGCACGTAGCCTGACCCTCCCACGTTTCCGTACCCTCACCTGTGCCCTAAGACTTGCCGTTCCCTAACCCTAACCCTAGCCCGGAACGGAAACCCACCACCAGCCCTAAACCTTTCCCTACTGGGTAGCCTACTCCTCGCCCGTAAGCTCGCACTGACCCGTGTGTCAGCATGTAGTTTAACAATCCCACGTTTCCGTACCCTCACCTGGGCCCTAAGCATTGCCTTTCCCTAACACTAACCCTAGCCCGGAACGGAAACCCACCACAAGCCCTAAACGTTACCCTACGCCGTAGCCTACTCATGGCCCGAACTCTGGCACTGACCCGTGCGTCAGCACGTAGCCTGACCTTCCCACATTTCCGTACCCTCACCTGTGCCCTAAGGCTTGCCGTTCACTAATCCTAACCCTAGTACGGAATGGAAACCCACCACCATCCCTAAACCTAACGCCCAAACCGTAGCTTACTCCTGGCCCGTACGCTGGCACTGACCCGTGCGTCAGCATGTAGCCTGACCCTCCAACGTTTCCGTACCCTCACCTGTGCCCTAAGCCTTGCCGTTCCCTAACCCTAACACTAGCCTGGAATGGAATCCCAAGACCAGCCCTACATCTAACCCCCAAGCCGTAGCCTACTCCAGGCCGGTACGCTGGCACTGACACGTGCGTCAGCACGTAGCCTGACCCTCCCACGTTTCCATACCCTCACCTGTGCCCTAAGCTTTGCCGTTCCCAAACCCTAACCCTAGCCCGGAACAGAATCCCACCACCAGCTCTACACTCTACCCTACGCCGTAGCCTATTCCTGGCCCATACGCTGGCCATGACCCTTGCGTCAGCACGTAGCCTGACCCTCCCTCGTTTCCGTACCCTCACCTGTTCTCTAAGCCTTGACGTTCGCAAACCCTAACCCTAGCCCTGAACAGAAACACACCACCAGCCCTACAACTTACCACCACGCCGTAGCCTACTCCTGGCCCATATGCAGGCACTGACCCGTGCGTCAGCACGTAGCCTGACGCTCCCACGTTTCCATAACCTCACCTGTGCCCTAAGCCTTGCCGTTCCCTAACCCTAACCCTAGCCCGGAACGGAAACCCACCAGCAGCCCTACACATTACCCTATGCCGTAGCCTACACCTGGCCGTACGCGGGTAATGACCTGTGCTTCAGCACGTAGCCTGACCCTCCCATGTTACCGTACCCTCACCGGTGTCCTAAGCCTTGCCATTCCCTTACCCTAACCCTAGCCCGGAACGGAAACCCACCACCAGCCCTAAATCTTACCACTAGCCGTAGCCTACTCCTGGCCCGTACGCTGGCACTGACCCGTGCGTCAGCACGTAGCCTGACCCTCCCACGTTTCCGTACCATCACCTGTGCCCTAAGCCTTGCCGTTCCCTAACCCTAACCCTAGCCCAGAACGGAAACCCACCACCAGCCCTACACCTTACCCTACGCCGTAGCCTACTCCTGGCCCGTACGCTGGCACTAACCCGTGCGTCAGCACGTAACCTGACCCTCCCACATTTCCGAACCCTCACCTGTGCCCTAAGCCTTGCCGTTCCCTAACCCTAACCCTAGACCGGAACGGAAACCCACCACCAGTCCTACACTCTATCCTACGCCGTAGCCTATTCCTGGCCCGTACGCTGGCACTGACCCGTGCGTCAGCACATAGCCTGACGCTCCCACGTTTCCGTACCATCACCTGTGCCCTAAGCATTGACGTTCGCTAACCCTAACCCTAGCCCGGAACAGAAACCCACCACCAGCCCTACACCTTACCACCAAGCCGTAGCCTACTCCTGGCCCATATGCTGGCACTGACCCATGCGTCAGCACGTAGCCTGACCCTCCCACGTTTCCGTACCCTCACCTGTGCCCTAAGCCTTGCCGTTCCCTAACCCTAACCCTAGCCCGGAGCGAAAACCCACCACCAGCCCTACACCTTACCCTATGCCGTAGCCTACACCTGGCCCATACGCGGGTAATGACCTGTGCTTCAGCACGTAGCCTATCCCTCCCATGTTACCGTACCCTCACCTGTGCCCTAAGCCTTGCCGTTCCCTAACCCTAACCCTAGCCCGGAACGGAAAACCACCACCAGCCCTACACCTTACCCCAAAGCCGTAGCCTACTCCTGGCCCGTACGCTGAAACTGACCCGTGCGTCAGCACGTAGTCTGACCCTCCCACGTGTGCGGAACATCACCTGGGCCCTAAGCCTTGCCGTTCCCTAACCCTAACCCTAGCCCTGAACGGAAACCCACCACCATCCCTAAACCTTTCCCTACACCGTAGTCTATTCCTGGCTCGTACGCAGGCACTGACACTTTCATCAGCACGTAGCCTGACACTCCCACGTTTCCGTACCATCACCTGTGCCCTAAGCCTTGCCGTTCACTCACCCTAACCCTAGCCCAGAACAGAAAACCACCACCAGCCCTACAACTTACCCCCAAGCCGTAGCCTACTCCTGGTCCATACGCTGGCACTGACCCGTGCGTCAGAACGTATATTGACCCTGATACGTTGCCGTACCCTCACCTGTGCCCTAAGCCTTGCCGTTCCCTAACCCTAACCCTAGCCCGGAACGGAAAAGCACCACAAGCCCTACAACTTACCACCACGCCGTAGCCTACTCCTGGCCCATATGCTGGCACTGACCCATGCGTCAGCACGTAGCCTGACCCTCCCACGTTTCCGTAACCTCACCTGTGCCCTAAGCCTTGCCATTCCCTAACCCTAACACTAGCCCGGAACGAAAAGCCACCACCAGCCCTACACCTTACCCTATGCCGTAGCCTACACCTGGCCCATACGTGGGTAATGACCTGTGCTTCAGCACGTAGCCTAACCCTCCCATGTTACCGTACCCTCACCTGTGCCCTAAGCCTTGCCGTTCCCTCACACTAACCCTAGCCAGGAACGGAAACCCACGAGCAGCCCTACACCTAACCCTACGTCGTAGCCTACTCCTGGCCCGTACACTGGCACTGACCCGTGCGTCAGCACGTAGCCTGACCCTCCCAAGTTTCTGTACCCTCACCTGTGCCCTAAGACTTGCCGTTCCCTAACCCTAAATCTAGCCCGGAACGGAAACCCACAACCAGCCCTACACCTTACCCCCAAGCCGTAGCCTAATCCTGGCCCGTACGCTGGAACTGACCCGTGCGTCAGCACGTAGCCTGACCCTCCCACGTTTGCAGAACCTCACCTGAGCCCTAAGCCTTGCCGTTCCCTAACCCTAACCCTAGCCCTGAACGGAAACCCACCACCAGCCCTACACCTTTCCCTACACCGTAGCCTATTCCTGGCTCGTACGCAGGCACTGACCCTTTCATCAGCACGTAGCCTGTCACTCCACGTTTCCGTAACCTCACCTGTGCCCTAAGCCTTGCCGTTCACTAACCCTAACCCTAGCCCAGAACAGAAAACCACCACCAGCCCTACACCTTACCCACAAGCTGTAGCCTACTCCTGGTCCATACGCTGGCACTGAACTGTGCGTCAGCACGTAGCTTGACCTTCCAACATTACCGTACCCTCACCTGTGCCCTAAGCCTTGCCGTTCCCTAACACTAACCCTAGCCTGGAACGGAAACCCACCACCAGCCCTACACCTAACAAACAAGCCGTAGCCTACTCCTGGTCGGTACGCTGGCACTGACCCGTGCGTCATCACGTAGCCTGACCCTCCCACGATTCCGTACCCTCACCAGTGCCCTAAGCTTTGCCTTTCCCTAACCCTAACCTTAGCCCGGAAAAGAAACCCACCACCAGCCCTACACCTTCACCTACGCCGTAGTCTACTCCTGGCCCATATGCTGGCACTGACCCATGCGTCAGCACGTAGCCTAACCCTCCCACCTTTCCGTACCCTCACCTGTGCCCTAAGCCTTGACGTTCCCTATCCCTAAACCTAGCCCGGAACAGAAACCCACCACCAGCCCTAAACCATTCCCTACTGGGTAGCCTACTCCTCGCCCGTACGCTCGCACTGACCCGTGCGTCAGCACGTAGCCTGACCCTCCCACGTTTCCGTACCCTCACCTGTGCCCTAAGCCTTGCCGTTCCCTAACCCTAACCCTAGCCCGGAACGGAAACCCACCACCAGCCCTAAACCTTTCCCTACTGGGTAGCCTACTCCTCGCCCGTAAGCTCGCACTGACCCGTGTGTCAGCATGTAGTTTAACAATCCCACGTTTCCGTACCCTCACCTGGGCCCTAAGCATTGCCTTTCCCTAACACTAACCCTAGCCCGGAACGGAAACCCACCACAAGCCCTACACGTTACCCTACGCCGTAGCCTACTCATGGCCCGAACTCTGGCACTGACCCGTGCGTCAGCACGTAGCCTGACCTTCCCACATTTCCGTACCCTCACCTGTGCCCTAAGGCTTGCCGTTCACTAACCCTAACCCTAGCCCGGAACAGAAACCCACCACCAGCCCTACACCTTACCACCAAGCCGTAGCCTACTCCTGGCCCATATGCTGGCACTGACCCATGCGTCAGCACGTAGCCTGACCCTCCCACGTTTCCGTACCCTCACCTGTGCCCTAAGCCTTGCCGTTCCCTAACCCTAACCCTAGCCCGGAGCGAAAACCCACCACCAGCCCTACACCTTACCCTATGCCGTAGCCTACACCTGGCCCATACGCGGGTAATGACCTGTGCTTCAGCACGTAGCCTATCCCTCCCATGTTACCGTACCCTCACCTGTGCCCTAAGCCTTGCCGTTCCCTAACCCTAACCCTAGCCCCGAACGGAAAACCACCACCAGCCCTACACCTTACCCCAAAGCCGTAGCCTACTCCTGGCCCGTACGCTGAAACTGACCCGTGCGTCAGCACGTAGTCTGACCCTCCCACGTGTGCGGAACATCACCTGGGCCCTAAGCCTTGCCGTTCCCTAACTCTAACCCTAGCCCTGAACGGAAACCCACCACCATCCCTAAACCTTTCCCTACACCGTAGTCTATTCCTGGCTCGTACGCAGGCACTGACACTTTCATCAGCACGTAGCCTGACACTCCCACGTTTCCGTACCATCACCTGTGCCCTAAGCCTTGCCGTTCACTCACCCTAACCCTAGCCCAGAACAGAAACCCACCACCAGCCCTACAACTTACCCCCAAGCCGTAGCCTACTCCTGGTCCATACGCTGGCACTGACCCGTGCGTCAGAACGTATATTGACCCTGATACGTTGCCGTACCCTCACCTGTGCCCTAAGCCTTGCCGTTCACTAACCCTAACCCTAGCCCGGAACGGAAAAGCACCACAAGCCCTACACCTTACCCCCAAGCCGTAGCCTACTCCTGGCCCGTACGCTAGCACTGACCCGTGCGTCAGCACGTAGCCTGACCCTCCCACGTTTCCGTACCCTCACCTGGGCCCTAAGCCTTGCCGTTCCCTAACACTAACCCTAGCCTGGAACGGAAACCCACCACCAGCCCTACACATTATCCTACGCCGTAGCCTACTCCTGGCCCATATGCTGGCACTGACCCGTGCGTCAGCACGTAGCCTAACCCTCCCACGTTTCCGTACCCTCACCTGTGCCCTAAGCCTTGCCGTTCCCTAACCCTAACTCTAGCCCTGAACAGAAACCCACCACCAGCCCTAAACCTTTCCCTACTGGGTAGCCTACTCCTCGCCCGTACGCTCGCACTGACCCGTGCGTCAGCATGTAGTTTGACCCTCCCACGTTTCCGTACCCTCACCTGGGCCCTAAGCCTTGCCGTTCCCTAACACTAACCCTAGCCCGGAACGGAAACCCACCACCAGCCCTACACCTTACTGTACGCCATAACCTACTAATGGCCCGAACGCTGGCACTGACCCATGCGTCAGCACGTAGCCTGAACCTCCCACGTTTCCGTACCCTCACCTATGCCCTAAGCCTTGCCGTTCCCTAACACTAACCCTAGCCCGGAACGGAAACGCACCACAAGCCCTACACCTTACCCTCCGCCGTCGCCTACTCCTGGCCCGTACACTGGCACTGACACATGCGTCAGCACGTAGCCTGCCCCTCACACATTTCCGTACCCGCACCTGTGCCCTAAGCCTTGCCGTTCCCTAACCCTAACCCTAGTCCGGAACAGAAACCCACCACCAGCCCTACAGCTTACCCACAAGCCATAGACTATTCCTGGCCCGTACGTTGGCACTGACCCGTGCGTAAGCATGTAGCCTGACCCTCCCACGTTACCGTACCCTCACCTGTGCCCTAAGCCTTGCAGTTCCCTAACCCTAACCCTAGCGCGGAACGGAAACCCACCACCAGCCCTACACCTAACCCCAAGCCGTAGCCTACTCCTAGCCGGTACGCTGGCACTGACCCATGCATCAGCACATAGCCTGACCCTCCCAAGTTTCTGTACCCTCACCTGTGCCCGAGGCCTTGCCGTTCCCTTACCCTAATCCTAGCCAGGAACGGAAACCCACCTCCAGCCCTACAACTTACCCCCAATCCGTAGGCTACTCCTGGACCTTACGCTGGCACTGACCTGTGCGTCAGCACGTAGCCTGACCCTCCCACGTTTGTGGACCCTCACATGTGCCCTAAGCCTTGCCATTCCCTAACCCTAACCCTAGCCCGGAACGGAAACCCACCACCAGCCCTACAACTTTCCCTACGCCGTAGCCTATTCCTGGCCTGTACGCAGGCACTGACCCTTTCATCAGCACGTAGCCTGACCCTCCCACGTTCCCGTACCCTCACCTGTGCCCTAAGCCTTGCCGTTCCCTAACTCTAACCCTAGTATGGAACGGAAACACACCACCAGCCCTACAACTAACCACCAAGCCATAGCCTACTCCTGGCCCGTACGCTGGCACTGACCCGTGCGTCAGCACGTAGCCTGACCCTCCCACATTTCCGTACCCTCACCTGTGGCCTAAGCCTTGCTGTTCCATAACACTAACCCTAGACTGGAACGGAAACACACCACCAACCCTACACCTAACCACCAAGCCGTAGCCTACTCCTGGCCGGTACGCTGGCACTAACACGTGCATCAGCATGTAGCCTGACCCTCCCACGTTTCCGTAACCTCACCTGTGCCCTACGTTTTGCCATTCCCTAACCCTAACTGTAGCCCGAAAGGGAAACAGCCCTACACATTACCCTACGCCGTAGCCTACTCCTGGCCGGTACGCTGGCACTGACACGTGCATCAGCATGAAGCCTGACCCTCCCACGTTTCCGTACCCTCACCTGTGCCCTAAGCCTTGCCGTTCACTAACCATAACCCAAGCCGGAACGGAATCCCACCACCAGCCCTACACATTACCGTATGTCGTAGCCTATTCCTGGCCCGTACGCTGGCACTGACACGTGCGTCAGCATGTAGCCTGACCCTCCCACGTTTCCGTACCCTCACCTGTGCCCTAAGCCTTGCTGTTCCCTAACACTAACACTAGCCTGGAACGAAAACCCACCACAAGCCCTACACCTTACCATATGCCATAGCCTACTCCTGGCCCGTACGCTGACACTGAACCGTGAGTCAGCACGTAGCCTGACCCTCCCACGTTTCCGTACCCTCACCTGTGCCCTAAGCCTTGCCGTTCCTTCACCCTAACCCTAGCCAGGAACGGAAACCCACCAGCAGCCCTAAACTTTACCCTACACCGTAGCCTACTCCTGGCCCGTACGATGGCACTGACCCGTGCGTCAGCACGTAGCCTGACCCTCACACGTTTCCGTACCCTCACCTGTGCCCTAAGCGTTGCCGTTCCCTAACCCTAACCCTAGTCTGGAACGGAAACACACCACCAGACCTACAGCTTACCACAAAGCCATAGCCTATTCCTGGCCCGTACGCTGGCACTGACTCATGTGTCAGCATGTAGCCTGAACCTCCCACGTTTCCGTACCCTCACTTGTGCCCTAAGCCTTGCCGTTTCCTAACCCTAACCCTAGCCCCGAACGGAAACCCAACACCAGCCCTACACCTAACCCCAAGTCGTAGCCTACTCCTGGCTGGTACGCTGGCACTGAACCGTGCATCGACACTTAGCCTGACCCTCCCACGTTTCCGTACCCTCACCTGTGCCCTAAGCCTTGCCGTTCCCTAACACTAACCATAGCCCAGAACGGAAATCCACCACCAGCCCTACACTCTACCCTACGCCGTAGCCTATTCCTGGCCCGTACGCTGGCACTGACCCATGCGTCAGCACGTAGCCTGACCCTCCCACGTTTCCGTACCCTCACCTGTGCCCTAAGCCTTGACGTTCCCTAACCCTAACCCTAGCCCGGAACAGAGTCCCACCACCAGCCCTACACCTTACCACAACGCCGTAGCCAGCTCCTGGACCATATGCTGGCACTGAGCCGTGTGTCAGCACGTAGCCTGACCCTCCCACGATTCCGTAACCTCACCTCTGCCCTAAGCCTTGCCGTTCCCTAATCCTAATCCTAGCCCGGAATGGAAACCCACCCCCAGCCCTACAGCTTACCCTATGCCGTAGCCTACACCTGGACCGTACGCGGGCACTGACCTGTGCTTCAGCACGTAGCCTGACCCTCCCACGTTTCCGTACCCTCACCTGTGCCCTAAGCCTTGCTGTTCCCTAACACTAACCCTAGCCTGGAATGGAAACCCACCACCATCCCTACACCTAACCACCAAACCGTAGCCTACTCCTGGCCGGTACGCTGGCACTGACACGTAAGTCATCACGTAGCCTGAACCTCTCTCGTTTCTGTACCCTCACGTGTGCCCTAAGCTTTGCCGTTCCCTAACCCTAACTGTAGCCCGGAACGGAAACCCACCAACAGCCCTACACCTTTCCCCCAACTGTAGCCTACTCCTGGTCCATACGCTGGCACTGACCCGTGCGTCAGAACGTATCCTGAACCTGCCACGTTGCTGTACCCTCACCTGTGCCCTAAACCTTGCCATTCCCTAACCCTAACCCTAGTTCGTAAAGGAAACCCACCACAAGCCCTACACCTTACCCCCAAGTCATAGCCTACTCGTGGTCCATACGCTGGCACTGACCTCTGCGTCAGCATGTAGCCTGAACTTCCCACGTTACCGTAACGTCACCTGTGCCCTAAGCCTTGCCGTTCCCTAACCCTAACCCTAGTCCAGGACAGAAACACACCACAAGCCCTACACCTAACCCACAAGCCATAGCCTACTCCTGGCCCGTACGCTGGCACTGACCCGTGCGTCAGCATGTAATCTGACCCACACACGTTTCCGTACCCTCACCTGGGCCCTAAGCCTTGCCGTTCCCTAACCCTAACCCTAGCCCGGAACGGAAACCCACCACAAGCCCTACACCTTACCCTATGCCGTAGCCTACTCCTGGCCCGAACGCTGGCACTGACCCGTGCGTCAGCACGTAGCCTGACCTTCCCACATTTCCGTACCTTCACCTGTGCCGTAAGCCTTGCTGTTCCCTAACCCTAACCCTAGTACGGAACAGAAAACCACCACCAGCCCTACAACTAACCTCCAAGCCATAGCCTACTTATGGCCCGTACACTGGCACTGACCCGTGCATCAGCACGTAGCCTGACCCTCCCACGTTTCCGTACCATCACCTTTGCCCTAAGCCTTGCCGTTCCCTAACCCTAACCCTAGCCCGGTACAGAAAACCACCACCAGCCCTACACATAAACCCCAAGCCGTAGCCTACTCCTGGCCGGTACGCTTGCACTGACCCGTGCGTCAGCACGTAGCATGACCCTCCCACGTTTCTGTATCCTCACCTGTGCCCTAAGCCTTGCCGTTCCCTAACCCTAACCCTAGCCCTGAATGGAAAACCACCACCAGCCCTACACTTTACCCTACGCCATAGCCTACTCCTGGCCCGTACGCTGGCACTGACACGTGCGTCAGCAAGTAGCCTGACCCTCCCACTTTTCCGTACCCTCACCTGTGCCCTAAGCCTTGCCGTTCCCTAACCCTAACCCTAGCCCAGAACGGAAAGCCACCACCAGCCCTACAACTTACCCCCAAGCAGTAGCCTACTCCTGGCCCGTATGCTGGCTCTGACACATGCGTCAGCACGTAGCCTGACCCTCCCACGTTTCCGTACCCTCACCTGTGCCCTAAGCCTTGCCGTTCCATAACCCTAACCCTAGCCCGGAACGGAAACCCACCACAAACCCGAAAACTAACCCCCAAGCCGTAGCCTACTCCTGGCCGGTACGCTGGCACTGACCCGTGCGTCAGCACATAGCCTGACCCTCCCACGTTTCCGTAACCTCACCTGTGCCCTAAGTCTTGCCGTACCCTAACGCTAACCCTAGCCCGGAACGGAAACACACCACCAGCCCTACAGCTTACCCCCAAGCCATAGCGTACTCCTGACCGGTACGCTGGCACTGACCCGTGCATCAGCACGTAGCCTGACCCTCCCACGTTTCCGTACCCTCACCTGTGCCCTAAGCTTTGCCGTTCCCTAACCCTAACCGTAGCCTGGAACGGAAACCCACCACCAGCCCTACACCTTAACCTACGCCGTAGCCTACTCCTGACCCATACGCTAGCACTGACCCGTGCGTCAGCACGTAGCCTGACCCTCCCACGTTTCCGTACCCTCACCTGTGCCCTAAGCCTTGCCGTTCCCTAACCCTAACCCTAGCCCCGAACGGAAACCCAACACCAGCCCTACACCTAACCCCAAGTCGTAGCCTACTCCTGGCTGGTACGCTGGCACTGAACCGTGCATCGACACTTAGCCTGACCCTCCCATGTTTCCGTACCCTCACCTGTGCCCTAAGCTTTGCCGTTCCCTAACCCTAACCGTAGCCTGGAACGGAAACCCACCACCAGCCCTACACCTTAACCTACGCCGTAGCCTACTCCTGACCCATACGCTAGCACTGACCCGTGCGTCAGCACGTAGCCTGACCCTCCCACGTTACCTTACCCTCACCTGTGCCCTAAGCCTTGCCGTACCCTAACCCTAACCCTAGCCCCGAAAGGAAAACCAACACCAGCCCTACACCTAACCCCAAGTCGTAGCCTACTCCTGGCTGGTACGCTGGCACTGAACCGTGCATCGACACTTAGCCTGACCCTCCCACGTTTCCGTACCCTCACCTGTGCCCTAAGCCTTGCCGTTCCCTAACACTAACCATAGCCCAGAACGGAAATCCACCACCAGCCCTAAACTCTACCCTACGCCGTAGCCTATTCCTGGCCCGTACGCTGGCACTGACCCATGCGTCAGCACGTAGCCTGACCCTCCCACGTTTCCGTACCCTCACCTGTGCCCTAAGCCTTGACGTTCCCTAACCCTAACCCTAGCCCGGAACAGAGTCCCACCACCAGCCCTACACCTTACCACAACGCCGTAGCCAGCTCCTGGACCATATGCTGGCACTGAGCCGTGTGTCAGCACGTAGCCTGACCCTCCCACGATTCCGTAACCTCACCTCTGCCCTAAGCCTTGCCGTTCCCTAATCCTAATCCTAGCCCGGAATGGAAACCCACCCCCAGCCCTACAGCTTACCCTATGCCGTAGCCTACACCTGGACCGTACGCGGGCACTGACCTGTGCTTCAGCACGTAGCCTGACCCTCCCACGTTTCCGTACCCTCACCTGTGCCCTAAGCCTTGCTGTTCCCTAACACTAACCCTAGCCTGGAATGGAAACCCACCACCATCCCTACACCTAACCACCAAACCGTAGCCTACTCCTGGCCGGTACGCTGGCACTGACACGTAAGTCATCACGTAGCCTGAACCTCTCTCGTTTCTGTACCCTCACGTGTGCCCTAAGCTTTGCCGTTCCCTAACCCTAACTGTAGCCCGGAACGGAAACCCACCAACAGCCCTACACCTTTCCCCCAACTGTAGCCTACTCCTGGTCCATACGCTGGCACTGACCCGTGCGTCAGAACGTATCCTGAACCTGCCACGTTGCTGTACCCTCACCTGTGCCCTAAACCTTGCCACTCCCTAACCCTAACCCTAGTTCAGAAAGGAAACCCACCACAAGCCCTACACCTTACCCCCAAGTCATAGCCTACTCGTGGTCCATACGCTGGCACTGACCTCTGCGTCAGCATGTAGCCTGAACTTCCCACGTTACCGTAACGTCACCTGTGCCCTAAGCCTTGCCGTTCCCTAACCCTAACCCTAGTCCAGGACAGAAACACACCACAAGCCCTACACCTAACCCACAAGCCATAGCCTACTCCTGGCCCGTACGCTGGCACTGACCCGTGCGTCAGCATGTAATCTGACCCACACACGTTTCCGTACCCTCACCTGGGCCCTAAGCCTTGCCGTTCCCTAACCCTAACCCTAGCCCGGAACGGAAACCCACCACAAGCCCTACACCTTACCCTATGCCGTAGCCTACTCCTGGCCCGAACGCTGGCACTGACCCGTGCGTCAGCACGTAGCCTGACCTTCCCACATTTCCGTACCTTCACCTGTGCCGTAAGCCTTGCTGTTCCCTAACCCTAACCCTAGTACGGAACGGAAAACCACCACCAGCCCTACAACTAACCTCCAAGCCATAGCCTACTTATGGCCCGTACACTGGCACTGACCCGTGCATCAGCACGTAGCCTGACCCTCCCACGTTTCCGTACCATCACCTTTGCCCTAAGCCTTGCCGTTCCCTAACCCTAACCCTAGCCCGGTACAGAAAACCACCACCAGCCCTACACATAAACCCCAAGCCGTAGCCTACTCCTGGCCGGTACGCTTGCACTGACCCGTGCGTCAGCACGTAGCATGACCCTCCCACGTTTCTGTATCCTCACCTGTGCCCTAAGCCTTGCCGTTCCCTAACCCTAACCCTAGCCCTGAATGGAAAACCACCACCAGCCCTACACTTTACCCTACGCCGTAGCCTACTCCTGGCCCGTACGCTGGCACTGACATGTGCGTCAGCAAGTAGCCTGACCCTCCCACTTTTCCGTACCCTCACCTGTGCCCTAAGCCTTGCCGTTCCCTAACCCTAACCCTAGCCCAGAACGGAAAGCCACCACCAGCCCTACAACTTACCCCCAAGCAGTAGCCTACTCCTGGCCCGTATGCTGGCTCTGACACATGCGTCAGCACGTAGCCTGACCCTCCCACGTTTCCGTACCCTCACCTGTGCCCTAAGCCTTGCCGTTCCATAACCCTAACCCTAGCCCGGAACGGAAACCCACCACAAACCCGACAACTAACCCCCAAGCCGTAGCCTACTCCTGGCCGGTACGCTGGCACTGACCCGTGCGTCAGCACATAGCCTGACCCTCCCACGTTTCCGTAACCTCACCTGTGCCCTAAGTCTTGCCGTACCCTAACGCTAACCCTAGCCCGGAACGGAAACACACCACCAGCCCTACAGCTTACCCCCAAGCCATAGCGTACTCCTGGCCGGTACGCTGGCACTGACCCGTGCATCAGCACGTAGCCTGACCCTCCCACGTTTCCGTACCCTCACCTGTGCCCTAAGCTTTGCCGTTCCCTAACCCTAACCGTAGCCTGCAACGGAAACCCACCACCAGCCCTACACCTTAACCTACGCCGTAGCCTACTCCTGACCCATACGCTAGCACTGACCCGTGCGTCAGCACGTAGCCTGACCCTCCCACGTTTCCGTACCCTCACCTGTGCCCTAAGCCTTGCCGTTCCCTAACCCTAACCCTAGCCCGGAACGGAAACCCACCACCAGCTCTAAACCTTTCCCTACTGGGTAGCCTATGCCTCGCCCGTACGCTCGCACTGACCCGTGCGTCAGCATGTAGTTTAACACTCCCACGTTTCCGTACACTCACCTGGGCCCTAAGCATTGCCGTTCCCTAACACTAACCCTATCACGGAACGGAAACCCACCACCAGCCCTACACCTTACCCTACGCCGTAGCCTATTCCTGGCACGAACTCTGGCACTGACCCGTGCGTCAGCACGTAGCCTCACCCTCCCACGTTCCCTTACCCTCACCTGTGCCCTAAGCCTTAACGTTCGTTAACCCTAACCCTAGCCTTGAACAGAAACACACCACCAGCCCTACACCTTACCACCACGCCTTAGCCTACTCCTGGCCTTTATGCCGGCACTGACCCGTGCGTCAGCACGTAGCCTGACCCTCCCACGTTTCCGTAACCTCACCTGTGCCCTAAGCCTTGCCGTTCCCTAACCCTAACCCTAGCCCGGAACGAAAACCCACCACCAGCCCTATACCTTACACTATGCCGTAGCCTACACCTGGCCCGTACGTGGTTAATGACCTGTGCTTCAGCACGTAGCCTGACCCTCCCATGTTACCATACCCTCACCTGTGTCCTAAGCCTTGCCGTTCCCTAACCCTAACCCTAGTTCGGAATGGAAACCCACCACAAGCCCTAAACCTTACCCCCAAGCCATAGCCTACTCGTGGTCCATACGCTGGCACTGACCTCTGCGTCAGCATGTAGCCTGAACTTCCCACGTTACCGTAACGTCACCTGTGCCCTAAGCCTTGCCGTTCCCTAACCCTAACCGTAGTATGGGACAGAAACACACCACAAGCCCTACACCTAACGCACAAGCCATAGCCTACTCCTGGCCCGTAAGCTGGCACTGACCGGTGTGTCAGCATGTAATCTGACCCGCAAACGTTTCCATACCCTCACCTGTGCCCTAAGCCTTGCCGTTCCCTAACCCTAACCCTAGGCCAGAACGGAAACCCACCACCAGCCCTACAACTTACCCCCAAGCAGTAGCCTACTCCTGGCCCGTATGCTGGCTCTGACACATGCGTCAGCACGTAGCCTGACCCTCCCATGTTTCCGTACCCTCACCTGTGCCCTAAGCCTTGCCGTTCCATAACCCTAACCCTAGCCCGGAACGGAAACCCACCACAAACCCTACAACAAAGCCCCAAGCCGTAGCATACTCCTGGCCGGTACACTGGCACTGACCCGTGCGTCAGCACATAGCCTGACCCTCCCACGTTTCCGTAACCTCACCTGTGCCCTAAGCCTTGCCGTACCCTAACGCTAACCCTAGCCCGGAACGGAAACACACCACCAGCCCTACACCTTACCCTACGCCGTAGCCTACTCCTGGCACGAACTCTGGCACTGACCCGTGCGTCAGCACGTAGCCTCACCCTCCCACGTGCCCTTACCCTCACCTGTGCCCTAAGCCTTGCCTTTGCCTAACCATAACCCTAGCCCGAAACGGAAACCCACCACCAGCCCTACACCTTACCCTACGCCGTTGACTACTCCTGGCCCGTACACTGGCACTGACACATGCGTCAGCACGTAGCCTGACCTTCCCATATTTCCGTACCCTCACCTGTGCCCTAAGCCTTGCCGTTCCATAACCCTAACCCTAGCCCGGAACGGAAACCCACCACAAACCCTACAACTAACCCCCAAGCCGTAGCCTACTCCTGGCCGGTACACTGGCACTGACCCGTGCGTCAGCACATAGCCTGACCCTCCCACGTTTCCGTAACCTCACCTGTGCCCTAAGCCTTGCCGTGCCCTAACGCTAACCCTAGCCCGGAACGGAAACACACCACCAGCCCTACAGCTTACCCCCAAGCCATAGCCTACTCCTGGCCGGTACGCTGGCACTGACCCGTGCATCAGCACGTAGCCTGACCCTCCCACGTTTCCGTAACCTCACCTGTGCCCTAAGCTTTGCCGTTCCCTAACCCTAACCGTAGCCTGGAACGGAAACCCACCACCAGCCCTACACCTTATCCTACGCCGTAGCCTACTCCTGGCCCATACGCTAGCACTGACCCGTGCGTCAGCACGTAGCCTGACCCTCCCACGTTTCCGTACCCTCACCTGTGCCCTAAGCCTTGCCGTTCCCTAACCCTAACCCTAGCCCGGAACGGAAACCCACCACCAGCTCTAAACCTTTCCCTACTGGGTAGCCTATGCCTCGCCCGTACGCTCGCACTGACCCGTGCGTCAGCATGTAGTTTAGCACTCCCACGTTTCCGTACCCTCACCTGGGCCCTAAGCATTGCCGTTCACTAACACTAACCCTATCCCGGAACGGAAACCCACCACCAGCCCTACACCTTACCCTACGCCGTAGCCTACTCCTGGCACGAACTCTGGCACTGACCCGTGCGTCAGCACGTAGCCTCACCCTCCCACGTTCCCTTACCCTCACCTGTGCCCTAAGCCTTGCCTTTGCCTAACCATAACCCTAGCCCGAAACGGAAACCCACCACCAGCCCTACACCTTACCCTACGCCGTTGCCTACTCCTGGCCCATACACTGGCACTGACACATGCGTCAGCACGTAGCCTGACCTTCCCATATTTCCGTACCCTCACCTGTGCCCTAAGGCTTGCCGTTCCGTAACCCTAACCCTAGTACGGAACGGAAAGCCACCACCAGCCATAAACATAACGCCCAAATCATAGCCTACTCATGGCCCGTACGCTGGCACTGACCCGTGCGTCAGCATGTAGCCTGACCCTCCCACGTTTCCGTACCCTCACCTGTGCCCTAAGCCTTGCCGTTCCCTAACCCTAACCCTAGCCTGGAATGGAAACCCACCACCAGCCCTACACCTAACCCCCAAGCCATAGCCTACTCCTGGCCGGTACGCTGGCACTGACACATGCGTCAGCACGTAGCCTGACCCTCCCACGTTTCCGTACCCTCACCTGTGCCCTAAGCTTTGCCGTTCCCTAACCCTAACCCTAGCCCGGAACAGAATCCCACCAACAGCCATACACTTTTCCCTACGCCGTAGCCTATTCCTGGCCCATACGCTGGCACTGACCCTTGCGTCAGCACGTAGCCTGACCCTCCCACGTTTCCGTACCCTCACCTGTGCCCTAAGCCTTGACGTTCGTTAACCCTAACCCTAGCCTTGAACAGAAACACACCACCATCCCTACAACTTACCACCACGCCGTAGCCTACTCCTGGCCTTTATGCCGGCAATGACCCATGCGTCAGCACGTAGCCTGACCCTCCCACGTTTCCATAACCTCACCTGTGCCAAAAGCCTTGCCATTTCCTAACCCTAACCCTAGCCCGGAACGAAAAACCACCACCAGCCCTATACCTTACACTATGCCGTACCCTACACCTGGCCCGTACGTGGTTAATGACCTGTGCTTCAGCACGTAGCCTGACCCTCCCATGTTACCATACCCTCACCTGTGTCCTAAGCCTTGCCGTTCCCTTACCCTAACCCTAGCCCGGAACTGAAACCCACCACCAGCCCTACACCTTACCCCCAAGATGTAGCCTACTCCTGGCCCGTACGCTGGCAGTGACTCGTGCGTCAGCACGTAGCCTGACCCTCCCACGTTTCCGTACCCTCACCTGTGCCCTAAGCCTTGCCGTTCCCTAACCCTAACCCTAGCCCGGAACGGAAAACCACCACCAGTCCTACACTCTATCCTACGCCTTAGCCTATTCCTGGCCCGTACGCTGGCACTGACCCATGCGTCAGCACATAGCCTGACCCTCCCACGTTTCCGTACCATCACCTCTGCCCTAAGCATTGACGTTCGCTAACCCTAACCCTAGCCCGGAACAGAAACACACCACCAGCCCTACAACTTACCACCACGCCGTAGCCTACTCCTGGCCCATATGCTGGCACTGACCCATGCGTCAGCACGTAGCCTGACCCTCCCACGTTTCCGTAACCTCACCTGTGCCCTAAGCCTTGCCGTTCCCTAACCCTAACCCTAGCCCGGAACGAAAAGCCACCACCAGCCCTACACCTTACCCTATGCCGTAGCCTACACCTGGCCCATACGTGGGTAATGACCTGTGCTTCAGCACGTAGCCTAACCCTCCCATGTTACCGTACCCTCACCTGTGCCCTAAGCCTTGCCATTCCCTCACACTAACCCTAGCCAGGAACGGAAACCCACGAGCAGCCCTACACCTAACCCTACGTCGTAGCCTACTCCTGGCCCGTACACTGGCACTGACCCGTGCGTCAGCACGTAGCCTGACCCTCCCAAGTTTCTGTACCCTCACCTGTGCCCTAAGACTTGCCGTTCCCTAACCCTAAATCTAGCCCGGAACGGAAACCCACAACCAGCCCTACACCTTACCCCCAAGCCGTAGCCTAATCCTGGCCCGTACGCTGGAACTGACCCGTGCGTCAGCACGTAGCCTGACCCTCCCACGTTTCCGTACCCTCACCTGTTCTCTAAGCCTTGACGTTCGCAAACCCTAACCCTAGCCCTGAACAGAAACACACCACCAGCCCTACAACTTACCACCACGCCGTAGCCTACTCCTGGCCCATATGCAGGCACTGACCCGTGCGTCAGCACGTAGCCTGACGCTCCCACGTTTCCATAACCTCACCTGTGCCCTAAGCCTTGCCGTTCCCTAACCCTAACCCTAGCCCGGAACGGAAACCCACCAGCAGCCCTACACATTACCCTATGCCGTAGCCTACACCTGGCCCGTACGCGGGTAATGACCTGTGCTTCAGCACGTAGCCTGAACCTCCCATGTTACCGTACCCTCACCGGTGTCCTAAGCCTTGCCATTCCCTTACGCTAACCCTAGCCCGGAACGGAAACCCACCACCAGCCCTAAATCTTACCACTAGCCGTAGCCTACTCCTGGCCCGTACGCTGGCACTGACCCGTGCGTCAGCACGTAGCCTGACCCTCCCACGTTTCCGTACCATCACCTGTGCCCTAAGCCTTGCCGTTCCCTAACCCTAACCCTAGCCCAGAACGGAAACCCACCACCAGCCCTACACCTTACCCTACGCCGTAGCCTACTCCTGGCCCGTACGCTGGCACTGACCCGTGCGTCAGCACGTAGCCTGACCCTCCCACATTTCCGAACCCTCACCTGTGCCCTAAGCCTTGCCGTTCCCTAACCCTAACCCTAGACCGGAACGGAAACCCACCACCAGTCCTACACTCTATCCTACGCCGTAGCCTATTCCTGGCCCGTACGCTGGCAGTGACCCGTGCGTCAGCACATAGCCTGACCCTCCCACGTTTCCGTACCATCACCTGTGCCCTAAGCATTGACGTTCGCTAACCCTAACCCTAGCCCCGAACAGAAACCCACCACCAGCCCTACACCTTACCACCAAGCCGTAGCCTACTCCTGGCCCATATGCTGGCACTGACCCATGCGTCAGCACGTAGCCTGACCCTCCCACGTTTCCGTACCCTCACCTGTGCCCTAAGCCTTGCCGTTCCCTAACCCTAACCCTAGCCCGGAGCGAAAACCCACCACCAGCCCTACACCTTACTCTATGCCGTAGCCTACACCTGGCCCATACGCGGGTAATGACCTGTGCTTCAGCACGTAGCCTATCCCTCCCATGTTACCGTACCCTCACCTGTGCCCTAAGCCTTGCCGTTCCCTAACCCTAACCCTAGCCCGGAACGGAAAACCACCACCAGCCCTACAACTTACCCCAAAGCCGTAGCCTACTCCTGGCCCGTACGCTGAAACTGACCCGTGCGTCAGCACGTAGTCTGACCCTCCCACGTGTGCGGAACATCACCTGGGCCCTAAGCCTTGCCGTTCCCTAACCCTAACCCTAGCCCTGAACGGAAACCCACCACCATCCCTAAACCTTTCCCTACACCGTAGTCTATTCCTGGCTCGTACGCAGGCACTGACACTTTCATCAGCACATAGCCTGACACTCCCACGTTTCCGTACCATCACCTGTGCCCTAAGCCTTGCCGTTCACTCACCCTAACCCTAACCCAGAACAGAAACCCACCACCAGCCCTACAACTTACCCCCAAGCCGTAGCCTACTCCTGGTCCATACGCTGGCACTGACCCGTGCGTCAGAACGTATATTGACCCTGATACGTTGCCGTACCCTCACCTGTGCCCTAAGCCTTGCCGTTCCCTAACCCTAACCCTAGCCCGGAACGGAAAAGCACCACAAGCCCTACAACTTACCACCACGCCGTAGCCTACTCCTGGCCCATATGCTGGCACTGACCCATGCGTCAGCACGTAGCCTGACCCTCCCACGTTTCCGTAACCTCACCTGTGCCCTAAGCCTTGCCGTTCCCTAACCCTAACCCTAGCCCGGAACGAAAAGCCACCACCAGCCCTACACCTTACCCTATGCCGTAGCCTACACCTGGCCCATACGTGGGTAATGACCTGTGCTTCAGCACGTAGCCTAACCCTCCCATGTTACCGTACCCTCACCTGTGCCCTAAGCCTTGCCGTTCCCTCACACTAACCCTAGCCAGGAACGGAAACCCACGAGCAGCCCTACACCTAACCCTACGTCGTAGCCTACTCCTGGCCCGTACACTGGCACTGACCCGTGCGTCAGCACGTAGCCTGACCCTCCCAAGTTTCTGTACCCTCACCTGTGCCCTAAGACTTGCCGTTCCCTAACCCTAAATCTAGCCCGGAACGGAAACCCACAACCAGCCCTACACCTTACCCCCAAGCCGTAGCCTAATCCTGGCCCGTACGCTGGAACTGACCCGTGCGTCAGCACGTAGCCTGACCCTCCCACGTTTGCAGAACCTCACCTGAGCCCTAAGCCTTGCCGTTCCCTAACCCTAACCCTAGCCCTGAACGGAAACCCACCACCAGCCCTACACCTTTCCCTACACCGTAGCCTATTCCTGGCTCGTACGCAGGCACTGACCCTTTCATCAGCACGTAGCCTGTCACTCCACGTTTCCGTAACCTCACCTGTGCCCTAAGCCTTGCCGTTCACAAACCCTAACCCTAGCCCAGAACAGAAAACCACCACCAGCCCTACACCTTACCCACAAGCCGTAGCCTACTCCTGGTCCATACGCTGGCAGTGACCCGTGCGTCAGAACATATCCTGACCCTGCCACGTTGCCGTACCCTCACCTGTGCCCTAAGCCTTGCCGTTCCCTAACCCTAACCCTAGCCCGGAACGGAAAAGCACCACAATCCCTACACCTTACCCCCAAGCCGTAGCCTACTCCTGGTCCATACGCTGGCACTGACCTGTGCGTCAGCACGTAGCTTGACCTTCCAACATTACCGTACCCTCACCTGTGCCCTAAGCCTTGCCGTTCCCTAACACTACCCCTAGCCTGAAACGGAAACCCACCACCAGCCCTACACCTAAGCAACAAGCCGTAGCCTACTCATGGTCGGTACGCTGGCAGTGACCCGTGCGTCATCACGTAGCCTGACCCTCCCACGATTCCGTACCCTCACCAGTGCCCTAAGCTTTGCCTTTCCCTAACCCTAACCGTAGCCCGGAACAGAAACCCACCACCAGCCCTACACCTTAACCTACGCCGTAGCCTACTCCTGGCCCATAAGCTGGCACTGACCCGTGCGTCAGCACATAGCCTAACACTCCCACGTTTCCGTACCCTCACCTGTGCCCAAAGCCTTGACGTTCCCTAACCCTAAACCTAGCCCGGAACAGAAACCCACCACCAGCCCTAAACCTTTCCCTACTGGGTAGCCTACTCCTCGCCCGTACTCTCGCACTGACCCGTGCGTCAGCACGTAGCCTGACCCTCCCACGTTTCCGTACCCTCACCTGTGCCCTAAGACTTGCCGTTCCCTAACCCTAACCCTAACCCGGAACAGAAACCCACCACCAGCCCTAAACCTTTCCCTACTGGGTAGCCTAGTCCTCGCCCGTACGCTCGCACTGACCCGTGCGTCAGCATGTAGTTTAACACTCTCACGTTTCCGTACCGTCACCTGGGCCCTAAGAATTGCCGTTCCCTAACACTAAGCCTAGCCCGGAACGGAAACCCACCACCAGCCCTACACCTTACCCTACGCCTTAGCCTACTCATGGCCCGAACTCTGGCACTGACCCGTGCGTCAGCACGTAGCCTGACCTTCCCATATTTCCGTACCCTCACCTGTGCCCTAAGGCTTGCCGTTCACTAACCCTAACCCTAGTACGGAACGGAAACACACCACCAGCCCTAAACCTAACACCCAAACCGTAGCCTACTCCTGGCCCGTACGCTGGCACTGACCCGTGCGTCAGCATGTAGCCTGACCCTCCCACGTTTCCGTACCCTCACCTGTGCCCTAAGCCTTGCCGTTCCGTAATCCTAACCCTAGCTTGTAATGGAAACCCACCAGCAGCCCTACATCTAACCCCCAAGCTGTAGCCTACTCCAGGCCGGTACGCTGGCACTGACACGTGCGTCAGCACGTAGCCTGACCATCCCACGTTTCCGTACCCTCACCTGTGATCTAAGCTTTGCCGTTCCCTAACCCTAACCCTAGCCCGGAACAGAATCCCACCACCAGCTCTACACACTACCCTACGCCGTAGCCTATTCCTGGCCCATACGCTGGCCATGACCCTTGTGTCAGCACGTAGCCTGACCCTCCCACGTTACGTACCCTCACCTGTGCCCTAAGCCTTGACGTTCGCTAACCCTAACCCTAGCCCGGAACAGAAACACACCACCAGCCCTATGACTTACCACCACGCCGTAGCCTACTCCTGGCCCATATGCTGGCACTGACCCGTGCGTCAGCACGTAGCCTGATACTCCCACGTTTCCATAACCTCACCTGTGCCCTAAGCCTTGCCATTCCCTTACCCTAACCATAGCCCTGAACGGAAACCTACCAACAGCCCTAAAACTTACCCACTAGCCGTAGCCTACTCCTGGCCCGTACGCTGGCACTGACCCGTGCGTCAGCACGTAGCCTGACCCTCCCACGTTTCCGTACCATCACCTGTGCCCTAAGCCTTGCCGTTCCCTAACCCTAACCCTAGCCCAGAACGGAAACCCACCACCAGCCCTACACAGTACCCTACGCCGTAGCCTACTCCTGGCCCGTACGCTGGCACTGACCCGTGCGTCAGCATGTAGCCTGACCCTCCCACATTTCCGTACCCTCACCTGTGCCCTAAGCTTTGCCGTTCCCTAACCCTAACCCTAGCCCGGAACGGAGACCCACCACCAGTCCTACACTCTATCCTACGCCGTAGCCTATTCCTGGCCTGTACGCTGGCACTGACCCGTGCGTCAGCACGTAGCCTGACCCTCCCACGTTTCCGTACCCTCACCTGTGCCCTAAGCATTGACGTTCGCTAACCCTAACCCTAGCCCGGAACAGAAACCCACCACCAGCCCTACACCTTACCACCACGCCGTAGCCTACTCCTGGCCCATATGCTGGCACTGACCCATGCGTCAGCACGTAGCCTGACCCTCCCACGTTTCCGTAACCTCAACTGTGCCCTAAGACTTGCCGTTCCCTAACACTAACCCTAGCCCGAAGCGAAAACCCACCACCAGCCCTACACCTTACCCTATGCCGTAGCCTACACCTGGCCCATAGGCGGGTAATGACCTGTGCTTCAGCACGTAGCCTAACCCTCCCATGTTACCGTACCCTCACCTGTGCACTTAGCCTTGCCGTTCACTAACCCTAACCCTAGCCCAGAACAGAAAACCACCACCAGCCCTACACCTTACCCACAAGCCGTAGCCTACTCCTGGTCCATACGCTGGCAGTGACACGTGCGTCAGAACATATCCTGACCCTGCCACGTTGCCGTACCTTCACCTGTGCCCTAAGCCTTGCCGTTCCCTAACCCTAACCCTAGCCCAGAACGGAAAAGCACCACAATCCCTACACCTTACCCCCAAGCCGTAGCCTACTCCTGGTCCATACGCTGGCACTGACCTGTGCGTCAGCACGTAGCTTGACCTTCCAACATTACCGTACCCTCACCTGTGCCCTAAGCCTTGCCGTTCCCTAACACTAACCCTAGCCTGAAACGGAAACCCACCACCAGCCCTACACCTAAGCAACAAGCCGTAGCCTACTCATGGTCGGTACGCTGGCAGTGACCCGTGCGTCATCACGTAGCCTGACCCTCCCACGATTCCGTACCCTCACCAGTGCCCTAAGCTTTGCCTTTCCCTAACCCTAACCGTAGCCCGGAACAGAAACCCACCACCAGCCCTACAACTTAACCTACGCCGTAGCCTACTCCTGGCCCATATGCTGGCACTGACCCGTGCATCAGCACATAGCCTAACCCTCCCACGTTTCCGTACCCTCACCTGTGCCCTAAGCCTTGACGTTCCCTAACCCTAAACCTAGCCCGGAACAGAAACCCACCACCAGCCCTAAACCTTTCCCTACTGGGTAGCCTACTCCTCGCCCGTACGCTCGCACTGACCCGTGCGTCAGCACGTAGCCTGACCCTCCCACGTTTCCGTACCCTCACCTGTGCCCTAAGACTTGCCGTTCCCTAACCCTAACCCTAACCCGGAACGGAAACCCACCACCAGCCCTAAACCTTTCCCTACTGGGTAGCCTAGTCCTCGCCCGTACGCTCGCACTGACCCTTGCGTCAGCATGTAGTTTAACACTCTCACGTTTCCGTACCCTCACCTGGGCCCTAAGCATTGCCGTTCCCTAACACTAAGCCTAGCCCAGAACGGAAACCCACCACCAGCCCTACACCTTACCCTACGCCTTAGCCTACTCATGGCCCGAACTCTGGCTGGCACTGACCCGTGCGTCAGCACGTAGCCTGACCTTCCCATATTCCCGTACCCTCACCTGTGCCCTAAGGCTTGCCGTTCACTAACCCTAACCCTAATACGGAACGGAAACACACCACCAGCCCTAAACCTAACGCCCAAACCGTAGCCTAATCCTGGCCCGTACGCTGGCACTGACCCGTGCGTCAGCATGTAGCCTGACCCTCCCACGTTTCCGTACCCTCACCTGTGCCCTAAGCCTTGCCGTTCCCTAATCCTAACCCTAGCTTGGAATGGAAACCCACCAGCAGCCCTACAACTAACCCCCAAGCTGTAGCCTACTCCAGGCCGGTACGCTGGCACTGACAAGTGCGTCAGCACGTAGCCTGACCCTCCCACGTTTCCGTACCCTCACCTGTGCCCTAAGCTTTGCCGTTCCCTAACCCTAACCCTAGCCCGGAACAGAATCCCACCACCAGCTCTACACTCTACCCTACGCCGTAGCCTATTCCTGGCCCATACGCTGGCCATGACCCTTGCGTCAGCACGTAGCCTGACCCTCCCACGTTTCTTACCCTCACCTGTGCCCTAAGCCTTGACGTTCGCTAACCCTAACCCTAGCCCGGAACAGAAACACACCACCAGCCCTATAAGTTACCACCACGCCGTAGCCTACTCCTGGCCCATATGCTGGCACTGACCCTTGCGTCAGCACGTAGCCTGACCCTCCCACGTTTCCATAAGCTCACCTGTGCCCTAAGCCTTGCCGTTCCCTAACCCTAACCCTAGCCCAGAACGGAAACCCACCACCAGCCCTACACCTTACCCTACGCCGTAGCCTACTCCTGGCCCGTACGCTGGCACTGACCCGTGCGTCAGCATGTAGCCTGACCCTCCCACATTTCCGAACCCTCACCTGTGCCATAAGCTTTGCCGTTCCCTAACCCTATCCCTAGCCCGGAACGGAGACCCACCACCAGTCCTACACTCTATCCTACGCAGTAGCCTATTCCTGGCCTGTACGCTGGCACTGACCCGTGCGTCAGCACGTAGCCTGACCCTCCCACGTTTCCGTACCCTCACCTGTGCCCTAAGCATTGACGTTCGCTAACCCTAACCCTAGCCCGGAACAGAAACCCACCACCAGCCCTACACCTTACCACCACGCCGTAGCCTACTCCTGGCCCATATGCTGGCACTGACCCATGCGTCAGCACGTAGCCTGACCCTCCCACGTTTCCGTAACCTCAACTGTGCCCTAAGCCTTGCCGTTCCCTAACCCTAACCCCAGCCCGAAGCGAAAACCCACCACCAGCCCTACACCTTACCCTATGCCGTAGCCTACACCTGGCCCATAGGCGGGTAATGACCTGTGCTTCAGCACGTAGCCTAACCCTCCCCTGTTACCGTACCCTCACCTGTGCCCTAAGGCTTGCCGTTCCCTAACCCTAACCCTAGCCCGGAACGGAAACCCACCACCAGCCCTAAACCTTACCCACAAGCAGTAGCCTACTCCTGGCCCGTACGCTGGCACTGACACGTGCGTCAGCACGTATCCTGACCCTCCAACGTTTCTGTACCCTCACCTGTGCCCTAAGCCTTGCCGTTCCCTAACCCTAACCCTAGCCCAGAACGAAAACCCACCACGAGCCTTACACCTTACCCTACGCCGTAGCCTACTCCTGGCCCATACGCTGGCAGTGAACCGTACGTCAGCACGTAGCCTGAAGCTCCCACGTTTCCGTACCCTCACCTGTGCCCTAAGCCTTGCCGTTCCCTAACCCTATCCCTAGCCCGGAATGGAAAACCACCACCAGCCCTACACCTTACCCCAAAGCCGTAGCCTACTCCTGGCCCGTACGCTGGAACTGACCCGTGCGTCAGCACGTAGCCTGACCCTCCCACGTTTGCGGAACCTCACCTGAGCCCTAAGCCTTGCCGTTCCCTAACCCTAACCCTAGCCCTGAACGGAAACACACCACCAGCCCTACACCTTTCCCTACACCGTAGTCTATTCCTGGCTCGTACGCAGGCACTGACACTTTCATCAGCACGTAGCCTGACACTCCCACGTTTCCGTACCCTCACCTGTGCCCGAAGCCTTGCCGTTCACTAACCCTAACCCTAGCCCAGAACAGAAACCCACCACAAGCCCTACATCTTACCCCCAAGCCGTAGCCTACTCCTGATCCATACGTTGGCACTGACCCGTGCGTCAGAATGTATCCTGTCCCTGCCACGTTGCCGTACCCTCACCTGTGCCCTAAGCCTTGCCGTTCCCTAACCCTAACCCTAGCCCGGAAGGGAAAAGCACCACAAGCCCTACAGCTTAACCCCAAGCCGTAGCCTACTCCTGGTCCATACGCTGGCACTGAACTGTGTGTCATCACGTAGCCTGACCTTCCGACATTACCGTACCCTCACCTGTGCCCTAAGCCTTGCTGTTCCCTAACACTAACCCTAGCCTGGAACGGAAACCCACCACCAGCCCTACACCTTATCCTACGCCGTAGCCTACTCCTGGCCCATATGCTGGCACTCACCCATGCGTCAGCACGTAGCCTAACCCTCCCAGGTTTCCGTACCCTCACCTGTGCCCTAAGCCTTGACGTTCCCTAACCCTAACCCTAGCCCGGAACAGAAACCCACCACCAGCCCTAAACCTTTCCCCACTGGTTAGCCTACTCCTCGCCCGTAAGCTCGCACTGACCCGTGCGTCCGCATGTAGTTTGACCCTCCCACGTTTCCGCACACTCACATGGGCCCTAAGCCTTGCCGTTACCTAACACTAACCCAGGCCCGGAACGGAAACACACCACCAGCCCTACAGCTTACCGTACACCGTAGCCTACTCCTGGCCCGAACGCTGGCACTGAACCGTGCGTCAGCACGTAGCCTGAACCTCCCACGTTTCCGTACCCTCACCTATGCCCTAAGCCTTGCCGTTCCCTAACACTAACCCTAGCCCAGAACGGAAACCCACCACCAGCCCTACACCTTACCCTCCGCCGTCGCCTACTCCTGGCCCGTACACTGGTACTGACACGTGCGTCAGCACATAGCCTGACCTTCCCACATTTCCGTACCCACACCTGTGCCCTAAGGCTTGCCGTTCCCTAACCCTAACCCTAGTACGGAAGAGAAACACACCACCAGCCCTACAACTAACGCCCAAACCATAGCCTACTCCAGGCCCATACGCTGACACTGACCCATGCGTCAGCACGTAGCCTGACCCTCCCACGTTTCCGTACCCTCAACTGTGCCCTAAGCCTTGCCGTTCCCTAACACTAACCCTAGCCCGGACCGGAAACCCACCACCAGCCATACACCTTTCTCTACGACGTAGCCTACTCCTGGCCCGTACGCTGGCACTGACCCGTGCATTAACACGTAGCCTGAACCTCCAACTTTTCTGTACCCTCACCGGTGCCCTAAGCCCTGCCGTTCCCTAACACTAACCCTAGCCCGGAATGGAAAACCACCACCAGCCCTACACCTTACCCTACCCCGTAGCCTACTCCTTCCCCATACACTGGCACTGACCCGTGCGTCAGCACGTAGCCTGACCCTCCCACGTTTCCGTACCATCACCTGTGCCCTAAGCCTTGCTGTTCCCTAACCCTAACCCTAGCCTGGAATGGAAACCCACCACCAGCCCTACATCTAACCCCCAAGCCGTAGCCTATTCCTGGCCGGTACGCTGGCACTGACACGTGGGTCAGCACGTAGCCTGACCCTCCCACGTTTCCGTACCCTCACCTGTGCCCTAAGCTTTGCCGTTCCCTAACCCTAACCCTAGCCCGGAACAGAATCCCAGCACCAGCCCTACACTCTACCGTACGCCGTAGCCTATTCCTGGCCCGTACGCTGGCACTGACCAGTGCGTCAGCACGTAGCCTGACCCTCCCAAGTTTCCGTACCCTCACCTGTGCCCTAAGCCTTGACGTTCGCTAACCCTAACCCTAGCCCGGAACAGAAACCCAACACCAGCCCTACAACTTACCACCACGCCGTAGCCTACTACTGGCCCATATGCTGGCAGTGACACGTGCGTCAGCACGTAGCCTGACCATCCCACGTTTCCGTAACCTCACCTGTGCCCTAAACCTTGCCGTTCCCTAACCCTAACCCTAGCCCGGAACGGAAAACCACCACCAGCCCTACACCTTACCCTACGCCGTAGCCTACTCCTGGCCCGTATGCTGGCACTGACCCGTGCGTCAGCACGTAGCCAGACCCTCCCACGTTTCCGTACCCTCACCTGTGCCCTAAGCCTTGACGTTCCCTAGCCCTAACCCTAGCCCAGAACGGAAACCCACCACCAGCCCTACACATTTCCCTATGACGTAGCCTACTCCTGGCCCGTACGCTGGCACTGACCCGTGCATCAGCACGTAGCATGAATCTCCAACTTTTCGGTACCCTCACCTGTGCCCTAAGCCTTGCCGTTCCCTAACACTAACCCTAGCCCGGAACGGAAACCCACCGCCAGCCCTACACCTTACCCTACGCCGTAGCCTACACCAGGCCCGTACGTGGGCAGTGACCCGTGTGTCAGCATGTAGCCTAACTCTCCCACGTTTCCATACCCTCACATCTGCCATAAGCCTTGCCGTTCCCTAACCCTAACCCTAGCCCGGAACGGAAAGCCACCACCAGCCCTAAACATTACCCACAAGCCGTAGCATACACCTGGCCCGTATGCTGGCACTGACCCGTGCGTCAACACGTAGCCTGACCCTTCCACGTTTACGTATCCTCACCTGTGCCCTAAGCCTTGCCGTTCCCTAACCCTAACCCTAGCCCGGAACGGAAACCCACCACCAGCCCTATACCTTACCCTACACCGTAGCCTACTCCTGGCCTGTACGCTGGCACTGACCCATGTGTCAGCACGTAGCCTGACCCTCCCAGGTTTCCGTACCCTCACCTGTGCCCTAAGCCTTGCCGTTCCCTAACCCTAACCCTAGCCCGGAACGGAAACCCACCACCAGACCTAGACCTTACCCTACGGCGTAGTCTACTCCTGGCCTGTACGCTGACAATGAACCGTGCGTCAGCACGTAGCCTGACCCTCCCACGTTTCCGTACCCTCACCTGTGCCCTAAGCCTTGCCGTTGCCTAACCCTAACCCTAGCCCGAAACGGAAACTCACCACCAGCCCTAAACCTTACCCCCAAGCCGTAGCCTACTCCTGGTCCGTACACTGGCACTGACCCGTGCATCAGTACGTAGCCTGACCCTCTCAACTTTCCGTACCCTCACCTGTGCCATAAGCCTTTCCGTTGCCTAACCCTAACCCTAGCCCGAAACGGAATCTCACCAACAGCCCTACACCTTACCCCCAAGCCGTAGCCTACTCCTGGTCCGTCCACTGGCACTGACCCGTGCGTCAGCACGTAGCCTGAACCTCCCACGTTTCCGTACCCTCACCTGTGCCCTAAGACTTGAAGTTCCCTAACCCTAACGCTAGCCCGGAACGGAAACCCACCACCAGCCCTAAACCTTTCCCTACGCCGTAGCCTACTCCTGGCCCGTACGCTGGCACTGACCCGTGTGTCAGCATGTAGACAGACACCCCCAAGTTTCCATACCCTCACCTGGGCCCTAAACCTTGCCGTTCCCTAACCCTAACCCTAGCCAGGAACGGAAACCCACCACCAGACCTACAACTAACTTACAAGCCATAGCCTAGTCCTGGCCCGTACGCTGGCACTGACCCATGCGGCAGCACGTAGCCTGACCCTCCCATGTTTCCGTACCCTCACCTGTGCCCTAAGCCTTGCCGTTGCCTAACCCCAACCCTAGCCCGAAACGGAAACCCACCACCAGCCCTACAACTTACCCCCAAGCCGTAGCCTACTCCTGGTCCGTACACTGGCACTGACCCGTGCGTCAGCACGTAGCCTGACCCTCCCACCTTTCCGTACCCTCACCTGTGCCCTAAACCTTTCCTTTGCCTAACCGTAACCCTAGCCCGGAACGGAAACCCACCACCAGCCCTAGACCATTCCCTACGCCGTAGGCTACTCCTGGCCCGTACGCTGGCACTGACCCATGCGTCAGCACGTAGCCTGACACTCCCACGTTTCCGTAACCTCACCTGTGCCCTAAGCCTTGCCGTTCCCTAACCCTAACCCTAGCCGTGAACAGAAAACCATCACCAGCTCTACACCTTACCCACAAGCCGTAGCCTACTCCTTGTCAATACGCTGGCAGTGACCCGTGCGTCAGAACCTATCTTGACCCTGCCAAGTTGCCGTACCCTCACCTGTGCCCTAAGCCTTGCCATTCCCTAACACTAACCCTAGCCCAGAACAGAAAACCACCACAAGCCCTACACCTTACCCACAAGCCGTAGGCTACTCCTGGTCCATACGCTGGCACTGACCTGTGCGTCAGCACGTAGCTTGACCTTCCAACATTACCGTACCCTCACCTGTGCCCTAAGCCTTGCCGTTCCCTAACACTAACCCTAGCCTGGAACAGAAACCCACCACCAGCCCTACACCTAACCAACAAGCCGTAGCCTACTCCTGGTCGGTACGCTGGCATTGACCCTTGCGTCATCACGTAGCCTGACCCTCCCACGATTCAGTACCCTCACCAGTGCCCTAAGCTTTGCCTTTCCCTAACCCTAACCGTAGCCCGGAACAGAAACCCACCACCAGCCCTACACCTTAACCTACGCCGTAGCCTACTCCTGGCCCATATGCTGGCACTGACCCGTGCGTCAGCACGTAGCCTAAGCCTCCCACGTTTCCGTACCCTCACCTGTGCCCTAAGCCTTGCCGTTCCCTAACCCTAACCCTAGCCCGGAATGGAAACCCACCAACAGCCCTACACCTTACCCTATGCCGTAGCCTACACCTGGCCCGTACGCGGGTAATGACCTGTGCTTCAGCACGTAGCCTGACCGTCCCATGTTACCGTACCCTCACCTGTGTCCTAAGCCTTGCCATTCCCTTACCCTAACCCTAGCCTGGAATGGAAACCCGCCACCAGCCCTAAATCTTACCCACTAGCTGTAGCCTACTCCTGGCCCGTACGCTGGCACTGACTGTGCGTCAGCACGTAGCCTGACCCTCCCACGTTTCCGTACCATCACCTGTGCCCTAAGCCTTGCCGTTCCCTAACCCTAACCATAGCCCAGAACGGAAACCCAACACCAGCCCTACACCTTACTTACGCCCTAGCCTACTCCTGGCCCGTACGCTGGCAGTGTCCCGTGCGTCAGCACGTAGCCTGACCCTCCCACGTTTCCGTACCCTCACCTGTGCCCTAAGCATTGACGTTCGCTAACCCTAACCCTAGCCCGGAACAGAAACCCACCACCATCCCTACACCTTACCACCACGCCGTAGCCTAATCCTGGCCCATATGCTGGCACTGACCCATGCGTCAGCACGTAGCCTGACCCTCCCACGTTTCCGTAACCTCAACTGTGCCCTAAGCCTTGCCGTTCCCTAACCCTAACCGTAGCCCGAAGCGAAAACCCACCATGAGCCCTACACCTTACCCTATGCCGTAGCCTACACCTGGCCCATACGCAGGTAATGACCTGTGTTTCAGCACGTAGCCTAACCCTCCCAATGTTACCATACCCTCACCTGTGCCCTAAGCCTTGCCGTTCCCTAACCCTAACCCTAGCCCGGAACGGAAACCCACCACCAGCCCTAAAACTTACCCACAAGCAGTAGCCTACACATGGCCCGTACGCAGGCACTGACCCGTGCGTCAGCACGTAGCCTGACCCTCCCACGTTTCCGTACCCTCACCTGTGCCCTAAGCCTTGCCGTTCCCTAACCCTAACCGTAGCCCGGAACGAAAACCCACCACCAGCCTTACACCTTACCCTACGCCGTAGCCTACTCCTGGCCCATACGCTGGCAGTGAACCGTATGTCAGCACGTAGCCTGAACCTCCCACGTTTCCGTACCCTCACCTGTGCCCTAAGCCTTGCCGTTCCCTAACCCTATCCCTAGCCCGGAATGGAAAACCACGACCAGCCCTACACCTTACCCCCAAGCTGTAGCCTACTCCTGGCCCGTACGCTGGAACTGACCCGTGCGTCAGCACGTAGCCTGACCCTCCCACGTTTGCGGAACCTCACCTGAGCCCTAAGCCTTGCCGTTCCCTAACCCTAACCCTAGCCCTGAACGGAAACCCACCACCAGCCCTACACATTTCCCTACACCGTAGTCTATTCCTGGATAGTACGCAGGCACTGACACTTTCATCAGCACGTAGCCTGACACTCCCACGTTTCCGTACCCTCACCTGTGCCCTAAGCCTTGCCGTTCCCTAACCCTAACCCTAGCCCGGAACGGAAACCCACCACCAGCCCTACACCTTACCCTACGCCGTAGCCTACTCCCGGCCCATACGGTGGCACTGACCCGTGCGGCAGCACGTAGCCTGACCCTCCCACATTTCCGTACCCTCACCTGTGCCCTAAGCCTTGCCGTTGCCTAACCCTAACCCTAGCCCGAAACGGAAACTCACCACCAGCCCTACACCTTACCCCCAAGCCGTAGCCTACTCCTGGTCCGTACGCTGGCACTGACCCGTGCGTCAGCACGTAGCCTGACCCTCCCACGTTTCCGTACCCTCACCTGTGCCCTAAGCCTTGCTGTTCCCTAACACTAACCCTAGCCTGGAATGGAAACCCACCACCAGCCCTACACCTAACCACCAAACCGTAGCCTACTCCTGGCCGGTATGCTGGCACTGACACGTGCGTCATCACGTAGCCTGAACCTCCCTCGTTTCCGTACCCTCACGTGTGCCCTAAGCTTTGCCATTCCCTAACCCAAACTGTAGCCCGGAACGGAAACCCACCAACAGCCCTAAACCTTACCCCCAACTGTAGCCTACTCCTGGTCCATACGCTGGCACTGACCCGTGCGTCAGAACGTATTCTGAACCTGCCACGTTGCTGTACCCTCACCTGTGCCCTAAACCTTGCCATTCCCTAACCCTAACCCTAGCCTGGAACGGAAACCCACCACAAGCCCTACACCTTACCCCCAAGCCATAGCCTACTCGTGGTCCATACGCTGGCACTGACCAGTGCGTCAGCATGTAGCCTGAACTTCTCACGTTACCGTAACATCACCTGTGCCCTAAGCCTTGCCGTTCCCTAACCCTAACTCTAGTACGGGACAGAAACACACCACAAGCCCTACACCTAACCCACAAGCCATAGCCTACTCCTGGCCCGTACGCTGGCACTGACCCATGCGTCAGCATGTAGCCTGACCCTCCCATGTTTCCGTACCCTCACCTATGCCCTAAGCCTTGCTCTTCCCTAACACTAACCCTAGCCCGGAACGGAAATCCACCACCAGCCCTAGACCTTACCCTACGGCGTAACCTACTCCTGGCCTGTACGCTGACACTGACACGTGCGTCAGCACGTAGCCTGACCCTCCCACGTTTCCGTACCCTCACCTGTACCCTAAGCTTTGCCGTTCCCTAACCCTAACCCTAGCCCGGAACGGAAAGCCACCACCAGTCCTAAACCTTTCCCTACGCCGTAGCCTACTCCTGGCCCGTATGCTGGCACTGACCCGTGCGTCAGCATGTAGACTGACACACCACGTTTCCATAACCTCACCTGGGCCCTAGACCTTGCCGTTCCCTAACACTAACCCTAGCCCGGAATGGAAACCCACCACCAGCCCTACACCTTTCCCTACGCCGTAGCCTATTCCTGGCCCGTACGCAGGCACTGACCCTTTCATCAGCACGTAGCCTGACCCTCCCACGTTTCCGTACCCTCAACTGTGCCCTAAGCCTTGTGGTTCCCTAACCCTAACCCTAGCCCGGAACGGAAACCCACCACCAGCCCTACACCTTACCCCCAAGCTGTAGCCTACTCCTGGTCCATACGCTGGCGCTGACCTGTGCGTCAGCACGTAGCCTGAACTTCCCACATTACCGTAACCTCACCTGTGCACTAAGCCTTGCCGTTCCCTAACTCTAACCCTAGTACGGAACGGAAACACACCACCAGCCCTACAACTAACCCCCAAGCCATAGCCTACTCCTGGCCCGTACGCTGGCACTGACCCGTGCGTCAGCACGTAGCCTGACCCTCCCACATTTCCGTACCCTCACCTGTGCCCTAAGCCTTGCTGTTCCCTAACACTAACCCTAGCCTGGAACGGAAACACACCACCAACCCTAAACCTAACCACCAAACCGTAGCCTACTCCTGGCCGGTACGCTGGCACTGACACGTGCATCAGCATGTAGCCTGAACCTCCCACGTTTCCGTAACCTCACCTGTGCCCTACGCTTTGCCATTCCCTAACCCTAACTGTAGCCCGAAAGGGAAACAGCCCTACACATTACCCTACGCCGTAGCCTACTCCTGGCCGGTACGCTGGCACTGACACGTGCATCAGCATGAAGCCTGACCCTCCCACGTTACCATAACCTCACCTGGGCCCTAAACCTTGCCGTTCCCTAACACTAAACCTAGCCCAGAATGGAAACCCACCACCAGCCCTAAAACTTACCCCCATGCCATAGCCTACTCCTGGCCCGTACACAGGCACTGACCCGTGCGTCAGCACGTAGCCTGACCCTCCCACTTTTCCGTACCCTCTGCTAAGCCCTAAGCCTTGGCCTTCCCTAACTCTAACCCAATCCCGGAACGGAATCCCACCACCAGCCCTACCCCTTACCATACACCGTAGCCTACTCCTGGCTCGTACGCTGGCACTGACCCATGTGTCAGCACGTAGCCTGACCCTCCCAGGTTTCCGTACCCTCACCTGTGCCCTAAGCCTTGCCGTTCCCTAACCCTAACCCCAGCCCGGAACGGAAACCCACCACCAGACCTAGACCTTACCCTACGGCGTAGACTACTCCTGGCCTGTACGCTGACAATGAACCGTGCGTCAGCACGTAGCCTGACCCTCCCACGTTTCCGTACCCTCACCTCTGCCCTATGTCTTGCCGTTCCCTTACCCGAACCCTAGCCCGGAACGGAAACCACCACCAGCCCTACACCTTACCCTACGCCGTAGCCTAATTCTTGCCCGTACGCTGGCACTGACCCGTGGGTCAGCACGTAGCCTGACCCTCCCACGTTTCCGTACCCTCACCTGTGCCCTAAGCCTTGCCGTTCCCTAACACTAACCGTACCCTGGAACGAAAACCCATCACCAGCCCTACACCTTACCCTACGCTGTAGCCTACTCCTGGCCCATATGCTGGCACTGACCCGTGCATCAGTACGTAGCCTGACCCTCCAACGTTTCCGTAACCTCACCTGTGCCCTAAACCTTGACGTTCCCTAACCCTAACCCTAGCCCGGAACGGAAACCCACCACCAGCCCTAAACCTTACCCTACGGCGTAGCCTACTCCTAGCCTGTACGCTGGCACTGAAACGTGCGTCAGCATGTAGCCTGACCCTCCCACGTATCCGTACCCTCACCAGTGCCCTAAGCCTTGCCGTTCCGTAACCCTAACCCTAGCCCGGAACGGAAACGGACCACCAGCCCTACATTTTACCCCCAAGCTGTAGACTACTCCTGGCCCATACGCTGGCACTGACCGGTGGGTCAGCAAGTAGCCTGACCCTCCCATGTTACCGTACCCTCACCTGTGCCCTTAGCTTTGCCGTTCCCGAACCGTAACCCTGGCCCAGAACGGAAACCCACCACCTGCCCTACACCTTACCCTACGCCGTGGCCTATTCCTGGCCCGTACGCTGGCACTGACCCAGGCGTCAGCACGTAGTCTGATACTCACACGTTTCCGTACCCTCACCTGTGCCCTAAGCCTTGCCGTTCCGTAACCCTAACCCTAGCCAGGAACGGAAATCCACCACCAGGCCTACACCTTAGCCTACGCCGTAGCCTACTCCTGGCCCGTACGCTGACACTGACCCGTGCGTCATCACGTAGCCTGACACTCCCACGTTTCCGTACCCTCAGCTGTGCCCAAAGCTTTGCCGTTCCCTAACAATAACCCTAGCCCGGAATGGAAACCCACCACCAGCCCTATACCTTTCCCTACACCGTAGCCTACTCCTGGCCCGTACGCTGGCACTGACCTGTGCGTCAGCATGTACGCTGACCCCCCCACGTTTCCATACCCTCAACTGGGCCCTAGAACTTGCCGTTCCCTAACCCTAACCCTAGCCCTTAACGTAAACCCACCATCAGCCCTACACTTTACCCTACGCCTTAGCCTACTCCTGGCCCGAACGCTGGCATTGACACGTGTGTAAGCACGTAGCCTGACCCTCCCACGTTTCCGTACCCTCAACTGTGCCCTAAGCCTTGCCGTTCCCTAACCCTAACCGTAGCCCGGAACGGAAACCCACCACCAGCCCTACACCTTACCCTACGCTGTAGCCTACTCCCGGCCCAAACGGTGGCACTGACCCGTGAGTCAGCACGTAGCCTGACCTTCCCACATTTCCGTACCCTCACCTTTGCCCTAAGCCTTGCCGTTCCCTAACCCTAACCCTAGTATGGAACGGAAACCCAACACCAGCCCTACAACTAACGCCCAAGCCATAGCGTAGTCCTGGCCCGTACGCTGGCACTGACCCGTGCGGCAGCACGTAGCCTGACCCTCCCACATTTCCGTACCCTCACCTGTGCCCTAAGCCTTGCCGTTGCCTAACCCTAACCCTAGCCCAAAACGGAAACTCACCACCATCCCTACACCTTACCCCCACGCCGTAGCCTACTCCTGGTCCGTACACTGGCACTGACCCGTGCATCAGCACGTAGCCTGACCCTCTCACCTTTCCGTACCCTCACCTGTGCCATAAGCCTTGCCGTTGCCTAACCCTAACCCTAGCCCGAAACGGAATCTCACCAACAGCCCTACACTTTACCCACAAGCCGTAGCCTACTCCTGGTCCGTCCACTGGCACTGACCCTTGCGTCAGCACGTAGCCTGAACCTCCCACGTTTCCGTACCCTCACCTGTGCCCTAAGACTTGACGTTCCCTAACCCTAACGCTAGCCCGGAACGGAAACCCACCACCAGCCCTAAACCTTTCCCTACGCCGTAGCCTTCTCCTGGCCCGTACGCTGGCACTGACCCGTGCGTCAGCATGTAGACAGACACCCCCAAGTTTCCATACCCTCACCTGGGCCCTAAAACTTGCCGTTCCCTAACCCTAACCCTAGCCCGGAACGGAAACCCAACACCAGACCTACAACTAACGCACAAGCCATAGCCTAGTCCTGGCCCGTACGCTGGCACTGACCCGTGCGTCAGCACGTAGCCTGACCCTCCCACTTTTCCGTACCCTCTGCTAAGCCCTAAGCCTTGGCCTTCCCTAACTCTAACCCAATCCCGGAACGGAATCCCACCACCAGCCCTACCCCTTACCATACACCGTAGCCTACTCCTGGCTCGTACGCTGGCACTGACCCATGTGTCAGCACGTAGCCTGACCCTCCCAGGTTTCCGTACCCTCACCTGTGCCCTAAGCCTTGCCGTTCCCTAACCCTAACCCCAGCCCGGAACGGAAACCCACCACCAGACCTAGACCTTACCCTACGGCGTAGACTACTCCTGGCCTGTACGCTGACAATGAACCGTGCGTCAGCACGTAGCCTGACCCTCCCACGTTTCCGTACCCTCACCTCTGCCCTATGTCTTGCCGTTCCCTTACCCGAACCCTAGCCCGGAACGGAAACCACCACCAGCCCTACACCTTACCCTACGCCGTAGCCTAATTCTTGCCCGTACGCTGGCACTGACCCGTGGGTCAGCACGTAGCCTGACCCTCCCACGTTTCCGTACCCTCACCTGTGCCCTAAGCCTTGCCGTTCCCTAACACTAACCGTACCCTGGAACGAAAACCCATCACCAGCCCTACACCTTACCCTACGCTGTAGCCTACTCCTGGCCCATATGCTGGCACTGACCCGTGCATCAGTACGTAGCCTGACCCTCCAACGTTTCCGTAACCTCACCTGTGCCCTAAACCTTGACGTTCCCTAACCCTAACCCTAGCCCGGAACGGAAACCCACCACCAGCCCTAAACCTTACCCTACGGCGTAGCCTACTCCTAGCCTGTACGCTGGCACTGAAACGTGCGTCAGCATGTAGCCTGACCCTCCCACGTATCCGTACCCTCACCAGTGCCCTAAGCCTTGCCGTTCCGTAACCCTAACCCTAGCCCGGAACGGAAACGGACCACCAGCCCTACATTTTACCCCCAAGCTGTAGACTACTCCTGGCCCATACGCTGGCACTGACCGGTGGGTCAGCAAGTAGCCTGACCCTCCCATGTTACCGTACCCTCACCTGTGCCCTTAGCTTTGCCGTTCCCGAACCGTAACCCTGGCCCAGAACGGAAACCCACCACCTGCCCTACACCTTACCCTACGCCGTGGCCTATTCCTGGCCCGTACGCTGGCACTGACCCAGGCGTCAGCACGTAGTCTGATACTCACACGTTTCCGTACCCTCACCTGTGCCCTAAGCCTTGCCGTTCCGTAACCCTAACCCTAGCCAGGAACGGAAATCCACCACCAGGCCTACACCTTAGCCTACGCCGTAGCCTACTCCTGGCCCGTACGCTGACACTGACCCGTGCGTCATCACGTAGCCTGACACTCCCACGTTTCCGTACCCTCAGCTGTGCCCAAAGCTTTGCCGTTCCCTAACAATAACCCTAGCCCGGAATGGAAACCCACCACCAGCCCTATACCTTTCCCTACACCGTAGCCTACTCCTGGCCCGTACGCTGGCACTGACCTGTGCGTCAGCATGTACGCTGACCCCCCCACGTTTCCATACCCTCAACTGGGCCCTAGAACTTGCCGTTCCCTAACCCTAACCCTAGCCCTTAACGTAAACCCACCATCAGCCCTACACTTTACCCTACGCCTTAGCCTACTCCTGGCCCGAACGCTGGCATTGACACGTGTGTAAGCACGTAGCCTGACCCTCCCACGTTTCCGTACCCTCAACTGTGCCCTAAGCCTTGCCGTTCCCTAACCCTAACCGTAGCCCGGAACGGAAACCCACCACCAGCCCTACACCTTACCCTACGCTGTAGCCTACTCCCGGCCCAAACGGTGGCACTGACCCGTGAGTCAGCACGTAGCCTGACCTTCCCACATTTCCGTACCCTCACCTTTGCCCTAAGCCTTGCCGTTCCCTAACCCTAACCCTAGTATGGAACGGAAACCCAACACCAGCCCTACAACTAACGCCCAAGCCATAGCGTAGTCCTGGCCCGTACGCTGGCACTGACCCGTGCGGCAGCACGTAGCCTGACCCTCCCACATTTCCGTACCCTCACCTGTGCCCTAAGCCTTGCCGTTGCCTAACCCTAACCCTAGCCCAAAACGGAAACTCACCACCATCCCTACAACTTACCCCCACGCCGTAGCCTACTCCTGGTCCGTACACTGGCACTGACCCGTGCATCAGCACGTAGCCTGACCCTCTCACCTTTCCGTACCCTCACCTGTGCCATAAGCCTTGCCGTTGCCTAACCCTAACCCTAGCCCGAAACGGAATCTCACCAACAGCCCTACACTTTACCCACAAGCCGTAGCCTACTCCTGGTCCGTCCACTGGCACTGACCCTTGCGTCAGCACGTAGCCTGAACCTCCCACGTTTCCGTACCCTCACCTGTGCCCTAAGACTTGACGTTCCCTAACCCTAACGCTAGCCCGGAACGGAAACCCACCACCAGCCCTAAACCTTTCCCTACGCCGTAGCCTTCTCCTGGCCCGTACGCTGGCACTGACCCGTGCGTCAGCATGTAGACAGACACCCCCAAGTTTCCATACCCTCACCTGGGCCCTAAAACTTGCCGTTCCCTAACCCTAACCCTAGCCCGGAACGGAAACCCAACACCAGACCTACAACTAACGCACAAGCCATAGCCTAGTCCTGGCCCGTACGCTGGCACTGACCCATGCGGCAGCACGTAGCCTGACCCTCCCACGTTTCCGTACCCTCACCTGTGCCCTAAGCCTTGCCGTTGCCTAACCCAAACTCTAGCCCGAAACGGAAACCCACCACCAGCCCTACAACTTACCCCCAAGCCGTAGCCTACTCCTGGTCCGTACACTGGCACTGACCCGTGCGTCAGCACGTAGCCTGACCCTCCCACCTTTCCGTACCCTCACCTGTGCCCTAAACCTTGCCTTTCCCTAACCGTAACCCTAGCCCGGAACGGAAACCCACCAGCAGCCCTAGACCATTCCCTACGCCGTAGCCTACTCCTGGCCCATACGCTGGCACTGACCCATGCGTCAGCACGTAGCCTGACCCTCCCACGTTTCCGTACCCTCACCTGTGCCCTATGCCTTGCCGTTCCCTACCCCTAACCCTAGCACAGAACGGAAACCCACCTCCAGCCCTACACCTTACTCTATGCCGTAGCCTACACCTGGCCCGTACGTTGGCACTGACCCGTGTGTCAGCACGTAGCCTGACCCGCCCACGTTTCCGTACCCTCACCTGTGCCCTAAGCCTTGACGTTCCCTTACCCTAACCCTAGCCCGGAACGGAAACCCACCACCAGCCCTACACCTTACCCCCAAGCTGTAGCCTACTACTGGCCCGTATGCTGGCACTGACCCGTGCGTCAGCACGTAGCCTGACCCTCCCACGTTTCCGTACCCTCACCTGTGCCCTATGCCTTGCCGTTCCCTAACCCTAACCCTAGCACAGAACGGAAACCCACCTCCAGCCCTATACCTTACCCTACGCTGTAGCCTACTGCTGGCCCGTATGCTGGCACTGACCCATGCGTAAGCACGTAGCCTGACCCTCCCACGTTTCCGTACCCTCAGCTAAGCCCTAAGCCTTGGCCTTCCCTAACTCTAACCCAATCCCGGAACGGAATCCCACCACCAGCCCTACACCTTAATGTATGTCGTAGCCTATTCCTAGCCCGTACGCTGACACTGACACGTGCGTCAGCACGTAGCCTGACCCTCCCACGTTTCCGTACCCTCACCTGTGCCCTAACCCTTGCCGTTCCCTAACCCTAACCCTAGCCAGGAACGGAAACCCACCAGAAGCCCTAAACCTTACCATACGCCGTAGCCAAATCCTGGCCCATACGCTGGCACTGACCCGTGAGTCAGCACGTAGCCTGACCATCCCACGTTTCTGTACCCTCACCTGTGCCCTAAGCCTTGCCGTTCCCTCACCATAACCCTAGCCAGGAACGGAAATCCACCAGCAGCCCTACACCTTACCCTACGCCGTAGCCTACTCCTGGCCCGTACGCTGGCACTGACCCGTGCGTCAGCACGTAGCCTGACCCTCACACATTTCCGTACCCTCACCTGTGCCCTAAGCCTTGCCGTTCACTAACCCTAACCCTAGTCCGGAACAGAAACCCACCAACAGCCCTACAGCTTACACCCAAGCCATAGACTATTCCTGGCCCGTACGCTGGCACTGACCCGTGCGTAAGCATGTAGCCTGACCCTCCCACGTTTCCGTACCCTCACCTGTGCCCTAAGCCTTGCAGTTCCCTAACCCTAACCCTAGCGCGGAACGGAAACCCACCACCAGCCCTACACCTAACCCCCAAGCCGTAGCCTACTCCTAGCCGGTACGCTGGCACTGACCCATGCATCAGCACATAGCCTGACCCTCCCACGTTTTTGTACCCTCACCTGTGCCCTAAGCCTTGCCGTTCCCTTACCCTAATCCTAGCCAGGAACGGAATCCCACCACCAGCCCTACAACTTACCCCCAAGCCGTAGGCTACTCCTGGACCTTACGCTGGCACTGACACATGGGTCAGCACGTAGCCTGACCTTCCCACGTTTCCGTACCCTCACCTGTGCCATAAGCCTTGCCGTTCCCTAACATTAACCGTACCCTGGAACGAAAACCCATCACCAGCCCTACACCTTACCCTACGCCGTAGCCTACTCCTGGCCCGTACGCTGGCACTGACCCGTGCGGCAGCACGTAGCCTGACCCTCCCACATTTCCGTACCCTCACCTGTGCCCTAAGACTTGACGTTCCCTAACCCTAACGCTAGCCCGGAACGGAAACCCACCACCAGCCCTAAACCTTTCCCTACGCCGTAGCCTTCTCCTGGCCCATACGCTGGCACTGACCCGTGCGTCAGCATGTAGACAGACACCCCCAAGTTTCCATACCCTCACCTGGGCCCTAAAACTTGCCGTTCCCTAAACCTAACCCTAGCCCGGAACGGAAACCCAACACCAGACCTACAACTAACGCACAAGCCATAGCCTAGTCCTGGCCCGTACGCTGGCACTGACACATGCGGCAGCACGTAGCCTGACCCTCCCACGTTTCCGTACCCTCACCTGTGCCCTAAGCCTTGCCGTTGCCTAACCCAAACCCTAGCCCGAAACGGAAACCCACCACCAGCCCTACAACTTACCCCCAAGCCGTAGCCTACTCCTGGTCCGTACACTGGCACTGACCCGTGCGTCAGCACGTAGCCTGACCCTCCCACCTTTCCGTACCCTCACCTGTGCCCTAAACCTTGCCTTTCCCTAACCGTAACCCTAGCCCGGAACGGAAACCCACCACCAGCCCTAGACCATTCCCTACGCCGTAGCCTACTCCTGGCCCATACGCTGGCACTGACCCATGCGTCAGCACGTAGCCTGACCAGCCCACGTTTCCGTACCCTCACCTGTGCCCTATGACTTGCCGTTCCCTACCCCTAACCCTAGCACAGAACGGAAACCCACCTCCAGCCCTACACCTTACTCTATGCCGTAGCCTACACCTGGCCCGTACGTTGGCACTGACCCGTGTGTCAGCACGTAGCCTGACCAGCCCACGTTTCCGTACCCTCACCTGTGCCCTAAGCCTTGACGTTCCCTTACCCTAACCCTAGCCCGGAACGGAAACCCACCACCAGCCCTCACCTTACCCCCAAGCTGTAGCCTACTACTGGCCCGTATGCTGGCACTGACCCGTGCGTCAGCACGTAGCCTGACCCTCCACGTTTCCGTACCCTCACCTGTGCCCTATGCCTTGCCGTTCCCTAACCCTAACCCTAGCACAGAACGGAAACCCACCTCCAGCCCTATACCTTACCCTACGCTGTAGCCTACTGCTGGCCCGTATGCTGGCACTGACCCATGCGTAAGCACGTAGCCTGACCCTCCCACGTTTCCGTACCCTCAGCTAAGCCCTAAGCCTTGGCCTTCCCTAACTCTAACCCAATCCCGGAACGGAATCCCACCACCAGCCCTACACCTTAATGTATGCCGTAGCCTATTCCTAGCCCGTACGCTGACACTGACACGTGCGTCAGCACGTAGCCTGACCCTCCCACGTTTCCGTACCCTCACCTGTGCCCTAACCCTTGCCGTTCCCTAACCCTAACCCTAGCCAGGAACGGAAACCCACCAGAAGCCCTAAACCTTACCATACGCCGTAGCCAAATCCTGGCCCGTACGCTGGCACTGACCCGTGAGTCAGCACGTAGCCTGACCATCCCACGTTTCCGTACCCTCACCTGTGCCCTAAGCCTTGCCGTTCCCTCACCATAACCCTAGCCAGGAACGGAAATCCACCAGCAGCCCTACACCTTACCCTACGCCGTAGCCTACTCCTGGCCCGTACGCTGGCACTGACCCGTGCGTCAGCACGTAGCCTGACCCTCACACATTTCCGTACCCTCACCTGTGCCCTAAGCCTTGCCGTTCACTAACCCTAACCCTAGTCCGGAACAGAAACCCACCAACAGCCCTACAGCTTACCCCCAAGCCATAGACTATTCCTGGCCCGTACGCTGGCACTGACCCGTGCGTAAGCATGTAGCCTGACCCTCCCACGTTTCCGTACCCTCACCTGTGCCCTAAGCCTTGCAGTTCCCTAACCCTAACCCTAGCGCGGAACGGAAACCCACCACCAGCCCTACACCTAACCCCCAAGCCGTAGCCTACTCCTAGCCGGTACGCTGGCACTGACCCATGCATCAGCACATAGCCTGACCCTCCCAAGTTTCTGTACCCTCACCTGTGCCCTAAGCCTTGCCGTTCCCTTACCCTAATCCTAGCCAGGAACGGAAACCCACCACCAGCCCTACAACTTACCCCCAAGCCGTAGCCTACTACTGGTCCGTCCACTGGCACTGACCCGTGCGTCAGCACGTAGCCTGAACCTCCCACGTTTCCGTACCCTCACCTGTGCCCTAAGCCTTGCCGTTCCCTATCACTAACCCTACCCTGGAACGAAAACCCATCACAAGCCCTACACCTTACCCTACGCCGTAGCCTACTCCTGGCCCGTATGCTGGCACTGACCCGTGCATCAGTACGTAGCCTGACACTCCCACGTTTCCGTACAATCACCTGTGCCCTTAGCTTTGCCGTTCCCGAACCGTAACCCTTGCCCAGAATAGAAACCCACCACCTGCCCTAAACCTTACCCTACGCCGTGGCCTATTCCTGGCCCGTATGCTGGCACTGACCCAGGCGTCAGCACGTAGCCTGATACTCACACGTTTCCGTACCCTCACCTGTGCCCTAAGCCTTGACATTCCCTTACCCTAACCCTAGCCCGGAACGGAAACCCACCACCAGCCCTACACCTTACCCCCAAGCTGTAGCCTACTACTGGCCCATATGCTGGCACTGACCCGTGCGTCAGCACGTAGCCTGACCCTCCCACGTTTCCGTACCCTCACCTGTGCCCTATGCCTTGCCGTTCCCTAACCCTAACCCTAGCACAGAACGGAAACCCACCTCCAGCCGTATACCTTACCCTACGCTGTAGCCTACTGCTGGCCCGTATGCTGGCACTGACCCATGCGTAAGCACGTAGCCTGACCCTCCCACGTTTCCGTACCCTCAACTGTGCCCTAAGCCTTGACGTTCCCTAAACATAACCCTAGCCCAGAACGGAAAACCACCACCAGCCCTAGACCTTACCCTATGGTGTAGCCTACTCCTGGCCTGTACGCTGACACTGACACGTGCGTCAGCACGTAGCCTGACCCTCCCACGTTTCCGTACCCTCACCTGTGCCCTAAGCTTTGCCGTTCCCTAACCCTAACCCTAGCCCGGAACGGAAACCCACCACCAGCCCTAAACCTTTCCCTACGCCGTAGCCTACTCCTGGCCCGTACGCTGGCACTGACCCGTGCGTCAGCATGTAGACTGACACCCCAAGTTTCCATAACCTCACCTGGGCCCTAAACCTTGCCGTTCCCTAACACTAACCCTAGCCCGGAATGGAAACCCACCACCAGCCCTAAAACTTACCCCCATGCCATAGCCTACTCATGGCCCGTACACAGGCACTGATCCGTGCGTCAGCACGTAGCCTGACCCTCCCACTTTTCCGTACCCTCAGCTAAGCCCTAAGCCTTGGCCTTCCCTCACTCTAACCCAATCCCGGAACGGAATCCCACCACCAGCCCTACACCTTAATGTATGCCGTAGCCTATTCCTAGCCCGTACGCTGACACTGACACGTGCGTCAGCACGTAGCCTGACCCTCCCACGTTTCCGTACCCTCACCTGTGCCCTAACCCTTGCCGTTCCCTAACCCTAACCCTAGCCAGGAACGGAAACCCACCAGAAGCCCTAAACCTTACCATACGCCGTAGCCAAATCCTGGCCCGTACGCTGGCACTGACCCGTGAGTCAGCACGTAGCCTGACCCTCCCACGTTTCCGTACCCTCACCTGTGCCCTAAGCCTTGCCGTTCCCTCACCATAACCCTAGCCAGGAACGGAAATCCACCAGCAGCCCTACACCTTACCCTACGCGGTAGCCTACTCCTGGCCCGTACGCTGGCACTGACCAGTGCGTCAGCACGTAGCCTGACCCTCACACATTACCGTACCCTCACCTGTGCCCTAAGCCTTGCCGTTCCCTAACCCTAACCCTAGTCCGGAACAGAAACCCACCAACAGCCCTACAGCTTACCCCCAAGCCATAGACTATTCCTGGCCCGTACGCTGGCACTGACCCGTGCGTAAGCATGTAGCCTGACCCTCCCACGTTTCCGTACCCTCACCTGTGCCCTAAGCCTTGCAGTTCCCTAACCCTAACCCTAGCGCGGAACGGAAACCCACCACCAGCCCTACACCTAACCCCCAAGCCGTAGCCTACTCCTAGCCGGTACGCTGGCACTGACCCATGCATCAGCACATAGCCTGACCCTCCCAAGTTTCTGTACCCTCACCTGTGCCCTAAGCCTTGCCGTTCCCTAACACTAACCGTACCCTGGAACGAAAACCCATCACCAGCCCTACACCTTACCCTACGCCGTAGCCTACTCCTGGCCCGTATGCTGGCACTGACACGTGCGGCAGCACGTAGCCTGACCCTCCCACATTTCCGTACCCTCACCTGTGCCCTAAGCCTTGCCGTTGCCTAACCCTAAACCTAGCCCGAAACGGAAACTCACCACCAGCCCTACAACTTACCCCCAAGCCGTAGCCTACTCCTGGTCCGTACACTGGCACTGACCCGTGCATTAGCACGTAGCCTGACCCTCTCACCTTTCCGTACCCTCACCTGTGCCATAAGCCTTGCCGTTGCCTAACCCTAACCGTAGCCCGAAACGGAATCTCACCAACAGCCCTACAACTTACCCCCAAGCCGTAGCCTACTACTGGTCCGTCCACTGGCACTGACCCGTGCGTCAGCACGTAGTCTGAACCTCCCACGTTTCCGTACCCTCACCTGTGCCCTAAGCCTTGCCGTTCCCTAACACTAACCCTACCCTGGAACGAAAACCCATCACCAGCCCTACACCTTACCCTACGCCGTAGCCTACTCCTGGCCCGTATGCTGGCACTGACCCGTGCATCAGTACGTAGCGTGACACTCCCACGTTTCCGTACCCTCACCTGTGCCCTTAGCTTTGCCATTCCCGAACCGTAACCCTAGCCCAGAATGGAAACCCACCACCTGTCCTAAACCTTACCCTACGCCGTGGCCTATTCCTGGCCCGTATGCTGGCACTGACCCAGGCGTCAGCACGTAGCCTGATACTCACACGTTTCCGTACCCTCACCTGTGCCCTAAGCCTTGCCGTTCCGTAACCCTAACCCTAGCCAGGAACGGAAATCCACCACCAGGCCTACACCTTAGCCTACGCCGTAGCCTACTCCTGGCCCGTACGCTGACACTGACCCGTGCGTCAGCACGTAGCCTGACACTCCCACGTTTCCGTACCCTCACCTGTGCCCAAAGCTTTGCCGTTCCCTAACATTAACCCTAGCCCGGAATGGAAACCCACCACCAGCCCTATACCTTTCCCTACGCCGTAGCCTACTCCTGGCCCGTACGCTGGCACGGACCCGTGCGTCAGCATGTACACTGACCCCCCCACGTTTCCATACCCTCACCTGGGCCCTAGAACTTGCCGTTCCCTAACCCTAACCTTAGCCCTGAACGTAAACCCACCACCAGCCCTACACATTACCCTACGCCGTAGCCGACTCCTGGCCCGAACGCTGGCATTGACACGTGTGTAAGCACGTAGCCTGACCCTCCCACGTTTCCGTACCCTCAACTGTGCCCTAAGCCTTGCCGTTCCCTAACCCTAACCCTAGCCCGGAACGGAAACCCACCACCAGCCCTACACCTTACCCTACGCCGTAGCCTACTCCCGGCCCATACGGTGGCACTGACCCGTGAGTCAGCACGTAGCCTGACCTTCCCACATTTCCGTACCCTCACCTTTGCCCTAAGCCTTGCCGTTCCCTACCCCTAACCCTAGTATGGAACGGAAACCCAACACCAGCCCTACAACTAACGCCCAAGCCATAGCATAGTCCTGGCCCGTACGCTGGCACTGACCCGTGCGGCAGCACATAGCCTGACCCTCCCACATTTCCGTACCCTCACCTGTGCCCTAAGCCTTGCCGTTGCCTAACCCTAACCCTAGCCCGAAACGGAAACTCACCACCAGCCCTACACCTTACCCCCAAGCCGTAGCCTACTCCTGGTCCGTACACTGGCACTGACCCGTGCATCAGCACGTAGCCTGACCCTCTCACCTTTCCGTACCCTCACCTGTGCCATAAGCCTTGCCGTTGCCTAACCCTAACCCTAGCCCGAAACGGAATCTCACCAACAGCCCTACACCTTACCCACAAGCCGTAGCCTACTCCTGGTCCGTCCACTGGCACTGACCCGTGCGTCAGCACGTAGCCTGAACCTCCCACGTTTCCGTACCCTCACCTGTGCCCTAAGACTTGACGTTCCCTAACCATAACCCTAGCCCAGAACGGAAAACCACCACCAGCCCTAGACCTTACCCTACGGTGTAGCCTACTCCTGTCCTGTACGCTGACACTGACACGTGCGTCAGCACGTAGCCTGACCCTCCCACGTTTCCGTACCCTCACCTGTACCCTAAGGTTTTCCGTTCCCTAACCCTAACCCTAGCCCAGAACGGAAACCCACCACCAGCCCTAAACCTTTCCCTACGCCGTAGCCTACTCCTGGCCCGTACGCTGGCACTGACCCGTGTGTCAGAATGTAGACTGACACCCCACGTTTCCATACCCTCACCTGGGCCCTAAACCTTGCCGTTACCTAACACTAACCCTAGCCCGGAATGGAAACCCACCACCAGCCCTAAAACTTACCCCCATGCCATAGCCTACTCCTGACCCGTACACAGTCACTGATCCGTGCGTCAGCACGTAGCCTGACCCTCCCACTTTTCCGTACCCTCAGCTAAGCCCTAAGCCTTGGCCTTCCCTAACTCTAACCCAATCCCGGAACGGAATCCCTCCACCAGCCCTACACCTTAATGTATGCCGTAGCCTATTCCTAGCCCGTACGCTGACACTGACACGTGCGTCAGCACGTAGCCTGACCCTCCCACGTTTCCGTACCCTCACCTGTGCCCTAACCCTTGCCGTTCCCTAACCCTAACCCTAGCCAGGAACGGAAACCCACCAGAAGCCCTAAACCTTACCATATGCCGTAGCCAAATCCTGGCCCGTACGCTGGCACTGACCCGTGCATCAGCACGTAGCCTGACCCTCCCACGTTTCCGTACCCTCACCTGTGCCCTAAGCCTTGCCATTCCCTAACCCTAACCCTAGCCCGGAAGGGAAACCCACCACCAGCCCTACACCTTTCCCTACGCCGTAGCCTATTCCTGGCCCGTACGCAGGCACTGACCCTTTCATCAGCACGTAGCCTGACCCTCCCACGTTTCCGTACCCTCACCTGTGCCCTAAGCCTTGTGGTTCCCTAACCCTAACCCTAGCCCGGAACGGAAACCCACCACCAGCCCTACACCTTACCCCCAAGCCGTAGCCTACTCCTGGTCCATACGCTGGCACTGACCTGTGCGTCAGCACGTAGCCTGAACTTCCCACATTACCGTAACCTCACCTGTGCCCTAAGCCTTGCCGTTCCCTAACTCTAACCCTAGTACGGAACAGAAACACACCACCAGCCCTACAACTAACCCCCAAGCCATAGCCTACTCCTGGCCCGTACGCTGGCACTGACCCGTGCATCAGCACGTAGCCTGACCCTCCCACATTTCCGTACCCTCACCTGTGCCCTAAGCCTTGCTGTTCCCTAACACTAACCCTAGCCTGGAACGGAAACACACCACCAACCCTACACCTAACCACCAAGCCGTAGCCTACTCCTGGCCGGTACGCTGGCACTGACACGTGCATCAGCATGTAGCCTGAACCTCCCACGTTTCCGTAACCTCACCTGTGCCCTACGCTTTGCCATTCCCTAACCCTAACTGTAGCCCGAAAGGGAAACAGCCCTACACATTACCCTACGCCGTAGCCTACTCCTGGCCGGTACGCTGGCAGTGACACGAGCATCAGCATGAAGCTTGACCCTCCCACGTTTCCGTACCCTCACCTGTGCCCTAAGCCTTGCCGTTCCCTTACCCGAACCCTAGCCCGGAACGGAAACCCACCACCAGCCCTACACCTTACCCTACGCCGTAGCCTACTTCTTGCCCGTACGCTGGCACTGACCCGTGGGTCAGCACGTAGCCTGACCCTCCCACGTTTCCGTACCCTCACCTGTGCCCTAAGCCTTGCCGTTCCCTAACACTAACCGTACCCTGGAACGAAAACCCATCACCAGCCCTACACCTTACCCTACGCCGTAGCCTACTCCTGGCCCGTACGCTGGCACTGACCCGTGCGGCAGCACGTAGCCTGACCCTCCCACATTTCCGTACCCTCACCTGTGCCCTAAGCCTTGCAGTTCCCTAACCCTAACCCTAGCGCGGAACGGAAACCCACCACCAGCCCTACACCTAACCCCCAAGCCGTAGCCTACTCCTAGCCGGTACGCTGGCACTGACCCATGCATCAGCACATAGCCTGACCCTCCCAAGTTTCTGTACCCTCACCTGTGCCCTAAGCCTTGCCGTTCCCTTACCCTAATCCTAGCCAGGAACGGAAACCCACCACCAGCCCTACAACTTACCCCCAAGCCGTAGCCTACTACTGGTCCGTCCACTGGCACTGACCCGTGCGTCAGCACGTAGCCTGAACCTCCCACGTTTCCGTACCCTCACCTGTGCCCTAAGCCTTGCCGTTCCCTATCACTAACCCTACCCTGGAACGAAAACCCATCACAAGCCCTACACCTTACCCTACGCCGTAGCCTACTCCTGGCCCGTATGCTGGCACTGACCCGTGCATCAGTACGTAGCCTGACACTCCCACGTTTCCGTACAATCACCTGTGCCCTTAGCTTTGCCGTTCCCGAACCGTAACCCTAGCCCAGAATGGAAACCCACCACCTGCCCTAAACCTTACCCTACGCCGTGGCCTATTCCTGGCCCGTATGCTGGCACTGACCCAGGCGTCAGCACGTAGCCTGATACTCACACGTTTCCGTACCCTCACCTGTGCCCCAAGCCTTGACGTTCCCTTACCCTAACCCTAGCCCGGAACGGAAACCCACCACCAGCCCTACACCTTACCCCCAAGCTGTAGCCTACTACTGGCCCATATGCTGGCACTGACCCGTGCGTCAGCACGTAGCCTGACCCTCCCACGTTTCCGTACCCTCACCTGTGCCCTATGCCTTGCCGTTCCCTAACCCTAACCCTAGCACAGAACGGAAACCCACCTCCAGCCGTATACCTTACCCTACGCTGTAGCCTACTGCTGGCCCGTATGCTGGCACTGACCCATGCGTAAGCACGTAGCCTGACCCTCCCACGTTTCCGTACCCTCAACTGTGCCCTAAGCCTTGACGTTCCCTAAACATAACCCTAGCCCAGAACGGAAAACCACCACCAGCCCTAGACCTTACCCTATGGTGTAGCCTACTCCTGGCCTGTACGCTGACACTGACACGTGCGTCAGCACGTAGCCTGACCCTCCCACGTTTCCGTACCCTCACCTGTGCCCTAAGCTTTGCCGTTCCCTAACCCTAACCCTAGCCCGGAACGGAAACCCACCACCAGCCCTAAACCTTTCCCTACGCCGTAGCCTACTCCTGGCCCGTACGCTGGCACTGACCCGTGCGTCAGCATGTAGACTGACACCCCACGTTTCCATAACCTCACCTGGGCCCTAAACCTTGCCGTTCCCTAACACTAACCCTAGCCCGGAATGGAAACCCACCACCAGCCCTAAAACTTACCCCCATGCCATAGCCTACTCATGGCCCGTACACAGGCACTGATCCGTGCGTCAGCACATAGCCTGACCCTCCCACTTTTCCGTACCCTCAGCTAAGCCCTAAGCCTTGGCCTTCCCTCACTCTAACCCAATCCCGGAACGGAATCCCACCACCAGCCCTACACCTTAATGTATGCCGTAGCCTATTCCTAGCCCGTACGCTGACACTGACACGTGCGTCAGCACGTAGCCTGACCCTCCCACGTTTCCGTACCCTCACCTGTGCCCTAACCCTTGCCGTTCCCTAACCCTAACCCTAGCCAGGAACGGAAACCCACCAGAAGCCCTAAACCTTACCATACGCCGTAGCCAAATCCTGGCCCGTACGCTGGCACTGACCCGTGAGTCAGCACGTAGCCTGACCCTCCCACGTTTCCGTACCCTCACCTGTGCCCTAAGCCTTGCCGTTCCCTCACCATAACCCTAGCCAGGAACGGAAATCCACCAGCAGCCCTACACCTTACCCTACGCGGTAGCCTACTCCTGGCCCGTACGCTGGCACTGACCAGTGCGTCAGCACGTAGCCTGACCCTCACACATTACCGTACCCTCACCTGTGCCCTAAGCCTTGCCGTTCCCTAACCCTAACCCTAGTCCGGAACAGAAACCCACCAACAGCCCTACAGCTTACCCCCAAGCCATAGACTATTCCTGGCCCGTACGCTGGCACTGACCCGTGCGTAAGCATGTAGCCTGACCCTCCCACGTTTCCGTACCCTCACCTGTGCCCTAAGCCTTGCAGTTCCCTAACCCTAACCCTAGCGCGGAACGGAAACCCACCACCAGCCCTACACCTAACCCCCAAGCCGTAGCCTACTCCTAGCCGGTACGCTGGCACTGACCCATGCATCAGCACATAGCCTGACCCTCCCAAGTTTCTGTACCCTCACCTGTGCCCTAAGCCTTGCCGTTCCCTAACACTAACCGTACCCTGGAACGAAAACCCATCACCAGCCCTACACCTTACCCTACGCCGTAGCCTACTCCTGGCCCGTATGCTGGCACTGACACGTGCGGCAGCACGTAGCCTGACCCTCCCACATTTCCGTACCCTCACCTGTGCCCTAAGCCTTGCCGTTGCCTAACCCTAAACCTAGCCCGAAACGGAAACTCACCACCAGCCCTACAACTTACCCCCAAGCCGTAGCCTACTCCTGGTCCGTACACTGGCACTGACCCGTGCATTAGCACGTAGCCTGACCCTCTCACCTTTCCATACCCTCACCTGTGCCATAAGCCTTGCCGTTGCCTAACCCTAACCGTAGCCCGAAACGGAATCTCACCAACAGCCCTACAACTTACCCCCAAGCCGTAGCCTACTACTGGTCCGTCCACTGGCACTGACCCGTGCGTCAGCACGTAGTCTGAACCTCCCACGTTTCCGTACCCTCACCTGTGCCCTAAGCCTTGCCGTTCCCTAACACTAACCCTACCCTGGAACGAAAACCCATCACCAGCCCTACACCTTACCCTACGCCGTAGCCTACTCCTGGCCCGTATGCTGGCACTGACCCGTGCATCAGTACGTAGCGTGACACTCCCACGTTTCCGTACCCTCACCTGTGCCCTTAGCTTTGCCATTCCCGAACCGTAACCCTAGCCCAGAATGGAAACCCACCACCTGTCCTAAACCTTACCCTACGCCGTGGCCTATTCCTGGCCCGTATGCTGGCACTGACCCAGGCGTCAGCACGTAGCCTGATACTCACACGTTTCCGTACCCTCACCTGTGCCCTAAGCCTTGCCGTTCCGTAACCCTAACCCTAGCCAGGAACGGAAATCCACCACCAGGCCTACACCTTAGCCTACGCCGTAGCCTACTCCTGGCCCGTACGCTGACACTGACCCGTGCGTCAGCACGTAGCCTGACACTCCCACGTTTCCGTACCCTCACCTGTGCCCAAAGCTTTGCCGTTCCCTAACATTAACCCTAGCCCGGAATGGAAACCCACCACCAGCCCTATACCTTTCCCTACGCCGTAGCCTACTCCTGGCCCGTACGCTGGCACGGACCCGTGCGTCAGCATGTACACTGACCCCCCCACGTTTCCATACCCTCACCTGGGCCCTAGAACTTGCCGTTCCCTAACCCTAACCTTAGCCCTGAACGTAAACCCACCACCAGCCCTACACATTACCCTACGCCGTAGCCGACTCCTGGCCCGAACGCTGGCATTGACACGTGTGTAAGCACGTAGCCTGACCCTCCCACGTTTCCGTACCCTCAACTGTGCCCTAAGCCTTGCCGTTCCCTAACCCTAACCCTAGCCCGGAACGGAAACCCACCACCAGCCCTACACCTTACCCTACGCCGTAGCCTACTCCCGGCCCATACGGTGGCACTGACCCGTGAGTCAGCACGTAGCCTGACCTTCCCACATTTCCGTACCCTCACCTTTGCCCTAAGCCTTGCCGTTCCCTACCCCTAACCCTAGTATGGAACGGAAACCCAACACCAGCCCTACAACTAACGCCCAAGCCATAGCATAGTCCTGGCCCGTACGCTGGCACTGACCCGTGCGGCAGCACATAGCCTGACCCTCCCACATTTCCGTACCCTCACCTGTGCCCTAAGCCTTGCCGTTGCCTAACCCTAACCCTAGCCCGAAACGGAAACTCACCACCAGCCCTACACCTTACCCCCAAGCCGTAGCCTACTCCTGGTCCGTACACTGGCACTGACCCGTGCATCAGCACGTAGCCTGACCCTCTCACCTTTCCGTACCCTCACCTGTGCCATAAGCCTTGCCGTTGCCTAACCCTAACCCTAGCCCGAAACGGAATCTCACCAACAGCCCTACACCTTACCCACAAGCCGTAGCCTACTCCTGGTCCGTCCACTGGCACTGACCCGTGCGTCAGCACGTAGCCTGAACCTCCCACGTTTCCGTACCCTCACCTGTGCCCTAAGACTTGACGTTCCCTAACCATAACCCTAGCCCAGAACGGAAAACCACCACCAGCCCTAGACCTTACCCTACGGTGTAGCCTACTCCTGTCCTGTACGCTGACACTGACACGTGCGTCAGCACGTAGCCTGACCCTCCCACGTTTCCGTACCCTCACCTGTACCCTAAGGTTTTCCGTTCCCTAACCCTAACCCTAGCCCAGAACGGAAACCCACCACCAGCCCTAAACCTTTCCCTACGCCGTAGCCTACTCCTGGCCCGTACGCTGGCACTGACCCGTGTGTCAGAATGTAGACTGACACCCCACGTTTCCATACCCTCACCTGGGCCCTAAACCTTGCCGTTCCCTAACACTAACCCTAGCCCGGAATGGAAACCCACCACCAGCCCTAAAACTTACCCCCATGCCATAGCCTACTCCTGACCCGTACACAGTCACTGATCCGTGCGTCAGCACGTAGCCTGACCCTCCCACTTTTCCGTACCCTCAGCTAAGCCCTAAGCCTTGGCCTTCCCTAACTCTAACCCAATCCCGGAACGGAATCCCTCCACCAGCCCTACACCTTAATGTATGCCGTAGCCTATTCCTAGCCCGTACGCTGACACTGACACGTGCGTCAGCACGTAGCCTGACCCTCCCACGTTTCCGTACCCTCACCTGTGCCCTAACCCTTGCCGTTCCCTAACCCTAACCCTAGCCAGGAACGGAAACCCACCAGAAGCCCTAAACCTTACCATACGCCGTAGCCAAATCCTGGCCCGTACGCTGGCACTGACCCGTGCATCAGCACGTAGCCTGACCCTCCCACGTTTCCGTACCCTCACCTGTGCCCTAAGCCTTGCCATTCCCTAACCCTAACCCTAGCCCGGAAGGGAAACCCACCACCAGCCCTACACCTTTCCCTACGCCGTAGCCTATTCCTGGCCCGTACGCAGGCACTGACCCTTTCATCAGCACGTAGCCTGACCCTCCCACGTTTCCGTACCCTCACCTGTGCCCTAAGCCTTGTGGTACCCTAACCCTAACCCTAGCCCGGAACGGAAACCCACCACCAGCCCTACACCTTACCCCCAAGCCGTAGCCTACTCCTGGTCCATACGCTGGCACTGACCTGTGCGTCAGCACGTAGCCTGAACTTCCCACATTACCGTAACCTCACCTGTGCCCTAAGCCTTGCCGTTCCCTAACTCTAACCCTAGTACGGAACAGAAACACACCACCAGCCCTACAACTAACCCCCAAGCCATAGCCTACTCCTGGCCCGTACGCTGGCACTGACCCGTGCATCAGCACGTAGCCTGACCCTCCCACATTTCCGTACCCTCACCTGTGCCCTAAGCCTTGCTGTTCCCTAACACTAACCCTAGCCTGGAACGGAAACACACCACCAACCCTACACCTAACCACCAAGCCGTAGCCTACTCCTGGCCGGTACGCTGGCACTGACACGTGCATCAGCATGTAGCCTGAACCTCCCACGTTTCCGTAACCTCACCTGTGCCCTACGCTTTGCCATTCCCTAACCCTAACTGTAGCCCGAAAGGGAAACAGCCCTACACATTACCCTACGCCGTAGCCTACTCCTGGCCGGTACGCTGGCAGTGACACGTGCATCAGCATGAAGCTTGACCCTCCCACGTTTCCGTACCCTCACCTGTGCCCTAAGCCTTGCCGTTCCCTTACCCGAACCCTAGCCCGGAACGGAAACCCACCACCAGCCCTACACCTTACCCTACGCCGTAGCCTACTTCTTGCCCGTACGCTGGCACTGACCCGAGGGTCAGCACGTAGCCTGACCCTCCCACGTTTCCGTACCCTCACCTGTGCCCTAAGCCTTGCCGTTCCCTAACACTAACCGTACCCTGGAACGAAAACCCATCACCAGCCCTACACCTTACCCTACGCCGTAGCCTACTCCTGGCCCGTACGCTGGCACTGACCCGTGCGGCAGCACGTAGCCTGACCCTCCCACATTTCCGTACCCTCACCTGTGCCCTAAGCCTTGCCGTTGCCTAACCCTAACCCTAGCCCGAAACGGAAACTCACCACCAGCCCTACACCTTACCCCCAAGCCGTAGCCTACTCCTGGTCCGTACACTGGCACTGACCAGTGCGTCAGCACGTACCCTGAACCTCCCACGTTTCCGTACCCTCACCTGTGCCCTAAGACTTGACGTTCCCTAACCCTAACTCTAGCCCGGAACGGAAACCCACCACCAGCCCTAAACCTTTCCCTATGCCGTAGCCTACTCCTGGCCTGTACGCTGGCATTGACCCGTGCATCAGCACGTAGCCTGACCCTCCCACTTTTCCGAACCCTCAGCTAAGCCCTAAGCCTTGGCCTTCCCTAACTCTAACCCAATCCCGGAACGGAATCCCACCACCAGCCCTACACCTTAATGTATGCCGTAGCCTATTCCTAGCCCGTACGCTGGCACTGACCCGTGCGTCAGCACGTAGCCTGACCCTCCCACCTTTCCGTACCCTCACCTGTGCCCTAAACCTTGCCTTTCCCTAACCGTAACCCTAGCCCAGAACGGAAACCCACCACCAGCCCTAGACCATTCCCTACGCCGTAGCCTACTCCTGGCCCGTACGCTGGCACTGACCCATGCGTCAGCACGTAGCCTGACCCTCCCACGTTTCCGTACACTCAACTGTGCCCTAAGCCTTGACGTTCCCTTACCCTAACCCTAGCCCGGAACGGAAACCCACCACCAGCCCTACACCTTACCCCCAAGCTGTAGCCTACTCCTGGCCCGTATGCTGGCACTGACCCGTGCGTCAGAATGTAGCCTGACCCTCCCACGTTTCCGTACCCTCACCTGTGACCTATGCCTTGCCGTTCCCTAACCCTAACCCTAGCACAGAACGGAAACCCACCTCCAGCCCTATACCTTACCCTACGCTGTAGCCTACTTCTGGCCCGTATGCTGGCACTGACCCATGCGTAAGCACGTAGCCTGACCCTCCAACGTTTCCGTACCCTCAACTGTGCCCTAAGCCTTGACGTTCCCTAACCATAACCCTAGCCCAGAACGGAAAACCACCACCATCCCTAGACCTTACTCTACGGCGTAGCCTACTCCTGGCCTGTACGCTGACACTGACACGTGTGTCAGCACGTAGCCTGACCCTCCCACGTTTCCGTACCCTCACCTGTGCCCTAAGCTTTGCCGTTCCCTAACCCTAACCCTAGACCGGAACGGAAACCCACCACCAGCCCTAAACCTTTCCCTACGCCGTAGCCTACTCCTGGCCCGTACGCTGGCACTGACCCGTGCGTCAGCATGTAGACTGACACCCCACGTTTCCATACCCTCACCTGGGCCCTAAACCTTGCCGTTCCCTAACACTAACCCTAGCCCGGAATGGAAACCCACCACCAGCCCTTAAACTTACCCCCAAGCCATAGCCTACTCCTGGCCCGTACACAGGCATTGACCCGTGCGTCAGCACGTAGCCTGACCCTCCCACTTTTCCGTACCTTCAGCTAAGCCCTAAGCCTTGGCCTTCCCTTACTCTAACCCAATCCCGGAACGGAATCCCACCACCAGCCCTACACCTTAATGTATGCCGTAGCCTATTCCTAGCCCATACGCTGGCACTGACACATGCGTCAGCACGTAGCCTGACCCTCCCACGTTTCCGTACCCTCACCTGTGCCCTAAGACTTGCCTTTCCCTAATCCTAACCCTAGCCAGGAACGGAAACCCACCAGAAGCCCTAAACCTTACCATACGCCGTGGCCCAATCCTGGCCCGTACGCTGGCACTGACCCGTGAGTCAGCACGTAGCCTGATCCTCCCACGTTTCCGTACCCTCAACTGTGCACTAAGCCTTGCCGGTCCCTCACCATAACCCTAGCCAGGAACGGAAATCCACCAGCAGCCCTAGACCTTACCCTACGCCGTAGCCTACTCCTGGCCCTTACGCTGGCACTGACCCGTGCGTCAGTACGTAGCCTGACCCTCACACATTTCCGTACCCTCACCTGTGCCCTAAGCCTTGCCGGTCCCTAACCCTAACACTAGTCCGGAACAGAAACTCACCACCAGCCCTACAGCTTACCCCCAAGCCATAGACTATTCCTGGCCCGTACGCTGGCACTGACCCGTGCGTAAGCATGTAGCCTGACCCTCCCACGTTTCCGTACCCTCACCTGTGCCCTAAGCCTTGCAGTTCCCTAACCCTAACCCTAGCGCGGAACGGAAACCCACCACCAGCCCTACACCTAACCCCAAAGCCGTAGCCTACGCCTAGCGGGTACGCTGGCACTGACCCATGCATCAGCACATAGCCTGACCCTCACACGTTTCTGTAACCTCACCTGTGCCCTAAGCCTTGCCGTTCCCTTACCCTAATCCTAGCCAGGAACGGAAACCCACCACCAGCCCTACAACTTACCCCCAAGCCATAGGCTACTCCTGGACCTTACGCTGGCACTGACCTGTGCGTCAGCACGTAGCCTGACCCTCCCACGTTTGTGGACACTCACATGTGCGCTAAGCCTTGCCATTCCCTAACCCTATCCCTAGCCCGGAACGGAAACCCACCACCAGCTCTACACTTTTCCCTACGCCGTAGCCTATTCCTGGCCCGTACGCTGGCACTGACATGTGCGTCAGCACGTAGCCTGACCCTCCCACGTTTCCGTACCCTCACCTGTGCCCTAAGCCTTGCCGTTCCCTAACCCTAACCCTATCCCGGAAGGGAAACCCACCACCAGCCCTACACCTTACCCCCAAGCCGTAGCCTAACCCTGGTCCATACGCTGGCACTGACCTGTGCGTCAGCACGTAGCCTGAACTCCCACATTACCGTAACCTCACCTGTGCCCTAAGCCTTGCCGTTCCCTAACTCTAACCCTAGTACGGAATGGAAACACACCACCAGCCCTACAACTAACCCCCAAGCCATAGCCTACTCCTGGCCCGTACGCTGGCACTGACCCGTGCGTCAGCACGTAGCCTGACCCTCCCACATTTCCGTACCCTCACCTGTGCCCTAAGCCTTGCTGTTCCCTAACTCTAACCCTAGCCTGGAACGGAAACACACCACCAACCCTACACCTAACCACCAAGCCGTAGCCTACTCCTGGCCGGTATGCTGGCACTGACACGTGCATCAGCATGTAGCGTGAACCTCCCACGTTTCCGTAACCTCACCTGTGCCCTACGCTTTGCCATTCCCTAACCCTAACTGTAGCCCGAAAGGGAAACAGCCCTAAACATTACCCTACGCCGTAGCCTACTCCTGGCCAGTACTCTGGCACTGACACGTGCATCAGCATGAAGCCTGACCCTCCCAAGTTTCCGTACCCTCACCTGTGCCCTAAGCCTTGCCGTACCCTAACCCTAACACTAGCCCGGAACAGAAAACCACCGCGAGCCCTAGACTTTACCCTACGCCGTAGCCTATTGCTGGCCTGTACGCTGGCACTGACCCATGCGTCAGCAGGTAGCCTGACACTCCCACGTTTCTGTACCCTCACCTGTGCCCTAAGCCTTGCCGTTCCGTAACCCTAACCCTAGCCTGTAACGGAAACCCACCAAAAGCCCTACACCTTACCCTACGCCGTAGCCTACTCCTGGCCCGAACGCTGGCAATGACCCATGCGTCAGCACGTAGCCTGACCCTCCCACGTTTCCGTACCCTCACCTGTTCCCTAAGCCTTGCCGTTCCCTAACCCTAACCCTAGCCCGAAACGGAAACCCACCACCAGCCCTATACATTACCCTACGCCGTAGCCTACTCCTGTCCCGTACGCTGGCGCTGACCCGTGCGTCAGCACGTAGCCTGACCTTCCCACATTTCCGTACCCTCACCTGTTCCCTAAGCCTTGCTGTTCCCTAACCCTATCCCTAGTACGGAACGGAAACCCTCCACCAGCCCTACAACTAACGCCCAAGCCATAGCCTACTCCTGGCCCCTACGCTGGCACTGACCCGTGCGTCAGCACGTAGCCTGACCCTCCCACGTTTCCGTACCCTCACCTGTGCCCTAAGCCTTACCGTTCCCTAACCCTAAACCTAGCCCGGAATGGAAACCCACCATCAGCCCTACACTTAACCCCGAAGCCTTAGCCTACTCCTGGCTTGTATGCTGGCACTGACACGTGCGTCAGCACGTAGCCTGACCCTCACACTTTTCCTTACCCTCACCTGTGCCCTAAGCCTTGCCGTTCCCTAACACTAACCCTAGCCCAGAACAGAAACCCACCACCAGCCCTAAACTCTACCCTACGCCGTAGCCTATTCCTGGCCCGTACGCTGGCACTGACCCATGCGTCAGCACGTAGCCCGACCCTCCCACGTTTCCGTACCCTCACCTGTGCCCTAAGCCTTGACGTTCCCTAACCCTAACCCTAGCCCGGAACAGAGACCCACCACCAGCCCTACAACTTACCACCACGCCGTAGCCTGCTCCTGGCCCATATGCTGGCACTGAGCCGTGTGTCAGCACATAGCCTGACCCTCCCACGATTCCATAACCTTACCTGTGCCCTAAGCCTTGCCATTCCCTAATCCTAATCCTAGCCCGGAACGGAAACCCACACCCAGCCCTACACCTTACCCTATGCCGTAGCCTACACCTGGACCGTACACTGGCACTGACACGTGCGTCAGCACGTAGCCTGACCCTCCCACTTTCCTGTACCCTTACCTGAGCCCTAAGACTTGCCGTTCCCTAAACCTAACCCTAGACCGGAATGGAATCCCACCACCAGCCCTACACCTTACCATATGCCGTAGCCTACTCCTGGCCGGTACGCTGCCACTGAGCTGTGCATCAGCATGTAGCCTGACCCTCCCACGTTTCTGTACCCTCAGCTGTGCCCTAAGCCTTGCCGTTCCCTAACCCTAACCCTAGCCCGGAACGGAAACCCACCACCAGCCCTACACCTTACCCCCAAGCCGTAGCCTACTCCTGGCCCGTACGCTGGCACTGACCCGTGCGTCAGCACGTAGCCTGACCCTCCCACGTTTCCGTACCCTCACCTGTGCCCTAAGCCTTGCTCTTCCCTAACACTAACCCTAGCCTGGAATGGAAACCCACCACCAGCCCTACACCTAACCACCAAACCGTAGTCTACTCCTGGCCGGTATGCTGGCACTGACACGTGCGTCATCACGTAGCCTGAACCTCCCTCGTTTCCGTACCCTCACGTGTGCCCTAAGCTTTGCCGTTCCCTAACCCTAACCCTAGCCCGGAACGGAAACCCACCACCAGCCCTACACCTTACCCCCAACTGTAGCCTACTCCTGGTCCATACGCTGGCACTGACCCGTGCGTCAGAACGTATCCTGAACCTGCCACGTTGCTGTACCCTCACCTGTGCCCTAAACCTTGCCATTCCCTAACCCTAACCCTAGCCTGGAACGGAAACACACCACAGGCCCTACACCTTACCCCCAAGCCATAGCCTACTCGTGGTCCATACGCTGGCACTGACCTGTGCGTGAGCATGTAGCCTGACCTTCCCACGTTACCGTAACGTCACCTCTGCCCTAAGCCTTGCCGTTCCCTAACCCTAACTCTAGTACGGGACAGAAACACACCACAAACCCTACACCTAATCCACAAGCCATAGCCTACTCCTGGCCCGTACGCTGGCACTGACCCATGCGTCAGCATGTAGCCTGACACTCCCACGTTTCCGTACCCTCACCTGTGCCCTAAGCCTTGCCGTTCCCTAACCCTAACCCTAGCCCGGAACGGAAACCCACCACCAGCCCTACACCTTACCCTATGCCGTAGCCTACTCCTGGCCAGTACGCTGGCACTGACCCGTGCGTCAGCACATAGCCTGACCCTCCCACGTTTCTGTACCCTAACCTGTGCCCTAAGCCTTGCCATGCCCTAACCCTAACCCTAGCCCGGAACGGAAACCCACCACCAGCCCTAAACCATTCTCTTCGACGTAGCCTACTCCTGGCCCGTACGCTGGCACTGAACTGTGCATCAGCACGTAGCCTGAACCTCCAACTTTTCTATACCGTCAACTGTGCCCTAATCCTTGCCGTTCCCTAACACTAACCCTAGCCCGGAACGGAAACCCACCACCAGCCCTACACCTTACCCTACGCCGTAGCCTACTCCTGGCCTGTACGGTGGCACTGACCCTTGCGTCAGCATGTAGCCTGACCCTCCCACGTTTCCGTACCCTCACCTGTGCCCTAAGCCTTGCCTTTCCTTAACCCTAAACCTAGCCTGGAACGGAAAACCACCACCAGCCCTACACCTTACACCAAAGCCGTAGCCTACTCCTGGCCCGTTCAGTGGCACTAAACCGAGCATCAGCAAGTAGCCTGACCCTCCCACGTTTCCGTACCCTCACCCGTGCCCTAAGCCTTGCTGTTCCGTAATCCTAAACCTAGCCCGGAACGGAAACGCACCACCAGCCCTACACATTACCCCCAAGCCGTAGCTTACTCCGGGACCATATGCTGGCACTGACCCGTGCCTCAGCATGTAGCGTGTACCTCCCACGTTTCCGTACCGTCACCTGTGCCCTAAGCCTTGCCGTTCCCTAACCCTAACCCTAGCCCGGAACGGAAACCCACCACCAGCCCTAAACCTTTCCCTACGCCGTAGCCTACTCCAGGCCCGTACGCTGGCACTGACCCGTGCGTCAGCATGTAGACTGACCCACCCACGTTTCCATACCCTCACCTGGGCCCTAAACCTTGCCGTTCCCTAACCCTAACCCTAGCCCGGCAGGGAAACCCACCACCAGCCGTAAACCTTATCCTACGCCGTAGCCTACTCCTTGCCCATACGCTGGCACTGACCTGTGCGTCAGCACGTAGCCTGACCCTACCACGTTTCTGTACCCTCACCTGTGCCCTAGGCCTTGCCGTTCCCTAACCCTAACCCTAGCCCGGAATGGAAACTCACCACCAGCCCTAAAACTTACCCCCATGCCATAGCCTACTCCTGGCCGTACACAGGCACTGACCCGTGCGTCAGCACGTAGCCTGACCCTCCCACTTTTCCGTACCCTCAGCTAAGCCCTAAGCCTTGGCCTTCCCTAACTCTAACCGAAGCTCGGAACGGAATCCCACCACCAGCCCTACACATTAATGTATTCCGTAGCCTATTCCTGGCCCGTACGCTGGCACTGACCCGTGCGTCAGCACGTAGCCTGACCCTCCCACGTTTCCGTACCCTCATCTGTGCCCTAAGCCTTGCCGTTCCCTAACCCTAAACCTAGCCAGGAACGAAAACCCACCACCAGCCCTACACCTTACCATACGCCGTAGCCCACTCCTGGCCCGTACTCTGGCACTGACCCGTAAGTCAGCACGTAGCCTGACCCTCCCACGTTTCCGTACCCTCACCTGTGCCCTAAGCCTTGCCGTTCCCTCACCATAACCCTAGACAGGAACGGAAATCCACCAGCAGCCCTACACCTTACCCTACGCCGTAGCCTACTCCTGGCCCGTACGCTGGCACTGAACCGTGCGTCAGCACGTAGCCTGACCCTCACACATTTCCGTACCCTCACCTGTGCCCTAAGCCTTACCATTCCCTTACCCTAATCCTAGCCAGGAACGGAAACCCACCACCAGCCCTACAACTTACCCCAAGCCGTAGGCTACTCCTGGACCTTACGCTGGCACTGACCTGTGCGTCAGCACGTAACTTGACCCTCCCACGTTTCTGTACCCTCACCTGTGCCCTAAGCCTTGCCGTTCCCTTACCCTAATCCTAGCCAGGAACGGAAACCGACCACCAGCCCTACACCTTACCCCCAAGCCGTAGCGTACTCCTGGCCCGTTCAGTGGCACTAACCCGAGCATCAGCAAGTAGCCTGACCCTCCCACGTTTCCGTACCCTCACCCGTGCCCTAAGCCTTGCCGTTCCGTAACCCTAAACCTAGCCCGGAACGGAAACGCACCACCAGCCCTACACATTACCCCCAAGACGTAGCTTACTCCTGGACCATATGCTGGCACTGACCCGTGCCTCAGCACGTAGCGTGTACCTCCCACGTTTCCGTACCCTCACCTGTGCCCTAAGCCTTGCCGTTCCCTAACCCTAACCCTAGCCCGGAAAGGAAACCCACCACCAGCCCTACACCTTACCCTATGCTGTAGCCTACACCTGGCCCGTACGCGGGCACTGACCCATGCGTCAGAACGTAGCCTGAACCTCCCACTTTTCCGTACCCGCACCTGTGCCCTAAGCCTTGCCGTTCTCTAACCCTAACCCTAGCCTGGAACGGAAATCCACCACCAGCCCTAAAACTTAGCCACAAGCCGTAGCCTACTCCTGGCCCATACGCTGGCACTGACCCGTGCGTCAGCACGTAGCCTGACTCTCCCACGTTTCCGTACCCTCACTAGTGCCCTAAGCCTTGCCGTTCCCTAACCCTAACCCTAGCCAGGAACGGAAACCCACCACCAGCCCTACACCTTACCCTATGCTGTAGCCTACACCTGGCCCGTACGCGGGCACTGACCCATGCGTCAGCACGTAGCCTGACCCTCCCACGTTTCCGTACCCTCACCTGTGCCCTATGCCTTGCCGTTCCCTAACCCTAACCCTAGCACAGAACGGAAACCCACCACCAGCCCTATACCTTACCCTACGCTGTAACCTACTGCTGGACCGTATGCTGGCACTGACCCATGCGTAAGCACGTAGCCTGACCCTCCCACGTTTCCGTACCCTCACCTGTGCCCTAAGCCTTGACGTTCCCTAACCCTAACCCTAGCCCAGAACGGAAAAACACCACCATCCCTAAACCTTTCCCTACGCCGTAGCCTACTCCAGGCCCGTACGCTGGCACTGACCCGTGCGTCAGCATGTAGACTGACCCACCCACGTTTCCATACCCTCACCTGGGCCCTAAACCTTGCCCTTCCCTAACCCTAACCCTAGCCCGGCAGGGAAACCCACCACCAGTCGTAAACATTATCCTACGCCGTAGCCTACTCCTGGCCCATACGCTGGCACTGACCCGTGCGTCAGCACGTAGCCTGACTCTACCACGTTTCTGTACCCTCACCTGTGCCCTAAGCCTTGCCGTTCCCTAACCCTAACCCTAGCCCAGAATGGAAACTCACCACCAGCCCTAAAACTTACCCCCATGCCATAGCCTACTCCTGGCCGTACACAGGCACTGACCCGTGCGTCAGCACGTAGCCTGACCCTCCCACTTTTCCGTACCCTCAGCTAAGCCCTAAGCCTTGGCCTTCCCTAACTCTAACCGAAGCCCAAAACGGAATCCCACCACCAGCCCTACACCTTACCCTATGCCGTAGCCTACACCTGGCCCGTTCGCGGGCACTGACCTGTGCTTTAGCACGTAGCCTGACCCTCCCATGTTACCGTACCCTCACCTGTGCCCTAAGCCTTGCCGTTCCCTAACCTTAACCCTAGCCCGGAACAGAAACCCACCACCAGCCCTAAAACTTACCCACAAGCCGTAGCCTAATCCTCGCCCGTACGCTGGCACCGACCCATGCGTCAGCACGTAGCCTGACCCTCCCACGTTTCCGTACCATCACCTGTGCCCTAAGCCTTGTCGTTCCCAAACCCTCACCCTAGCCAGGAACAGAAACCCACCAGCAGACCTACACCTTACCCTACGCCGTAGCCTACTCCTGGCACGTACGCTGGCACTGACACGTGCGTCAGCACGTAACCTGACCCTCACATGTTTCCGTACCCTCACCTGTGCCCTAAGCCTTGCCGTTCCCTAACCCTAACCCTAGTCCGGAACAGAAACACACCACCAGCCCTACAGGTTACCCCGAAGTCATAGCCTTTTCCTGGCCCGTACGCTGGCACTGACCCGTGCGTCAGCATGTAGCCTGACCCTCCCACGTTTCCGTATCCTCACCTGTGCCCTAAGCCTTGCCGTTCCCTAACCCTAACCCTAGCCCGGAACAGAAACCCACCACCAGCCCTATACCTTTCCCTACGCCGTAGCCTATTCCTGGCCCGTACACAGGCACTGACCCTTTCATCAGCACCTAGCCTGACCCTCCCACGTTTCCGTACCCACACCTGTGCCCTAAGCCTTGCCGTTCCCTAACCCTAACCCTAGCCAGGCACGGAAACCCACCACCAGCCCTACACTTTACCCTACGCCGTAGCCTACTCCTGACCCGAACGCTGGCACTGACTCTTGTGTCAGCACGTAGCCTGACCCTCCCACGTTTCCATACCCTCACCTGTGCCCTAAGCCTTGCCGTTCCCTAACCCTTACCCTACCCCGTAACGGAAACCCACCACCAGCCCTACACCTTACCCTATGCCGTAGCCTACACCTGGCCCATACGCGGGCACTGACCTGTGATTCAGCACGTAGCCTGACCCGCGCACGTTTGCGGACCCTCACCTGTGCCCTAAGCCTTGCCGTTCCCTAACCCTAACCCTAGCCCGGAAAGGAAACCCACCACCAGACCTACACCTTTCCCAACACCGTAGCCTATTCCTGCCTCGTACGCCGGCAATCACCATTTCATCAGCACGTAGCCTGACCCTCCCTCGTTTCCGTACCCTCAACTGTGCCCTAAGCCTTGCCGTTCACTAACCCTAACCCTAGCCCAGAACGGAAACACACCACCAGCCCTACACCTTACCCCCAAGCCGTAGCCTACTCCTGGCCGGTACGCTGGCATTGACACGTGCGTCAGCACTTAGCCTGACCCTCACACGTTTCCGTACCCTCACCTGTGCCCTAAGCCTTGCCATTTCCTAACCCTAACCCTAGCCCGGAACAGAAACCCACCACCAGCCCTACACCTTACCACCACGCCGTAGCCTACTCCTGGCCCATATGCTGGCACTGACCCGTGCGTCACCACGTAGCCTGACCCTCCCACGTTTCCGTAACTTCAACTGTGCCCTAAGCCTTACTGTTCCCTAACCTTAACCCTAGCCCGGAACGGAAACCCACCACCAGCCCTACACCTGACCCTATGCCGTAGCTTACACCTGGCCCATTCGCGGGCACTGACCTGTGCATCAGCACGTAGCCTGACCCTCCCATGTTACCGTACACTCACCTGTGCCCTAAGCCTTGCCGTTCCCTAACCCTAACCCTAGCCCGGAACGGAAACACACCACCAGCCCTAAACCTTACCCACAAGCCGTAGCCTACTCCTGGCCCGTACGCAGGCACTGACCCGTGCGTCAGCATGTAGCCTGACCCTCCCACGTTTCCGTACCCTCACCTGTGCCCTAAGCCTTGCCGTTCCCTAACCCTAACCCTAGACCGGAACGGAAACCCACCACCAGCCCTACACCTAACCCCCAAGCTGTAGCTTACTCCTGGCCAGTACGCTGGCACTGACACCTGCATCATCACGTAGCCTGACACTCCCACGTTTCCGTACCCTCACCTGTGCCCTAAGCCTTGACGTTCCCTAACCCTAATCGTAGCGCGGAACGGAAATCCACCACCAGCCCTACACCTTACCCCCAAGCCGTAGCCTATTCCTGGCCTGTACGCTGGCACTGACCGATGCGTCAGCACGTAGCCTGACCCTCTCACGTTTGCAGACCCTCACCTGTGCCCTAAGCCTTGCCATTCCCTAACCCTAACCATAGCCCGGAACGGAAACCCACGACCAGCCCTAAACCTTACCCTAAGCCGTAGCCTACTCCTGGACCATACGCTGACAATGACCCATGCGTCAGCATGTAGCCTGACCCTCCCACGTTTCCGTACCCTCACCTGTGCCCTAAGACTTGCCGTTCCCTAACCCTAAACCTAGCCCGGAACGGAAACCCACCACCAGCCCTACACCTTACCCTACACCGTAACTTATTCCTGGCCCGTACGCAGGCACTGACCCTTTTATCAGCACATAGCCAGACCCTCCCACGTTTCCGTACCCTCATCTGTGCCCTAAGCCTTGCCGTTCCGTAACCCTTACCCTAGCCCGGAACGGAAACCCACCACCAGCCCTACAGCTTACCCCCAAGCCATAGCCTACTCGTGGCCCATACGCTGGCACTGACCGGTGTGTCAGCATATAGCCTGACGAGGCATACCAGGGGAGGGCGGGCCGGCTGGGTAAGGCTGCCCAGGTCAGCTAATCCACAACCCTCAGGGAATCACATTGTTGAAAATGGACCTCGCTAAGGCAGAAGAGGAGCCAAGGAAAAAAAGGACACAATGCCATTTGCAGCCCCGTAGATGAGTCTAGAAGTAATCACGTGACTTGTAGTAAGTCAGAAAGTGAAAGACACATATTATATCATATCACTTATAGGTGTTACCTAAAAATGGATACCAGGGCAGATATTTCCACGGAGAAGGGCAATCACAGATTCATTAAACAAACTTATCGTTCACCAATGGAAAGGTGTGAGGATTGGTTTCATTACGATATCGGCGTTAACACACATATACAAACACAGGTGACATATATAATCACCAAAGACCTACAGAATACCAAGAGAGGACTACTCAACTCTGTCATAACGTACATGGGAAAAGGATCCCAGGAAGAACAGACATCTGTATATGTGTAAAAGAACCACACCTTCCACACCTACAACAAGACAAACATTGTAATCAAACTTGCTGTAATAAAAAATATAAAAAACTAAATTAAAAACACGAACAAGAATTAGTGAGACAAACTTGAGGGGCTTTCTCCTGGCACATTCCATTCTAAATTCCAATCTAGAACACCACTTCCACTGAGGTTCTCTTGCCCTAGTAACCAGATTTGGTAAGGGAGATCTGCTGCCACCTTGTGGCCGTTTCACACAACAGCAGCTTTAATCCCAGTGATAATGGTCAGTTGATATTCAAAATCATTGCAGGCCTCTAAATGACACCTGCCCTGAAAACAAATCCTGGGGTCACATATCGACCAAAAATTTCAAAGGACGTCCATATTTCAAAACGACCATTTCAAAAGGCATATTTTACGCACATTAGTGTTCTCCTTCTTTTCCTTTCTTTCCTTTTTTGTTAAAAATCACGGGAATGGAAAAAGGCAACCCTCAGAATGGGCGAAAATCGTTGCAAACGAATCAATGGACAGAGGTTTAATCTCCAATATATATAAACAGCTCATGCAGCTTAATATTAAAAAACAAACAACCCAATACAAAAATGGGCAGAAGATCTAAAGAGACGTTTCTTCAAAGGAGACACAGAGATCGCCAAGACGCACATGAAAAGCTGCTCAACAGCACTAATTATTAGAGAAATGCAAATCAAACTACAATGAGGTATCACCTCACACCTGTTAGAATCGCCATCATCAGAAAATCTACAAACAACCAATTCTGGGGAGGGTGTGGACAAAAGGAGCCCTCTTCCACTATTGGTGGGAATGTAAATTGATACAGTCCCTATGGAGAACAGTATGGAGTTTCCTTAAAAAAACTAGAAATAGAATTACCATCTGATCCAGCAATCCCACTTCTGGGCATATACCCAGAGAAAAACGTAAATCAAAAAGGCACATTCACCACAATGTTCATTGCAGCACAATTTACAATAGCCAGGTAATGGAAGCAACCTAAATGCCCACAGACTGATGAATGGATAAAGATGTGGTACATATATGAAATGGAATATTACTCGGCCATAAAAAGGAATGAAACTGGGTCATTTGTAGAGACATCGATGGATCGAGAGACTGTCATACAGAATGAAGTAAGTCAGAAAGCGGAAAACAAATATTGTATATTAATGCATATATGTGGAACCAAAAAAAATGGTACAGATGAATTGGTTTGCAGGGAAGAAATAGAGACACAGAGGTAGAGAACAAACGTATGGACACCAAGTGTGGGAAACCATGGGGTGGTGGTGGTGGGATGAGTTGGGAGATTGGGATTGACCTGTATACATGTATATGCATAAAATACATAACTAATAAAAACCTGCTGTATAAAAACATAAATAAATTTATCTTTCAAATTTAAAAAAATATAGAATTTAACAATAAAACAGAAAAAAGTTCTTCCCATCACACAGATGTATTTATAGGAATGAATTATTTCCATGCTTATATCTATAAATACATAAAAGAGGAATAAAATCTAACTTGAACCATTAAAGAAAAAAAAACTGAACCCACGAGTTATAAAGAGGAAAAACCTATCAGGGCACTTGCTCCAGCGGTAAACAATTCTGAAATTGGTCAGAGGTGGGGAACCATCTCCCATACAGCCAGCAAACCACCCCCCACGCAAGGAGCGTCCTCATTTCAAAGTTGGGGGACCGTGCCGAGGCATCTGTGAGTAAACATGAGCTGAGCCCCAGGCCAGCTGCTGCTGAACTGTTCCCACCCTTCCCAGGTAAAACACCTGAATATGTACAAGGGCTTGAAAGCCTAGAGGAAGAGCCGTCGAGCCACACCAGCGACAGCACACAGGCCAACTTGGTGCCTGCAGGCCAGCCAGGGTGGTCCTGGCCCTGGACGCTCTTCCTGAAGCTTTCCATTGCCCTGCATGAGATACCCCTCTTCTCCCGTCACCCACTGCTTTTTTCCTTCCTCACCTCTGTCCGGAGAGAAATTCCAGCGGAAGGTATGCGTGACACATCCTCTTCTTTAGAGGCGGCAGCCTGGCAACTCCTGCACAAAGGCCAGCAGAGCCCCACTCACACCGGGCCACCCACAAAGCTGTGGCCCCTCACTCCCTCCCACCAGCACAGCCCCGAGACTGCTGAAGGGGCAGAGAATATGGAGTCAGGCACAGCTTCAGGGGCTATTGCTGCCTGGAGCTCTGTTTATATTGACCTCAACGAGGCACACCTGGGGAGGGCGGACCGGCAGAGTAAGGCTGCCCAGGTCAGCTAATCCACAACCCTCAGGGAATCACATTGTTGAAAATGGACCTCGCTAAGGCAGAATAGAAGCCAAGGGAGAAAAGGACACAATGCCATTTGCAGCACCGTAGATGAGTCTAGAAGTAATCACGTGCCTTGTAGAAAGTCAGAAAGTGAAAGACACATATCATATCATATCACTTAGAGGTGTTACCTAAAAATGGTTACCAGGGCAGATATTTCCACGGAGAAGGGCAATCACAGATTCATTAAACAAACTTATGGTTCACCAATGGAAAGGTGTGAGGATTGGTTTCATTACGATATCGGGGTTAACACACATATACAAACACAGGTGACATATATAATCACCAAAGACGTACAGAATACCAAGAGTGGACTACTCAACATTCTGTCATAACGTACATGGGAAAAGGATCCCAGGAAGAACAGACATCTGTATATGTGTAAAAGAACCACATCTTCCACACCTACAGCAAGCCAAACATTGTAATCAAACTTGCTGTAATAAAAAATAAAAAATTAAATTAAAAACACGAACAAGACGTAGTGAGACAAACTTGAGGGGCTTTCCCCTGGCATATTCCATTCTAAATTCCAATCTATAACATCACTTCCACTGAGGCTCTGTTGCCCTAGTAACCAGATTTGGTAAGGGAGATCTGCTGCCACCTTGTGGCCGTTTCACACAACAGCAGATTTAATCCCAACACTAAAGGTCAGTTGATATTCAAAATCATTGCAGGCCTGTAAATGACACCTGCCCTGAAAAGAAATCCTGGGGTCACATATCGACCAAAAAATTCAAAGGACGTCCATATTTCAAAACGACTGTTTCAAAAGGCATATTTTACGCACATTAGTGTTCTGCTTCTTTTCCTTTCTTTCCTTTTTTGTTAAAAAACACGGGAATGGAAAAAGGCATCCCTCAGAATGGGCGAAAATCGTTGCAAATGAATCAATGGACAGAGGTTTAATCTCCAATATATATAAACAGCTCATGCAGCTTAATATTAAAAAACAAACAACCCAATACAAAAATGGGCAGAAGATCTAAAGAGACGTTTCTTCAAAGGAGACACAGAGATGGCCTAGACGCACATGAAAAGCTGCTCAAAAGCACTAATTATTAGAGAAATGCAAATCAAAACTACAATGAGGTATCACCTCACACCCGTTAGAATCGGCATCATCAGAAAATCTACAAACAACCAATTCTGGGGAGGGTGTGGACAAAAGGAGATCTCTTCCACTATTGGTGGGAATGTAAATTGATACAGTCACTATGGAGAACAGTATGGTGTATCCTTAAAAAAACTAGAAATAGAATTTCCATCTGATCCAGCAACCCCACTTCTGGGCATATACCCAGAGAAAGCCGTAAATCTAAAAGGCACATTCACCACAATGTTCATTGCAGCACTATTTACAATAGCCAGGTAATGGAAGCAACCTAAATGCCCACAGACAGATGAATGGATAAAGATGTGGTACATATATAAAATGGAATATTACTCGGCCTTAAAAAGGAATGAAACTGGGTCATTTGTAGAGACATCGATGGATCGAGAGACTGTCATACAGAATGAAGTAAGTCAGAAAGAGGAAAACAAATATTGTATATTAATGCATATATGTGGAGCCTAAAAAATGGTACAGATGAACTGGTTTGCAGGGAAAAAATAGAGACACAGTTGTAGAGAACAAACTTATGGACACCAAGTGTGGGAAGCCATGGGGTGGTGGTGGTGCGATGAGTTGGGAGATTGGGATTGACCTGAATACATATATAAGCATAAAGTACATAACTAATAATAACGTGCTGTATAAAAAAATAAATAAAATTAAATTTCAAAATTTTAAAAAATAAAATTTAAAAATAAAAGAGAAAAAATTTCTTTCCGTCACACAGATGTATTTATAGGAATGAATTATTTCCATGCTTATATCTATAAATACATAAAAGAGGAATAAAATCTAACTTGAACCATAAAAGAAAAAAAACTGAACCCAAGGGTTATACAGAGGAAAACCCTATCAGCGCACTTGCTCCAGCGGTAAACAATTCTGAAATTGGTCAGAGGTGGGGAACCATCTCCCATACAGCCAGCAACCCACTCCCCACGCAAGGAGCGGACTCATTGCAAAGCTGGGGGACCGTGCCGAGGAATCTGTGAGTAAACGTGAGCTGAGCCCCAGGCCAGCTGCTGCTGAACTGTTCCCAACCTTTCCAGGTAAAACACCTGAATATGTACAAGGGCTTGAAAGCCTTGAGGAAGGACCGTGGAGCCACACAAGTGACAGCACGCAGGCCAACTTGATGCCTGCAGGCCAGCCGGGGTGGTCCTGGCCCCGGGAGCTCTTCCAGAAGCTTTCCATTGCCCTGCCTGAGATACCCCTCCTGTCCCGGCCCCCACTGCTTTTTTCCTTCCTCACCTCTGTCCGGAGAGAAATTCCAGCGGAAGGTATGGGTGACACATCCTGTTCTTTACAGGCGGCTGCCTGGCAACTCCTGCAGAAAGGCCAGCAGAGCCCCACTCACAACGGGCCACCCACAAAGCTGTGGCTCCTCACTCCCTCCCACCAGCGCAGCCCCGTGTCTGCTGACAGGGCAGAGAATATGGAGTCAGGCACAGCTTCAGGGGCTATTGCTGCCTGGAGCTCTGTTTATATTGACCTCAACGAGGCACACCTGGGGAGGGCGGGCCGGCAGGGTAAGGCTGCCCAGGTCAGCTAATCCACAACCCTCAGGGAATCACATTGTTGAAAATGGACCCCGCTAAGGCAGAAGAGAAGCCAAGGGAAAAAAGGACACAATGCCATTTGCAGCACCATAGATGAGTCTAGAAGTATTCACGTGACTTGTAGTAAGTCAGAAAGTGAAAGACACTTATCATATCATATCACTTATAGGTGTTACCTAAAAATGGATACCAGGGCAGATATTTCCACGGAGAAGGGCATTCACAGATTCATTAAACAAACTTATGGTTCACCAATGGAAAGGTGTGAGGATTGGTTTCATTACGATATCGGGGTTAACACACATATACAAACACAGGTGACATATATAATCACCAAATACCTACAGAATACCAAGAGTGGACTACTCAACATTCTGTCATAACGTACATGGGAAAAGGATCCCAGGAAGAACAGACATCTGTATATGTGTAAAAGAACCACATCTTCCACACCTACAACAAGCCAAACATTGTAATCAAACATGCTGTATTAAAAAATAAAAATAAATAAATTAAAAGCACGAACAAGAAGTAGTGAGACAAACGTGAGGGGCTTTCTCCTGGCACATTCCATTCTAAATTACAATCTAGAACGCGACTTCCATTGAGGCTCTACTGCCCTAGTAACCAGATTTGGTAAGGGAGAACTGCTGCCCCCTTGTGGCGGTTTCACACAATAGCAGGTTTAATCCCAGCGCTAATGGTCAGTTGATATTCAAAATCATTGAAGGCCTGTAAATGACACCTGCCCTGAAAACAAATCCTCGGGTCATATATCGACCAAAAAATTCAAAAGACGTCCATATTTCAAAACGACAGTTTCAAGAGGCATATTTTACGCACATTAGTGTTCTGCTTCTTTTGCTTTCTTTCTTTCTTTGTTAAAAAACGGGAATGGAAAAAGGCAACCCTCAGAATGAGCGAAAACGTTCGCAAACGAATCCATGGACAAAGGTTTAATCTCCAATTTATATAAACAGCACATGCTGCTTAATATTAATAAAACAAACAACCCAATACAAAAAAGGTCAGAAGATCTAAATAGGCATTTCTTCAAAGAAGACACAGAGATGGCCAAGACGCACATGAAAAGCTGCTCAACATCACTAATTATTAGATAAATGCAAATCAAAACTACAATGAGGTATGACCTCACACCTGTTAGAATCGGCATCATCAGAAAATCTACAAACCACAAATTCTGGGGAGGGTGTGGACAATAGGAACCCTCTTCCACTATTGGTGGGAATGTAAATTGATACAGTCACTATGGAGAACAGTATGGAAGTTCCTTTAAAAAACTAAAAAGAGAATTACCATAGGATCCAGCAATCCCACTTCTGGGCATATACCCAGAGAAAACCATAAATGAAAAAGACACATTCACCACAATGTTCATTGCAGCACTATTTACAATAGCCAGGTAATGGAAGCCACCTAAATGCCCACAGACAGACGAATGGATAAAGATGTGGTACATATATAAAATGAAATATTACTCAGCCATAAAAAGGAATGAAACTGGGTCATTTTTAGAGAAGTCGATGGATCTAGAGACTGTCATACAGAGTGAAGTAATTCAGAAAGAGAAAAACAAATATTGTATATTAATGCCTATATGTGGAACCTAGAATAACGGTACAGATGAACTGGTTTGCAGTGCAGAAATAGAGACACAGAGGTAGAGAACAAACGTATAGACACCAAGTGGGGGAAGCCATGTGGTGGTGGTGGTGGGATGAGTTGGGAGATTGGGATTGACCTGTATACATGTATATGCATAAAATAGATAACGAATAATAACCTGCTGTATTAAAAAATAAATAATATTAAATTTCAAAATTATTAAAAATAAAATGTAGAAATAAAACAGAAAAAAGTTCTTCCATTCACACAGATGTATTTATAGGAATGAATTATTTCCATGCTTATATCTATAAATACATAAAAGAGGAATAAAACCTAACTTGAAACACAAAAGAAAAAAAAATCCCTCAACCCAACAGTTATACAGAGGAAAACGCTATCAAGGCAATAGCTCCAGCGGTAAACAATTCTGAAATTGGTCAGAGGTGGGGAACCATCTCCCATACAGCCAGCAACCCACCCCCCACGCAAGGAGCGTCCTCATTGCAAAGCTGGGGGACCGTGCCGAGGCATCTGTGAGTAAACGTGAGCTGAGCCCCAGGCAAGCTGCTGCTGAACTGTCCCCACCCTTTCCAGATAAAATACCTGAATATATACAAGGGCTTGAAAGCCTAGAGGAAGGACCTTGGAGCCACACCAGTGACAGCACGCAGGCCAACTTGGTGCCTGCAGGCCAGCCAGGGTGGTCCTGGACCCTGGCGCTCTTCCAGAAGCTTTCCATTGCCCTGCCTGAGATACCCCTCCTGTCCCGGCCCCCACTGCTTTTTTCCTTCCCCACCTCTGTCCGGAGAGAAATTCCAGCGGAAGGTATGGGTGACACATCCTCTTCTTTACAGGCGGCAGCCTGGCAACTCCTGCAGAAAGGCCAGCAGAACCCCACTCACACCGGGCCACCCACAAAGCTGTTGCCCCTCACTCCCTCCCACCAGCACAGCCCCGAGACTGCTGAAGGGGCAGAGAATATGGAGTCAGGCACAGCTTCAGGGGCTATTGCTGCCTGGAGCTCTGTTTATATTGACCTCAACGAGGCACACCTGGGGAGGGCGGGCCGGCAGGGTAAGGCTGCCCAGGTCAGCTAATCCACAACCCTCAGGGAATCACATTGCTGAAAATGGACCCCGCTAAGGCAGAAGAGATGCCAAGGAAAAAAAGGACGCAATGCCATTTGCCGCACCGTAGATGATTCTAGAAGTAATCACGTGACTTGTAGTAAGTCAGAAAGTGAAAGACACATATCATATCACTTATAGGTGTTACCTAAAAATGGATACCAGGGCAGATATTTCCACGGAGAAGGGCAATCACAGATTCATTAAACAAACTTATGGTTCACCAATGGAAAGGTGTGAGGATTGGTTTCATTACAATATCGGGGTTAACAGACATATACAAACACAGATGACATATATAATTACCGAAGACCTACAGAATACCAAGAGAGGACTACTAAACATTCTGTCATAACGTACATGGGAAAAGGATCCCAGGAAGAAGAGACATCTGTATATGTGTAAAAGAACCACATCTTCCACACCTACAAGAAGCCAAACATTGTAATCAAACTTGCTGTAATAAAAAATAAAAAAAATTAAATTAAAAACACGAACAAGTTGTAGTGAGACAAACGTGAGGGGCTTTCTCCTGGCACATTCCATTCTAAATTCCAATCTAGAACACCACTTCCACTGAGGCTCTCTTGCCCTAGTAACCAGATTTGGTAAGGGTGAACTGCTGCCACCTTGTGGCCGTTTCACACAACAGCAGCTTTAATCCCAGCACTAATGGTCAGTTGATATTCAAAATCATTGCAGGCCTGTAAATGACACCTGCCCTGAAAACAAATCCTGGGGTCACATATCGGCCAAAAAATTCAAAGGACGTCCATATTTCAAAACGACCATTTCAAAAGGCATATTTTACGCACATTAGTGTTCTGCTTCTTTTCCTTTCTTTCCTTTTTTGTTAAAAAACACGGGAATGGCAAAAGGCATCCCTCAGAATGGGCGAAAATCGTTGCAGACGAATCAATGGACAGAGGTTTAATCTCCAATATATATAAACAGCTCATGCAGCTTAATATTAAAAAAACAAACAACCCCAAAAAAATGGGCAGAAGATCTAAAGAGACGTTTCTTCAAAGGAGACACAGAGATGGCCAAGACGCACATGAAAAGCTGCTCAACAGCACTAATTATTAGAGAAATGCAAATCAAAACTACAATGAGGTATCACCTCACACCTATTAGAATCGGCATCATCAGAAAATTTACAAACAACCAATTCTGGGGAGGGTGTGGACAAAAGGAGCCCTCTTCCACTATTGGTGGGAATGTAAATTGATACAGTCACTATGGAGAACAGTATGGAGTTTCCTTAAAAATACTAGAAATAGAATTACCATCTGATCCAGCAATCCCACTTCTGGGCATATACCCAGAGAAAACCGTATTTTAAAAAGGCACATTCACCACAATGTTCGTTGCAGCACTATTTACAATAGCCAGGTAATGGAAGCAACCTAAATGCCCACAGACAGATGAATGGATAAAGATGTGGTACATATATAAAATGGAATATTACTCGGCCATAAAAAGGAATGAAACTGGGTCATTTGTAGAGACATCGATGGATCGAGAGACTGTCAGACAGAAGGAAGTAAGTCAGAAAGTGGAAAACAAATATTGTATATTAATGCATATATGTGGAGCCTAAAAATGGTACAGACGAACTGGTTTGCAGGGAAGAAATAGAGACACAGAGGTAGAGAACAAACGTATGGACACCAAGTGTGGGAAGCCATGGGTTGGTGGTGGTGGGATGAGTTGGGAGTTTGGGATTGACCTGTATACATGTATATGCATAAAATACATAACTAATAATAACGTGCTGTATAAACACATAAATAAAATTAAATTTCAAAATTTTAAAAAATAAAATTTAAAAATAAAACAGAAAAAACTTCTTCCAGTCACACAGATGTATTTATAGGAATGAATTATTTCCATGCTTCTATCTATAAATACATAAAAGAGGAATAAAATCTAACTTGAACCATAAAAGAAAAAAAAAAATCCTGAACCCACGAGTTATACACAGGAAAACCCTATCACGGCACTTCCTCCAGTGGTAAACAATTCTGAAATTGGTCAGAGGTGGGGAACCATCTCCCATACAGCCAGCAACCCACCCCCCACGCAAGGAGCGTCCTCATTGCAAAGCTGGGGGACCGTGCCGAGGCATCTGTGAGTAAACGTGAGCTGAGCTCCTGGCCAGTTGCTGCTGAACTGTTCCCACCCTTTCCAGGTAAAACACCTGAATATGTACAAGGGCTTGAAAGCCTAGACGAAGGACCGTGGAGACATACCAGTGACAGCATGCAGGCCAACTTGGTGCCCGCAGGCCAGCCAGGGTGGTCCTGGACCCTGGCGCTCTTCCAGAAGCTTTCCATTGCCCTGCCTGAGATACCACTCCTGTCCCGGACCCCACTGCTTTTTTCCTTCCTCACCTCTGTCCGGAGAGAAATTCCAGCGGAAGGTATGGGTGACACATCCTCTTCTTTACAGGCGGCAGCCTGGCAACTCCTGCAGAAAGGCCAGCAGAACCCCACTCACACCGGGCCACCCACAAAGCTGTGGCCCCTCAATCCCTCCCACCAGCACAGCCCCGAGACTGCTGACGGGGCAGAGAATATGGAGTCAGGCACAGCTTCAGGGGCTATTGCTGCCTGAAACGCTGTTTATATTGACCTCAACGAGGCACACCTGGGAGGGCCGACCGGCAGGGTAAGGCTGCCCAGGTCAGCTAATCCACAACCCTCAGGGAATCACATTGTTGAAAATGGACCCCGCTAAGGCAGAAGAGAAGCCAAGGGAAAAAAGGACACAATGCCATTTGCAGCACCGTAGATGAGTCTAGAAGTAATCACGTGACTTGTAGTAAGTCAGAAAGTGAAAGACATATCATATCATATCACTTATAGGTGTTACCTAAAAATGGATACCAGGGCAGATATTTCCACGGAGAAGGGCAATCACAGATTCATTAAACAAACTTATGGTTCACCAATGGAAAGGTGTGAGGATTGGTTTCATTACGATATCGGGGTTAACAGACATATACAAACACAGGTGACAAATATAATCACCAAAGACCTACAGAATACCAAGAGAGGACTACTCAACATTCTGTCATAACGTACATGGGAAAAGGATCCCAGGAAGAACAGACATCTGTATATGTGTAAAAGAACCACATCTTCCACACCTACAACAAGCCAAACATTGTAATCAAACTAGCTGTAATTAAAAAATAAAAAAATTAAATTAAAAGCACGAACAAGATGTAGTGAGACAAACGTGAGGGGCTTTCTCCTGGCACATTCCATTCTAAACTCCAATCTAGAACACCACTTCCACTGAGGCTCTCTTGCCCTAGTAACCAGATTTGGTAAGGGTGAACTGCTGCCACCTTGTGGCCGTTTCACACAACAGCAGCTTTAATCCCAGCGGTAATGGTCAGTTGTTATTCAAAATCATTTCAGGCCTGTAAATGACACCTGCCCTGAAAACAAATCCTGGGGTCACATATCGACCAAAACATTCAAAGGACGTCCATATTTCAAAACGACCATTTTAAAAGGCATATATTACGCACATTAGTGTTCTGCTTCTTTTCCTTTCTTTCCTTTTTTGTTAAAAAACACGGGAATGGAAAAAGGCATCCCTCAGAATGGGCGATAATCGTTGCAGACGAATCAATGGACAGAGGTTTATTCTCCAATATATAAACAACACATGCAGCTTAATATTAAAAAACAAACAACCCAATACAAAAATGGGCAGAAGATCTAAAGAGACGTTTCTTCAAAGAAGACACAGAGATGGCCAAGACGCACATGAAAAGCTGCTCAACAGCACTAATTATTAGAGAAATGCAAATCAAAACTACAATGAGGTATCACCTCACACCTGTTAGAATCGGCATCATCAGAAAATCTGCAAACAACCAATTCTGGGGAGGGTGTGGACAAAAGGAGCCCTCTTCCACTATTGGTGGGAATGTAAATTGATACAGTCATTATGGAGAACAGTATGGAGTTTCCTTAAAAAAAATAGAAATAGAATTACCATCTGATCCAGCAATCGCACTTCTGGGCATATACCCAGAGAAAACAGTAAATCAAAAAGGCACATTCACCACTATGTTCATTGCAGCACTATTTACAATAGCCAGGTAATGGAAGCAACCTAAATGCCCACAGACAGATGAATGGATAAAGATATGGTACATATATAAAATGGAATATGACTCGGCCATAAAAGGGAATGAAACTGGGTCATTTGTAGAGACATCGATGGATCGAGAGACTGTCATACAGAATGAAGTAAGTCAGAAAGAGGAAAACAAATATTGTATATTAATGCATATATGTGGAACCTAAAAAAATGGTACAGATGAACTGGTTTGCACGGAAAAAATAGAGACACAGAGGTAGAGAACAAACCTATGGACACCAAGTGTGGGAAGCCATGGGGTGGTGGTGGTGGGATGAGTTGGGAGATTGGGATTGACCTGTATACATGTATATGCATAAAATACATAACTAATAATAACGTGCTGTATAAAAACATAAATAAAATTAAATTTCAAAATTTTAAAAAATAAAATTTACAAATAAAACAGAAAAAATTTCTTCCCGTCACACAGATGTATTTATAGGAATGAATTATTTCCATGCTTATATTTATAAATACATAAAATTGGAATAAAATCTAACTTGAACCATAAAAGAAAAAAAGTGAACCCACGAGTTATACAGAGGAAAACCCTATCAGGGCACTTGCTCCAGCGGTAAACAATTCTGAAATTGGTCAGAAGTGGGGAAGCATCTACCATACAGCCAGCAACCCACACCCCACGCAAGGAGCGTCCTCATTGCAAAGCTGGGGGAACGGGCCGAGGCATCTGTGAGTAAACATGAGTTGAGCCCCTGTACAGCTGCGGCTGAACTGTTCCCACCTTTCCCAGGTAAAACACCTGAATATGTACAAGGGCTTGAAAGCCTAGAGGAAGGGCCTTGGAGCCACACCAGCGACAGCACGCAGGGCAACTTGGTGCCTGCAGGCCAGCCAGGGTGGTCCTGGCCCCGGGCCCTCTTCCAGAAGCTTTCCATTGACCTACCTGATATACCCCTCCTGTCCTGGCACCCAATGCTTTTTTCGTTCCTCACCTCTGTCCGGAGAGAATTTCCAGTGGAAGGTATGAGTGACACATCCTCTTCTTTACAGGTGGCAGCATGGCAACACCTGCAGAAAGGCCAGCAGAACCCCACTCACACCGGGACACCCACAAAGCTGTGGCCCCTCACCCCCTCCCACCAGCACAGCCCCGAGACTGCTGACGGGGCAGAGAATATGGAGTCAGGCACAACTTCAGGGGCTATTGCTGCCTGGAGCTCTGTTTATATTGACCTCAACGAGGCACACCTGGGGAGGGCGGGCCGTCAGGGTAAGGCTGCCCAGGTCAGGTAATCCACAACCCTCAGGGAATCACATTGTTGAAAATGGACCCCACTAAGGCAGAAGAGAAGCCAAGGGAAAAAAGGACACAATGCCATTTGCAGCACCGTAGATGAGTCTAGAAGTAATCACGTGACTTGTAGTAAGTCAGAAAGTGAAAGACACATATCATATCATATCACTTATAGGTGTTACCCACAAATGGATACCAGGGCAGATATTTTCACTGGGAAGGGCAATCACAGATTCATTAAACAAACTTATGGTTCACCAATGAAAGTTGTGAGGATAGGTTTCATTACGATATCGGGGTTAAGAGACATATACAAACACAGGTGACATATATAATCACCAAAGACCTACAGAATACCAAGAGAGGACTACTCAACATTCTGTCATAACGTACATGGGAAAAGGATCCCAGGAAGAACAGACATCTGTATATGTGTAAAAGAACCACATCTTCCACACCTACAACAAGCCAAACATTGTAATCAAACTTGCTGTAATAATAAATAAAAAAATTAAATTAAAAACACGAACAAGAAGTAGTGAGACAAACGTGAGGGGCTTTCTCCTGGCACATTCCATTCTAAACTCCAATCTAGAACACCACTTCCACTGAGGCTCTCTTGCCCTAGTAACCAGATTTGGTAAGGGTGAACTGCTGCCACCTTGTGGCCGTTTCACACAACAGCAGCTTTAATCCCAACGCTAATGGTCAGTTGATATTCAAAATCATTGCAGGCCTGTAAATGACACCTGCCCTGAAAACAAATCCTGGGGTCACATATCGACCAAAAAATTCAAAGGACGTCCATATTTCAAAACGACCATTTCAAAAGGCATATTTTACGCACATTAGTGTTCTGCTTCTTTTCCTTTCTTTCCTTTTTTGTTAAAAAAAACGGGAATGGAAAAAGGCATCCCTCAGAATGGGCGAAAATCGTTGCAAACGAATCAATGGACAGAGGTTTAATCTCCAATATATATAAACAGCACATGCAGCTTAATATTACTAAAACAAACAACCCAATACAAAAATGGGCAGAAGATCTAAATAGACGTTTCTTCAAATAAGACACAGAGATGGCCAAGACGCACATGAAAAGCTGCTCAACATCACTAATTGTTAGAGAAATGCAAATCAAAACTACAATAAGGTATGACGTCACACCCATTAGAGTCGGCATCATCAGAAAATCTACAAACAAAAATTCTGGGGAGGGTGTGGACAAAAGGAACCCTCTTCCACTATTGGTGGGAATGTAAATTGATACAGTCACTATGGAGAACAGTATGGAGGTTCCTTTAAAAAACTAAAAAGAGGAGTACCATCTGATCCAGCAATCCCACTTCTGAGCATATACCCAGAGAAAACCATAAATCAAAGAGACACATTCACCACAATGTTCATTGCAGCACTATTTACAATAGCCAGGTAATGGAAGCAACCTAAATGCCCACAGACAGAAGAACGGATAAAGATGTGGTACATATATAAAATGGAGTATTACTCAACCATATAAAGGAATGAAACTGGGTCATTTGTAGAGAACTCGATGTATCTAGAGACTGTAATACAGAGTGGAGTAAGTCAGAAACAGAAAAACAAATATTGTATATTAATGCCTATATTTGGTACCTAGAAAATTGGTACAGATGAACTTGTTTGCAGGGCAGAAATAGAGACACACACTTAGAGAACAAACGTATGGACACAAAGAGGGGGAAGCCATGGGGTGCTGGTGCTGGTGGGATGCGTTGGGAGATTGGGATTGACCTGTATACATGTAAATGCATAAAATACATAACTAATAATAACCTGCTGTATAAGAAAATAAATTTAAATTTCAAAATTTTTAAAAAAGAAACACAAAAATGTTCTTCCATTCACACAGATGTATTTATATGAATGACTTATTTCCATGCTTATATCTATAAATACATAAAAGAGGAATAAAATTTAACTTGAAACAATGGAGAAAAAAAAACCTGAACCCAACAGTTATACAGAGGAAAACCCTATCAAGGCACTTACTCCAGCGGTAAACAATTCTGAAATTGGTCAGATGTGGAGAATCATCTCCCATACAGCCAGCAGCCCCACCCCACGCAAGGAGGGTCCTCATTGCCAAGCTGCGGGACCGTGCCGAGGCGTCTGTGAGTAAACGTGAGCTGAGCCCCAGGCCAGCTGCTGCTGAACTGTTCCCACCCTTCCCAGGTAAAACACCTGAATATGTACAAGGGCTTGAAAGCCTAGAGGAAGGGCAGTGGAGCCACACCAGCGACAGCACACAGGCCCACTTGGTGCCTGCAGGCCAGCCAGGATGGTCCTGGCCACAGGCGCTCTTCTGGAAGCTTTCCATTTTCCTGCCTGAGATACCCCTCCTGTCCCGGCCCACACTCATTTTTTTCCTTCCTCAGCACAGCCCGGAGAGAAATTTCAGCAGACGTTATGGGTGACGCATCCTCTTCTTTACAGGTGGCAGCCTGCTAACTCCTAAGCCTTGCCGTTCCCTAACCCTAACCCTAGCCCGGAATGGAAACCCACCACCAGCCCTATACCTTTCCCTACGCGGTATCCTATTCGTGGCCCGTACGCAGGCACTGAACCTTTCATCAGCACGTATGATGACCCTGCCATTTTGCATTACCCTCACCTGTGCCCTAAGCCTTGCCGTTCCCTAACCCTAACGCTAGCCCGGAACGGAAACACACCACAAGCCCTACAACTTACCCCCAAACCGTAGCCTACTTCTGGTCCATACGCGGGCACTGATTTGTGCGTCAGCACGTAGCCTGACCTTCCCACATTACCGTAACGTCACCTGTGCCCTAAGCCTTGCCGTTCCCTAACCCTAACCCTAGTACGGAATGGAAACACACCACAAACCCTACACCTTACACCCAAGCCATACCCTACTCCTGGCCCGTATGCTGAAACTGACGCGTGCGTCAGCACATAGACTGACCCTCCCAAGTTTCCGTACTCTCACCTGTGCCCTAAGCCTTGCTGTTCCCTAACACTAACCCTAGCCCGGAACGGAAACCCACCACCAGCCCTACAACTAACCACCAAACCATGGCCTACTCCTGGCCGGTACACTGGCACTGACCCGTGCGTCAGCACGTAGCCTGACCCTCCCACGTTTCCGTACCCTCACCTGTGCCCAAAGCCTTGCCATTCCCTAACCCTAACCCTAGCCCGGAACGGAAACCCACCACCAGCCCTAGACCTTACCCTACGACATAGCCTACTCCTGGCCTGTACGCTGGCACTGGCCCATCCGTCAGCACGTAGCCTGACGCTCCCACGTTTCCGTACCATCACCTGTGCCCTAAGACTTGCCGTTCCCTAACCCTAACCCTAGCCCGGAACGGAAACCCACCACCAGCCCTACACCTAACCCCGAAGCCGTAGCCTACTCCTGGCCGGTACGCTGGCACTGACCCATGCGTCAGCACGTAACCTGACCCTCGCACGTTTCTGTACCCTCACCTGTGCCCTAAGCATTGCCGTTCCCTAACCCTAACCCTAGCCCGTAACGGAAACCCACCACCAGCCCTACACCTTACCCTACGCCGTAGCCTACTCCTGGCCTGTACGCTGGCACTGACCCGTGCGTCAGCAGGTAGCGAAACCCTCCCACTTTTCCGTACCCTCACCTGAGGACTAAGCCTTGCCGTTCCGTAACCCTAACCCTAGCCCGGAACGGAAACCCACCACCAGCCCTACACATTACCCTACGCCGTAGCCTATTCCTGGCCCGTACGCTGGCACTGACCCGTGCGTCAGCACGTTGTCTGACCTGCCCAAGTTTCCATACCCTCACCTGTGCCCTAAGCCTTGCCGTTCCCTAACCCTAACCCTAGCCCCCAACAGAAACGCACCACCAGCCCTACAACCTACCCCCAAGCCGTAGCCTACTCCTGGCCCGTATTCTGGCACTGACACGTGCGTCAGCACGTAGCCTAACCCTCCCACGTTTCCGTATCCTCACCTGTGCCCTAAGCCTTGCCTTTCACTAACCCTAACCATAGCCTGGAACGGAAACCCACCACCAACCCTACACCTTACCCTACGCCGTAGCCTACTCCTGGCCCGTACTCTGGCACTGACCCGTGTGTCAGCACGTAGCCTGACCTTCCCACATTTCCGTACCCTCACCTGTGCCCGAAGCCTTGCCGTTCCCTAACCCTAACCCTAGTACGAAACGGAAACCCACCAGCAGCCCTACACCTAACACCCAAGCGGTAGCCTAATCCTGGCCTGTACGCTGGCACTGACCCATGCGTCAGCACGTAGCCTGACCCTCCCACGTTTCCGTAACCTCACCTGTGCCCTAAGCCTTTCCGTTCCCTATCCCTAACCCTAGCCCAGAAAGGAAACCCACCACCAGCCATAAACCATTCTCTACGACGTAGCTTACTCCTGGCCCGTACGCTAGCATTGACACGTGCATTAGCACGTAGCCTGAACCTCCAACTTTTCTGTACCCTCACCTGAGCCCTAAGCCTTGCCGTTCCCTAACACTAACCCTAGCCCGGAACGGAAACCCACCACCAGCCCTAGACCTTACCCTACCCCGTAGCCTACTCATTGCCTGTACGCTGGCACTGACCCGTGCGTCAGCACATAGCCTGACCCTCCCACGTTTCCGTTCCCTCACCTATGCCCTAAACTTTGCCGTTCCCTAACCCTAACCGTACCCCGCAATGAAAACCCACCAACAGCCCTACACGTTACCCTACACCGTAGCCTACTCCTGGCCCGTACGCTGGCACTGACCCATGCATCAGTACGTAGCCTGACCCTCCCAATTTTCCGTACCCTCACCTGTGCCCTAAGCCTTGACGTTCCCTAAACCTAACCCTAGCCCGGAACGGAAACCCACCACCAGCCCTACAGCTTACCCAAAAGCCATAGCCTACTCCTGACCCGTACGCTGGCACTGACACTTGCGTCAGCACGTAGCCTGACCCTACCACGTTTCCGTACCCTCACCTGTGCCCTAAGTCTTGCCGTTCCCTAAACATAACCCTAGCCCGGAACGGAAACCCTGCACGAGCCCTACACCTTACCCTACACCGTAGCCTACTCCTGGCCCATACGTTGGCACTGACCCGTGCGTCAGCACGTAGCCTGACCTTCACACATTTCCGTACCCTCACCTGTGCCCTAAGCCTTGCCGTTCCCTAACCCTAACCCTAGTACCGAAAGGAAACACACCACCAGCCCTACACCTAAACTCCATGCCATAGCCTACTCATGGCCCGAACGCTGGCACTGACCCGTGCGTCAGCACGTATCCAGACCCTCCCACGTTTCTGTACCCTCACCTGTGCACTAAGCCTTGCCGTTCCCTAACCCTAACCCTAGCCCTGAACGGAAACCCACCACCAGCCCTACACCTAACCCCCAAGCCGTAGCCTACTCCTGGCCGGTACGCTGGCACTGACACGTGCGTCAGCACGTAGCCTGACTCTCCCACGTTTCTGTACCCTAACCTGTGCCCTAAGCCTTGCCGTTCCCTAAACCTAACCCTATCCCGGAACGGAAACCCACCACCATCCCTACACGTTACACTACGCCGTAGCCTATTCTTGGCCTGTACAGTGGCACTGACACTTGCGTCAGCATGTAGCCTGACCCTCCCACGTTTTCGTACCCTCACCTGTGCCCTAAGCCTTGCCGTTCCGTAACCCTAACCCTAGCCCGGAACGGAAACCCACCACCAGCCCTGCACCTTACCCTACGCCGTAGCCTACTACTGGCCCGTACGCTGGCACTGACCCGTGCGTCAGTACGTAGCATGACCCTCCCATGTTTCCGTACCCTCACCTGTGCCCTAAGCCTTGACATTCCCTAAACCTAACCCTAGACCTGAACGGAAACCCACCACCTGCCCTACACTTTAACCTACGCCGTAGCCTACTCCTGGTGCATACGCTGGCACTGACCCGTGCGTCAGCACGTAGCCTGACCCTCCCCAGTTTCCGTACCCTCACGTGTGCCCTAAGCCTTGCCGTTCCCTAAACCTAACCCTAGCCTGGAACGGAAAACCACCACCAGCCCTACACCTTACCCGACGCCGTAGCCTACTCCTGGCCCGTACACTGGCACTGACCCGTGAATCAGCACGTAGCCAGACCCACCCACTTTTCCGTTCCCTCACCTGTGCCTTAAGCCTTGCAGTTCCCTCAACCTAACCCTAGCCCGAACGGAAACCCACCACCAGCCCTAAGCCTTACCCCCAAGCCGTAGCCTACTCCTGGCCCGTACGCTGGCACAGACCCGTGCGTCAGCACGAAGCCTGACCCTCCCACGTTTGCGGACCCTCACCTGTGCCCTAAGCCTTGCCGTTCCCTAACCCTAACCCTAGCCCGGAACCGAAACCCACCACCAGCCCTACACCTTTCCCTATGCCGTAGCCTATTCCTGGCTCATACGCAGGCACTGACCATTTCATCAGCAAGTAGACTGACCCTCCCACGTTTCCGTACCCTCACCTGTGCCCTAAGCCTTGCCGTTCACTAACCCTAACCCTAGCCCAGAACGGAAACCCACCACCAGCCCTACACCTTACTCTATGCCGTAGCCTACAACTGGCCCGTACGCGGGCACTGACCTGTGCTTCAGCACGTAGCCTGACCCTCCCATGTTACCGTACGCTCACCTGTGCACTAAGCCTTGCCGTTCCCTAACCCTAACCCTAGCCCGGAACGGAAACCCACCACCAGCCCTGCACCTTACCCCCAAGCCGTAGCCTACTCCTGGCATGTTCGGTGGCAGTAACCCTAGCATCATCAAGTAACCTGACCCTCCCACGTTTCTGTACCCTCACCCGTGCCCTAAGACTTGCCGTTCCGTAACCCTAACCCTAGCCCGGAACGGAAACCCACCACCAGCCCTACACCTTAACCTACGCCGTAGCCTACTCCTGGCCTGTACGGTGGCACTGACACTTGCGTCAGCATGTAGCCTGACCCTCCCACGTTTCCGTACCCTCACCTCTGCCTTAAGCCTTGCCGTTCTGTAACCCTAACCCTAGCCCGGAACAGAAACCCACAATCAGCCCTACACCTTACCCCCAAGCCGTAGCGTACTCCTGGCCCATATGCTGGCACTGACCCGTGCGTCAGCACGTAGCGTGACCCTCCCACGTTTCCGTACCCTCACCTGTGCCCTAAGCCTTGCCGTTCCCTAACCCTAACCCTAGCCCGGAACGGAAACCCACCACTAGCCCTACACCTTACCCTATGCTGTAGCCTACACATGGCCCGTACGCGGGCACTGACCCGTGCGTCAGCACGTAGCCTGACCCTCCCACGTTTCCGTACCCTCACCTGTGCCCTAAGCCTTGCCGTTCCCTAACCCTAACCGTAGCCCGGAACGGAAAGCCACCACCAGCCCTAAAACTTAGCCACAAGCCGTAGCCTACTCCTGGCCCGTACGCTGGCACTGACCCGTGCGTCAGCACGTAGCCTGACCCTCCCACTTTTCCTTACCCTCACCTGTGCCCTAAGCCTTGCCGTTCCCTATCCCTAACCCTAGCCCGGAACGGAAACCCACCACCAGCCCTACACCATATGCTACACCGTAGCCTACTCCTGGCCCGTACGCTGGCACTGACCCGTGCGTCATCATGTACCCTGACCCTCTCACGTTTCCGTACCCTCACATGTGCCCTAAGACTTGACGTTCCCTATCCCTAACCCCAGCCCGGAACGCAAACCCACCACCAGCCCTACACCTTTCCCTACGCCGTAGCCTACTCCTGGCCCGTACGCTGGCACTGACACGTGCGTCATCACGTAGCCTGACCCTCCCACGTTTCCGTACCCTCACCTGTGCCCTAAGCCTTGCCGTACCCTAACCCTAACCGTAGCCCGGAACGGAAAGCCACCACCAGCCCTAAAACTTAGCTACAAGCCGTAGCCTACTCCTGGCCCATACGCTGGCACTGACCCGTGCGTCAGCACGTAGCCTGACCCTCCCACTTTTCCTTACCCTCACCTGTGCCCTAAGCCTTGCCATTCCCTATCCCTAACCCCAGCCCGGAACGCAAACCCACCACCAGCCCTACACCTTTCCCTACGCCGTAGCCTACTCCTGGCCCGTACGCTGGCACTGACACGTGCGTCATCACGTAGCCTGACCGTCCCACTTTTCCGTACCCTCACCTGTGCCCTAAGCCTTGCCGTTCCCTTACCCTAACCCTAGCCCGGAACGGAAACCCACCACCCGCCCTACACCTTACCCTAGGCCGTAGGCTACTCCTTGCCCGTACCCTGGCAGTGACCCGTGCTTCAGCACGTAGCCATACACTCCCACGTGTCTGTACCCTCACATGTGCCCTGAGCCTTGCCATTCCCTAACCGTAACCGTAGCCCGGAACGAAAACCCACCACCAGCCCTACACCTTACACTACGCCGTAGCCTACTCCTGGCCCGTACGCTGGCAATGACCCGTGCGTCAGCACGTAGCCTGACCCTCCCACGTTTCCGTACCCTCACCTGTGCCCTAAGCCTTGCCGTTCCCTAACCCTAACCCTAATCCGGAAAGGAATCCCACCACCATCCCTAAACATTTCCCTACTGGGTAGACTACTCCTCGCCCGTACGCTCGCACTGACCCGTGCGTCAGCATGTAGTTTGACCCTCCCACGTTTCCGTACCCTCACGTGAGCCCTAAGCCTTGCCATTCCCTAACACTAACCTTAGCCCGGAATGGAAACCCACCACCAGCCCTACACCTTACCCTATGCCGTAGCCTACACCTGGCCCATACGCGGGCACTGACCTGTGTTTCAGCACGTAGCCTGGCCCTCCCACGTTTGCGGACCCTCACCTATGCCCTAAGACTTGCCGTTCCCTAACCCAAACCCTAGCCCGGAACGGAAACCCACCACCAGCCCTACACATTTCCCTATGCCGTAGCCTATTCCTGGCTCGTACGCAGGCACTGACACTTTCATCAGCACTTAGCCTGACCCTCCCACGTTTCTGTACCCTCACCTGTGCCCTAAGCCTTGCCGTTCACTAACCCTAACCGTACACCGGAATGGAAAACGACCAACAGCCCTAAAACTTACCCCCAATCCGTAGCCTACTCCTGGCCGGTACGCTGGCACTGACACGTGCGTCAGCGCGTAGCCGGACCCTCACACGTTTCCGTACCCTCACCTGTGCCCTAAGCCTTGCCGTTTCCTAACCCTAACCCTAGCCCGGAACGGAAACCCACCATCAGCCCTACACTTTACCCTACGCCGTAGCCTACTCCTGGCCCGTACGCTGGCACTGACCCGTGTGTCAGCACGTAGCGTGACCCTCCCACGTTTTCGTACCCTCTCCTTAGCACTAAGCCTTGCCGTTCCGTAACCCTAACCCTAGCCCGGAACGGAAATCCACCACCAGCCCTACACCTTTCCCAATGCCGTAGCCTATTCCTGGCTCGTACGCCGGCACTCACCGTTTCATCAGCACGTAGCCTGACCCTCCCACGTTTCCGTACCCTCACCTGTGCCCTAAGCCTTGCCGTTCACTATCCCTAACCCTAGCCCGGAACGGAAACCCACCACCAGCCCTACACCTTACCCCCAAGCCATAGACTACTCCTGGCCCGTTCGCTGGCACTGACCCGTGCGTCAGCACGTAGCCTGACCCTCCCACGTTTCCGTACCATCACCTGTGCCCTAAGCCTTGCCGTTCCCTCACCCTCACCCTAGCCGGGAACAGAAACCCATCAGCAGCCCTATACCTTACCCTACGCCGTAGCCTACTCCTGGCACGTACGCTGGCACTGACACATGCGTCAGCACGTAGCCTGACCCTCACACGTTTCCGTACCCTCACGTCTGCCCTAAACCTTGCCGTTCCCTAACCCTAAACCTAGTCCGGAACTGAAACCCACCACCAGCTATACAGCGTACCCCCAAGCCATAGCCTATTCCTGGCCCGTACGATGGCATTGACACATGCGTCAGCATGTAGCCTGACCCTCCCACGTTTCCTTACCCTCACCTGTGCCCTAAGCCTTGCCGTTCCCTAACCCTAACCCTAGCCCGGAACGGAAACCCACCACCAGCCCTACACCTAATCCCCAAGCCATAGCTTACTCCTGGCCAGTACGCTGGCACTGACCCATGCATCATCACGTAGCCTGACCCTCCCACGTTTCCGTACCCTCACCTGTGCCCTAAGCCTTGCCGTTCCCTAACCCTAACCGTAGCCCGGAACGGAAAACCACCACCAGCCCTACAACTTAACCCCAAGCCGTAGCCTACTCCTGGCCCGTACGATGGCACAGACCCGTGCGTCAGCACGAATCCTGACCCTCCCACGTTTGCGGACCCTCACCTGTGCCCTAAGCCTTGCCGTTCCCTAACCTTAACCCTAGCCCGGAACCGAAACCCACCACCAGCCCTACACCTTTCCCTACGCCGTAGCCTATTCCTGGCTCATACGCAGGCACTGACCCCTTCATCAGCAAGTAGACTGACCCTCCCACGTTTCCGTACCCTCACCTGTGCCCTAAGCCTTGCCGTTCACTAACCCTAACCCTAGCCCGGAACGGAAACCCACCACCAGCCCTACACCTTACCCCCAAGCCGTAGCCTACTCCTGGCCCATTCGGTGGCACTAACCCTAGCATCAGCAAGTAGCCTGACCCTCCCAAGTTTCTGTACCCTCACCCGTGCCCTAAGCCTTGCCGTTCCATAATCCTAACCATAGCCCGGAACGGAAACCCACCACCAGCCCTACACCTTACCCCCAAGCCGTAGCCTACTCCTGGCCCATATGCTGGCACTGACCCGTGCGTCAGCACGTAGCGTGACCATCCCACGTTTCCGTACCCTCACCTGTGCCCTAAGCCTTGCCGTTCCCTAACCCTAACCCTAACCCGGAACGGAAACCCACCACCAGCCCTACACCTTACTCTATGCCGTAGCCTACACCTGGCCTGTACGCGGGCACTGACCTGTGCTTCAGCACGTAGCCTGACCCTCCCATGTTACCGTACGCTCACCTGTGCCCTAAGCCTTGTCGTTCCCTAACCCTAACCCTAGCCCGGCACGGAATCTCACCACCAGCTCTACACCTTATCGTATGCCGTAGCCTAGTACTGGCCCGTACGCTGGCACTGACCCGTGTGTCAGCATGTAGCCTGACCCTCCCACGTTTCCGTACCCTCTCCTTAGCACTAAGCCTTGCCGTTCCCTAATCCTAACCCTAGCCCGGAACAGAAACCCACCACCAGCCCTACACCTTACCCCAAGCCGTAGCCTATTCCTGGCCCGTACGCAGGCACTGACCCTTTCATCAGCACGTAGCCTGACCCTCCCACGTTTCCGTACCCTCATCTGTGCCCTAAGCCTTGGCGTTCCCTCACCCTCACCCTAGCCAGGAACAGAAACCCATCAGCAACCCTACACCTTACCCTACGCCGTAGCCTACTCCTGGCACGTACGCTGGCACTGACAGGTGCATCAGCACGTAGCCTGACCAGCCCACGTTTCCGTACACTCATCTGTGCCCTAAGCCTTGCCGTTACCTAACCCTAACCCTAGCCCGAAACGGAAACCCACCACCAGCCCTACACCTTAACCTACGCCGTAGCCTACTCCTGGCCTGTACGGTGGCACTGACCCTTGCGTCAGCATGTAGCCTGACCCTCCCACGTTTCCGTACCCTCACCTCTGCCCTAAGCCTTGCCGTTCTGTAACCCTAACCCTAGCCCGGAACGGAAACCCACCACCAGCCCTACACCTTACCCCCAAGCCGTAGCCTACTCCTGGCACGTTCTGTGGCAGTAACCCTAGCATCATCAAGTAGCCTGACCCTCCCACGTTTCTGTACCCTCACCCGTGCCCTAACCCTTGCCGTTCCGTAACCCTAACCCTAACCCGGAACGGAAACCCACCATCAGCCCTACACCTTACCCCCAAGCCGTAGCGTACTCCTGGCCCATATGCTGGCACTGACCCGTGCGTCAGCACGTAGCGTGACCCTCCCACGTTTCCATACCCTCACCTGTGCCCTAAGCCTTGCCGTTCCCTAACCCTAACCCAAGCCCGGAACGGAAACCCACCACTAGGCCTACACCTAACCCTATGCTGTAGCCTACACATGGCCCGTACGCGGGCACTGACCCGTGCGTCAGCACGTAGCCTGACCCTCCCACGTTTCCGTACCCTCACCTGTGCCCTAAGCCTTGCCGTTCCCTAACCCTAACCCTAGCCCGGAACAGAAAGCCACCACCAGCCCTAAAACTTAGCCACAAGCCGTAGCCTACTCCTGGCCCGTACGCTGGCCCTGACCCGTGCGTCAGCACGTAGCCTGACCCTCCCACTTTTCCGTACCCTCACCTGTGCCCTAAGCCTTGCCGTTCCCTATCCCTAACCGTAGCCCGGAACGGAAACCCACCACCAGCCCTACACCATACGCTACACCGTAGCCTACTACTGGCCCGTACGCTGGCACAGACCCGTGCGTCATCATGTAGCCTGACCCTCTCACGTTTCCGTACCCTCACATATGCCCTAAGACTTGACGTTCCCTATCCCTAACCCCAGCCCGGAACGCAATCCCACCACCAGCCCTACACCTTTCCCTACGCCGTAGCCTACTCCTGGCCCGTATGCTGGCACTGACCCGTGCGTCATCACGTAGCCTGACCGTCCCACTTTTCCGTACCCTCACCTGTGCCCTAAGCCTTGCCGTTCCCTTACCCTAACCCTAGCCCGGAACGGAAACCCACCACCCGCCCTACACCTTACACTATGCCGTAGCCTACTCCTTGCCCGTACCCTGGCAGTGACCCGTGCTTCAGCACATAGCCATACCCTCCCACGTGTTTGTACCCTCACATGTGCCCTGAGCCTTGCCATTCCCTAACCGTAACCGTAGCCCGGAACGAAAACCCACCACCAGGCCTACACCTTACACTACGCCGTAGCCTACTCCTGGCCCGTACGCTGGCAATGACCCGTGCGTCAGCACGTAGCCTGACCCTCCCACGTTTCCGTACCCTCACCTGTGCCCTAAGCCTTGCAGTTCCCTAACCCTAACCCTAACCCGGAACGGAAACCCACCACCATCCCTAAACCTTTCCCTACTGGGTAGCCTACTCCTCGCCCGTACGCTCGCACTGACCCGTGCGTCAGCATGTAGTTTGACCCTCCCACGTTTCCGTACCCTCACGTGGGCCCTAAGGCTTGCCATTCCCTAACACTAACCTTAGCCCGGAAGGGAAACCCACCACCAGCCCTACACATTACCCTATGCCGTAGCCTACACCTGGCCCATACGTGGGCACTGACCTGTGTTTCAGCACGTAGCCTGGCCCTCCCACGTTTGCAGACCCTCACCTGTGCCCTAAGACTTGCCGTTCCCTAACCCTAACCCTAGCCCGGAACGGAAACCCACCACCAGCCCTACACATTTCCCTACGCCGTAGCCTATTCCTGGCTCGTACGCAGGCACTGACACTTTCATCAGCACTTAGCCTGCCCCTCCCACGGTTCTGTACCCTCACCTGTGCCCTAAGCCTTGCCGTTCACTAACCCTAACCCTAGACCGGAACGGAAAACGACCACCAGCCCTACAACTTACCCCCAAGCCGTAGCCTACTCCTGGCCGGTACGCTGGCACTGACACGTGCGTCAGCACGTAGCCTGACCCTCACACGTTTCCGTACCCTCACCTGTGCCCTAAGCCTTGCCGTTTCCTAACAATAACCCTAGCCCGGAACGGAAACCCACCATCAGCCCTACACTTTACCCTACGCCGTAGCCTACTCCTGGCCCGTACGCTGGCACTGACCAGTGTGTCAGCACGTAGCGTGACCCTCCCACGTTTCCGTACCCTCTCCTTAGCACTAAGCCTTGCCGTTCCGTAACGCTAACCCTAGCCCGGAACGTAAACCCACCACCAGCCCTACACCTTACCCTACGCCATAGCCTACACATGGCCCATACGCGGGCACTGACATGTGCTTCAGCACGTAGCCTGACCCTCCCACGTTTGCGGACCCACACCTGTGCCCTAAGCCTTGCCGTTCCCTAACCCTAACCCTAGCCCGGAACGGAAACCCACCACCAGCCCTACACCTAATCCCCAAGCCGTAGCTTACTCCAGGTCAGTACGCTGGCACTGACCCTTGCATCATCACATAGCCTGACCCTCCCACGTTTCCGTACCCTCACCTGTGCCCTAAGCCTTGCCGTTCCCTAACCCTAACCGTAGCCCGGAACGGAAAACCACCACCAGCCCTACACCATACCCCCAAGCCGTAGCCTACTCCTGGCCCGTACGCTGGCACAGACCCGTGCGTCAGCACGAATCCTGACCCTCCCACGTTTGCGGACCCTCACCTGTGCCCTAAGCCTTGCCGTTCCCTAACCCTAACCGTAGCCCGGAACCGAAACCCACAACCAGCCCTACACCTTTCCCTACGCCGTAGCCTATTCCTGGCTCATACGCAGGCACTGACCCTTTCATCAGCAAGTAGACTGACCCTCCCACGTTTCCGTACCCTCACCTGTGCCCTAAGCCTTGCCGTTCACTAACCCTAACCCTAGCCCGGAACGGAAACCCACCACCAGCCCTACACCTTACCCCCAAGCCGTAGCCTACTCCTGGCACGTTCGGTGGCAGTAAACCTAGCATGCGCAAGTAGCCTGACACTCCCACGTTTCTCTACCCTCACCCGTGCCCTAAGCCTTGCCGTTCCGTAACCCTAACCCTAGCCCGGAACGGAAACACACCACCAGCCCTACACCTTACCCCCAAGCCGTAGCGTACTCCTGGCCCATATGCTGGCACTGACCCGTGCGTCAGCACGTAGCGTAACCCTCCCACGTTTCCGTACCCTCACCTGTGCCCTAAGCCTTGCCGTTCACTAACCCTAACCCTAGCCCGGAACGGAAACCCACCACCAGCCCTACACCTTACTCTATGCCGTAACCTACACCTGACCCGTACTCGGGCACTGACCTGTGCTTCAGCACGTAGCCTGAACCTCCCATGTTACTGTACGCTCACCTGTGCCCTAAGCCTTGCCGTTCCCTAACCCTAAACCTAGCCCGGCACGGAATCCCACCACCAGCTCTACACCTTATCGTATGCCGTAGCGTAGTCCTAGACCATACGCTGGCACTGACCCGTGCGTCAGCATGTAGCCTGACCCTCTCACGTTTCCGTAACCTCACCTGTGCCCTAAGCCTTGCCGTTCCCTAACCCTAACCCTAGCCCGGAACAGAAAACCACCACCAGCCCTACACCTTACCCCAAGCCGTAGCCTATTCCTGGCCCGTACGCAGGCACTGACCCTTTCATCAGCACGTAGCCTGACCCTCCCACGTTTCCGTACCCTCATCTGTGCCCTAAGCCTTGCCGTTCCGTAACCCTAAACCTAGCTCGGAACGGAAACCCACCACCAGCCCTACAACTTACCCCCAAGCCGTAGCCTACTCCTGGCCCGTTCGGTGGCACTAACCCTAGCATCAGCAAGTAGCCTGACCCTCCCACGTTTCTGTACCCTCACCCGTGCCCTTAGCCTTGCCGTTCCATAACCCTAACCCTAGCCCGGAACAGAAACCCACCACCAGCCCTACAACTTACCCCCAAGCCGTAGCCTACTCCTGGCCCATATGCTGGCACTGACCCGTGCGTCAGCACGTAGCGTGACCCTCCCACGTTTCCGTACCCTCACCTGTGCCCTAAGCCTTGCCGTTCCCTAACCCTAACCCTAGCCCGGAACAGAAACCCACCACCAGCCCTACACTTTACCCCCAAGCCGTAGCCTGCAACTGGCCCGTTCGGTGGCACTAACCCGAGCATCAGCAAGTAGCCTGAACCTCCCACGTTTCTGTACCCTCACCCGTGCCCTAAGCCTTGCCATTCCGTAACCCTAACCCTAGCCCGGAACGGATACCCACCACCAGCCCTCCACCTTACCCCCAAGCCATAGCCTAATCCTGGCCCATATGCTGGCACTGACCCGTGCGTCAGCACGTAGCGTGACCCTCGCACGTTTCCGTATCCTCACCTGTGCCCTAAGCCTTGTCGTTCCCTAACCCTACCCCTAGCCCGGAACGGAAACCCACAACCAGCCCTACACCTTACCCTATGCTGTAGCCTACACCTGGCCCATATGCGGGCACTGACGCGTGCGTCATCACGTAGCCTGAACCTCCCACGTTTCCGTACCCTCACCTGTGCCCTAAGCCTTGCCGTTCTCTAACCCTAACCCTAGCCCGAAACGGAAAGACACCACCAGCCCTAAAACTTAGCCACAAGCCTTAGCCTACTCCTGGCCCGTACGCTGGCACTGACCCGTGCGTCAGCACGTAGCCTGACCCTCCCACGATTCCGTACCCTCAACTGTGCCCTAAGCCTTGCCGTACCCTAACCCTAACCCTAACCCGGAAAGGAAACCCACCACCGTCCCTAAATCTTTCCCTACTGGGTAGCCTACTCCTCGCCCGTATGCTCGCACTGACCCGTGCGTCAGCATGGAGTTTGACCCTCCCACGTTTCCTGTCCCCTCACCTGGGCCCTAAGCCTTGCCATGCCCTAACACTAACCCTAGCCCGGAACGGAAACCCACCACCAGCCCTACACCTTACCCTATGCCGTAGCCTACACCTGGCCCATACGCGGGCACTGACCCGTGCTACAGCACGTAGCCTGACCCTCCCACGTTTGCGGACCCACACCTGTGCCCTAAGCCTTGCCGTTCCCTAACCCTAACCCTAGCCCGGAACGGAAACCCACCACCAGCCCTACACCTTTCCCAACGCCGTAGCCTATTCCTGGCTCGTACGCAGGCACTCACCATTTCATCAGCACGTAGCCTGACCCTCCCACGTTTCTGTACCCTCACCTGTGCCCTAAGCCTTGCCGTTCACTAACCGTAACCCTAGCCCGGAACGGTAACCCACCACCAGCCCTACACCTTACCCCCAAGCCGTAGCCTACTCCTGGCCCGTTCGGTGGCACTAACCCTAGCATCAGCAAGTAGCCTGACCCTCCCACGTTTCTGTACCCTCACCCGTGCCCTAAGCCTTGCCGTTCCATAACCCTAACCCTAGCCCAGAACGGAAACCCACCACCAGCCCTACACCTTTCCCTACGCCGTAACCTATTCTTGGCTCATACGCAGGCACTGACCCTTTCATCAGCAAGTAGACTGACCCTCCCACGTTTCCGTACCCTCACCTGTGCCCTAAGCCTTGCCGTTCACTAACCCTAACCCTAGCCCGGAACGGAAACCCACCACCAGCCCTACACCTTACTCTATGACGTAGCTTACACCTGGCCCGTACGCGGGCACTGACCTGTGCTTCAGCACGTAGCCTGACCCTCCCATGTTACCGTACGCTCACCTGTGCCCTAAGCCTTGCCGTTCCCTAACCCTAAACCTAGCCCGGCACGGAATCCCACCACCAGCTCTACACCTTATCGTATGCCGTAGCCTAGTCCTAGCCCGTACGCTGGCACTGACCCGTGCGTCAGCATGTAGCCTGACCCTCTCACGTTTCCGTAACCTCACCTGTGCCCTAAGCCTTGCCGTTCCCTAACCCTAACCCTAGCCCGGAACGGAAACCCACCACCAGCCCTACACCTTACCCCAAGCCGTAGCCTATTCCTGGCCCGTACGCAGGCACTGACACTTTCATCAGCACGTAGCCTGACCCTTCCAAGTTTCCGTACCCTCATCTGTGCCCTAAGCCTTGCCTTTCCGTAACCCTAACCCTAGCCTGGAACGGAAACCCACCACCAGCCCTACAACTTACCCCCAAGCCGTAGCCTACTCCTGGCCCGTTCAGTGGCACTAACCCTAGCATCAGCAAGTAGCCTGACCCTCCCACGTTTCTGTACCCTCACCCGTGCCCTAAGCCTTGCCGTTCCATAACCCTAACCCTAGCCCGGAACGGAAACCCACCACCAGCCCTACAACTTACCCCCAAGCCGTAGCCTACTCCTGGCCCATATGCTGGCACTGACCCGTGCGTCAGCACGTAGCGTGACCCTCCCACGTTGCCGTACCCTCACCTGTGCCCTAAGCCTTGCCGTTCCCTAACCCTAACCCTAGCCCGGAACAGAAACCCACCACCAGCCCTAAACCTTACCCCCAAGCCGTAGCCTGCAACTGGCCGGTTCGGTGGCACTAACCCGAGCATCAGCAAGTAGCCTGAACCTCCCACGTTTCTGTACCCTCACCCGTGCCCTAAGCCTTGCCATTCCGTAACCCTAACCCTAGCCTGGAACGGATACCCACCACCAGCCCTCCACCTTACCCCCAAGCCATAGCCTAATCCTGGCCCATATGATGGCACTGACACGTGCGTCAGCATGTAGCGTGACCCTCGCACGTTTCCGTATCCTCACCTGTGCCCTAAGCATTGTCGTTCCCTAACCCTAACCCTAGCCCGGAACGGAAACCCACCACCAGCCCTACACCTTACCCTATGCTGTAGCCTACACCTGGCCCATATGCGGGCACTGACGCGTGCGTCAGCACGCGTCCTGAACCTCCCACGTTTCCGTACCCTCACCTGTGCCCTAAGCCTTGCCGTTCTCTAACCCTAACCCTAGCCCGAAACGGAAAGACACCACCAGCCCTAAAACTTAGCCACAAGCCTTAGCCTACACCTGGCCCGTACGCTGGCACTGACCCGTGCGTCAGCACGTAGCCTGACCCTCCCACGATTCCGTACCCTCACCTGTACCCTAAGCCTTGCCGTTCCCTAACCCTAACCCTAACCCGGAAAGGAAACCCACCACCGTCCCTAAACCTTTCCCTACTGGGTAGCCTACTCCTCGCCCGTACGCTCGCACTGACCCGTGCGTCAGCATGGAGTTTGACCCTCCCACGTTTCCTGTCCCCTCACCTGGGCCCTAAGCCTTGCCATGCCCTAACACTAACCCTAGCCCGGAACGGAAACCCACCACCAGCCCTACACCTTACCCTATGCCGTAGCCTACACCTGGCCCATACGCGGGCACTGACCTGTGCTACAGCACGTAGCCTGACCCTCCCACGTTTGCGGACCCACACCTGTGCCCTAAGCCTTGCCGTTCCCTAACCCTAACCCTAGCCCGGAATGGAAACCCACCACCAGCCCTACACCTTTCCCAACGCCGTAGCCTATTCCTGGCTCGTACGCAGGCACTCACCGTTTCATCAGCACGTAGCCTGACCCTCCCACGTTTCTGTACCCTCACCTGTGCCCTAAGCCTTGCCGTTCACTAACCCTAACCCTAGCCCGGAACGGTAACCCACCACCAGCCCTACACCTTACCCCCAAGCCGTAGCCTACTCCTGGCCGGTACGCTGGCACTGACACGTGCGTCAGCACGTAGCCTGAACCTCCCACGTTTCCGTACCCTCACCTGTGCCCTAAGCCTTGCCGTTCTCTAACCCTAACCCTAGCCCGAAACGGAAAGACACCACCAGCCCTAAAACTTAGCCACAAGCCTTAGCCTACACCTGGCCCGTACGCTGGCACTGACCCGTGCGTCAGCATGTAGCCTGACCCTCCCACGAATCCGTACCCTCACCTGTACCCTAAGCCTTGCCGTTCCCTAACCCTAACCCTAACCCGGAAAGGAAACCCACCACCGTCCCTAAACCTTTCCCTACTGGGTAGCCTACTCCTCGCCCGTACGCTCGCACTGACCCGTGCGTCAGCATGGAGTTTGACCCTCCCACGTTTCCTGTCCCCTCACCTGGGCCCTAAGCCTTGCCATGCCCTAACACTAACCCTAGCCCGGAACGGAAACCCACCACCAGCCCTACACCTTACCCTATGCCGTAGCCTACACCTGGCCCATACGCGGGCACTGACCTGTGCTACAGCACGTAGCCTGACCCTCCCACGTTTGCGGACCCACACCTGTGCCCTAAGCCTTGCCGTTCCCTAACCCTAACCCTAGCCCGGAATGGAAACCCACCACCAGCCCTACACCTTTCCCAACGCCGTAGCCTATTCCTGGCTCGTACGCAGGCACTCACCGTTTCATCAGCACGTAGCCTGACCCTCCCACGTTTCTGTACCCTCACCTGTGCCCTAAGCCTTGCCGTTCACTAACCCTAACCCTAGCCCGGAACGGTAACCCACCACCAGCCCTACACCTTACCCCCAAGCCGTAGCCTACTCCTGGCCGGTACGCTGGCACTGACACGTGCGTCAGCACGTAGCCTGAACCTCACACGTTTCCGTACCCTCACCTGTGCCCTAATCCATGCCGTTTCCTAACCCTCAACCTAGCCAGGAACAGAAACCCATCAGCAGCCCTACACCTTACCCTACGCCGTAGCCTACTCCTGGCATGTACGCTGGCACTGACATGTGCGTCAGCACGTAGCCTGACCCTCACACGTTTCCGTACCCTCACCTGTGCCCTAAGCCTTGCCGTTCCCTAACCCTAACCCTAGTCCGGAGCGGAAACCCACCACCAGCCCTACAGCTTACCCCCAAGCCATAGCCTATTCCTGGCCCGTACGCTGGCACGGACACCTGCGTCAGCATGTAGCCTGACCCTCCCATGTTTCCGTACCCTCACCTGTGCCCTAAGCTTTGCCGTTCCCTAACCCTAACCCTAGCCCGGAACGGAAACCCAACACCAGCCCTAAACCTAACCCCCAAGCCGTAGCTTACTCCTGGCCAGTACGCTGGAACTGACCCGTGCATCATCACGTAGCCTGACCCTCCCAAGTTTTCGTACCCTCACCTGTGCCCTAAGCCTTGCCGTTCCCTAACCCTAACCGTAGCCCGGAACGGAAACCCACCACCAGCCCTACACCTTACCCCCAAGTCGTAGCCTACTCCGGCCCGTACGCTGGCACAGACCCGTGCGTCAGCACGAAGCCTGACCCTCCCTCGTTTGTGGACCCTCACCTGTGCCCTAAGCCTTGCCGTTCCCTCACCCTAACCCTAGCCCGGAACAGAAACCCACCACCAGCCCTACACCTTTCCCTACGCCGTAACTTATTCTTGGCTCATACGCAGGCACTGACCCTTTCATCAGCAAGTAGACTGACCCTCCCACGTTTCCGTACCCTCACCTGTGCCCTAAGCCTTGCCGTTCACTAACCCTAACCCTAGCCCGGAACAGAAACCCACCACCAGCCCTACAACTTACTCTATGCCGTAGCCTACACCTGGCCCGTATGCGGGCACTGACCTGTGCTTCAGCACGTAGCCTGACCCTCCCATGTTACCGTACGCTCACCTGTGCCCTAAGCCTTGCCGTTCCCTAACACTAACCCTAGCCCGGCACGGAATCCCACCACCAGCCCTACACCTTATCGTATGCCGTAGCCTAGTCCTGGCCCGTACGCTGGCACTGACCCGTGTGTCAGCATGTAGCCTGAACCTCCCACTTTTCCGTAACATCACCTGTGCCCTAATCCTTGCCGTTCCCTAACCCTAACCCTAGCCCGGAACAGAAACCCACCACCAGCCCTACACATTACCCCAAGCTGTAGCCTATTTCTGGCCCGTACGCAGGCACTGACACTTTCATCAGCACGTAGCCTGACCCTCCCACGTTTCCGTACCCTCATCTGTGCCCTAAGCCTTGCCGTTCCCTAACCCTAACCCTAGCTCGGAACGGAAAACCACCACCAGCCCTACACCTTAACCTCCGCCGTAGCCTACTCCTGGCCTGTACGTTGGCACTGACCCTTGCTTCAGCATGTAGCCTGACCCTCCCACGTTTCCGTACCCTCATCTGTGCCCTAAGCCTTGCAGTTCCGTAACCCTAACCCTAGCCCCGAACGGAAACCCACCACCAGCCCTACACCTTACCCCCAAGCCGTAGCCTACACCTGGCCCGTTCGGTGGCACTAACCCTAGCATAAGCAAGTAGCCTGACCCTCCCAAGTTTCTGTACCCTCCCCCGTGCCCTAAGCCTTGCCGTTCTCTAACCCTAACCCTAGCCCGGAACGGAAAGCCACGACCAGCCCTAAATCTTAACCACAAGCCGTAGCCTACTACTGGCCCGTACGCTGGCACTGACCCGTGCGTCAGCACGTAGCCTGACCCTCCCACTTTTCTGTACCCTCACCTGTGCCCTAAGCCTTGCCGTTCCCTAACCGTAACCCTATCCCGGAACGGAAACGCACCACCAGCCCTACACCATACGCTACACCGTAGCCTACTACTGGCCCGTACGCTGGCACTGACCCATGCGTCAGCATGTAGCCTGACCATCTCACGATTCCGTACCCTCACATGTGCCCTAAGCCTTGACATTCTCTATCCCTAACCCTAGCCCGGAACGCAAACCCACCACCAGCCCTAAACCTTTCCCTATGCCGTAGCCTACTCCTGGCCCGTACGCTGGCACTGACCCGTGCGTCATCACGTAGCCTGACCCTCTCACTTTTCCGTACACTCACCTGTGCCCTAAGACTTGCCGTTCCCTTACCCTAACCCTAGCCCAGAACGGAAACCCACCACCCGCCCTACACATTACCCTATGCCGTAGCCTACACCTGGCCCCTACACGGGCACTGACTTGTGCTTCAGCACGTAGCCTGACCCTCCCATGTTACCGTACCCTCACCTGTGCCCTAAGCCTTGCCGTTCCCTAACCCTAACCCTAGCCCGGAACGAAACCCCACCACCAGCCCTACACCTAACACCCAAGCCGTAGCCTACTCCTGGCCAGTAAGCTGGCACTGACCCGTGCATCATCACGTACCCTGACCCTCCCACGTTTCCGTACCCTCACCTGTGCCCTAAGCCTTGCCGTTCCCTAACCCTAACCCTAACCCGGAACGGAAACCCACCACCAAACCTAAATCTTACCCCCAAGCCGTAGCCTACTCCTGGCCCATACGTTGGCACTGATCCGTGCGTCAGCACGTAGCCTGACCCTCCCACGTTTGCGGACCCTCACCTGGGCCCTAAGCCTTGCCGTTCCCTAACTCTAACCCTAGCCCGGAAAGGAAACCCACCACAAGCCCTACACCTTTCCGTACGCCGTAGCCTATTCTTGGCTCGTACTCAGGCACTGAACCTTTCATCAGCACGTAGCCTGACCCTCCCACGTTGACGTACCCTCACCTGTGCCCTAAGCCTTGCCGTTCACTAACCCTAACACTAGCCCGGAACGGAAACCCACCTCCAGCCCTACACCTTACCCCCAAGCCGTAGCCTACTCCTGGCCGGTACGCTGGCACTGACACGTGCGTCAGCACGTAGCCTGAACCTCACACGTTTCCGTACCCTCACCTGTGCCCTAAGCCTTGCCGTTCCCTAACCCTAACCCTAGCCCAGAACAGAAACCCACCAACAGCCCTACACCTTACCACCACGCCGTAGCCTACTCCTGGCCCATATGCTGGCAGTGACCCGTGTGTCAGCACGTAGCCTGACGCTTCCACCTTTCCGTAACGTTACATGTGCCCTAAGCCTTGCCATTCCCTATCCCTAACCGTAGCCCTGATCGGAAACCCACCACAAGCCCTAAACCTTATCGTATGCCGTAGCCTAGTCCTGGCCAGTACGTTGGCACTGACCCGTGCGTCAGCATGTAGCCTGACCCTCCCACGTTTCCGTACCCTCGCCTGTGCCCTAAGCCTTGCCGTTCCCTAACCCTAACCCTAGCCCGGAACGGAAACCCACCACAAGCCCTAAACCTTACCATACGCCGTAGCCTACACCTGGCCCGAACGCTGGCACTGACCCGTGAGTCAGCACGTAGACAGACCCTCCCACGTTTCTGTACCCTCACCGGTGCCCTAAGCCTTGCCGTTCCCTCACCCTAACCCTAGCCAAGAACGGAAACCCACCAGCAGCCCTAAACCTTACCCTACACCATAGCCTAATCCTGGCCGGTACGCTGGCACTGACCGGTGCGTCAGCACGTAGGCTGACCCTCCCACGTTTCTGTACCCTCACATGTGCCCTAAGCCTTGCCGTTCCCTAACCCTAACCCTAGCCCGGAACCTAAAACCACCAACAGACCTACACCTTAACCCCAAGCCGTAGCCTAATCCTGGCCCGTATGCTGGCACTGACCCGTGAGTCAGCACGTAGCCTGACCCTCCCACGTTTCCGTACCCTCACCTGTGCCCTACGCCTTGCCGTTCCCTAACCGTAACCCTAGCCCCGAACGGAAACCCACCACCAGCCCTACACGTTACCCCCAAGCCCTAGCCTATTCCGGGCCCGTATGCTGGCACTGACCCGTGAGTCAGCACGTAGCCTGACCCTCCCACGTTTCCGTACCCTCACCTGTGCCCTAAGCCTTTCCGTTCCCTAACCCTAAACCTAGCCCGGTACGGAAACCCACCACCAGCCCTACAACTTACCTCCAAGCCGTAGCCTACTCCTTGCCCGTACGCTGCCACTGACCCGTGCGTCAGCAAGTAGCCTGACCCTCTCACGTTCCTGTACCCTCACCTGTGCCGTAAGCCTTCCGGTTACCTAACCCTAAACAAGCCGGGAACGGAAACCCACCACCAGCCCTACACCTTACCCTACGCTGTAGCCTACACCTGGCCTGTACGCAGGCACTGACCCGTGCGTCAGCACGTAGCCTGACCCTACCACGTTTCCGTACCCTCACCTGTGCCCTAAGCCTTGCGTTCCATAAGCCTAACCCTAGCCCGGAACGGAAACCCACCACCAGCCCTAAACCTTTCCCTACGCCGTAGCCTACTCCTGGCCCGTACGCTGGCACTGACCCATGCGTCAGCACGTAGTCTGACCCACCCACGTTTCCATACCCTCACCTGGGCCCTAATCCTTGCCGTTCCCTAAGCCTAACCCTAGCACAGAACGGAAACCCACCACGAGCCCTAAACCTTACCCTACGCTGTAGCCTAATCCTGGCCCGTACACTGGCACTGACGCCTGCGTCAGCACGTAGCATGACCCCCCCACGTTTCCGCACCCTCACCTGTGCCCTAAGTCTTGCCTTTCCCTCACCCTAACCCTAACCCGGAACGGAAACCCACCACCAAACCTAAAACTTACCCCCAAGCCGTAGCCTACTCCTGGCCCATACGTTGGCACTGACCCGTGCGTCAGCACGTAGCCTGACCCTCCCACGTTTGCGGACCCTCACCTGGGCCCTAAGCCTTGCCGTTCCCTAACTCTAACCCTAGCCCGGAAAGGAAACCCACCACAAGCCCTACACCTTTCCCTACGCCGTAGCCTATTCTTGGCTCATACTCAGGCACTGAACCTTTCATCAGCACGTAGCCTGACCCTCCCACGTTGACGTACCCTCACCTGTGCCCTAAGCCTTGCCGTTCACTAACCCTAACACTAGCCCGGAACGGAAACCCACCTCCAGCCCTACACCTTACCCCCAAGCCGTAGCCTACTCCTGGCCGGTACGCTGGCACTGACACGTGCGTCAGCACGTAGCCTGAACCTCACACGTTTCCGTACCCTCACCTGTGCCCTAAGCCTTGCCGTTCCCTAACCCTAACCCTAGTCCGGAGCGGAAACCCACCACCAGCCCTACAGCTTACCCCCAAGCCATAGCCTATTCCTGGCCCGTACGCTGGCACGGACACCTGCGTCAGCATGTAGCCTGACCCTCCCATGTTTCCGTACCCTCACCTGTGCCCTAAGCTTTGCCGTTCCCTAACCCTAACCCTAGCCCGGAACGGAAACCCAACACCAGCCCTAAACCTAACCCCCAAGCCGTAGCTTACTCCTGGCCAGTACGCTGGAACTGACCCGTGCATCATCACGTAGCCTGACCCTCCCAAGTTTTCGTACCCTCACCTGTGCCCTAAGCCTTGCCGTTCCCTAACCCTAACCGTAGCCCGGAACGGAAACCCACCACCAGCCCTACACCTTACCCCCAAGTCGTAGCCTACTCCGGCCCGTACGCTGGCACAGACCCGTGCGTCAGCACGAAGCCTGACCCTCCCTCGTTTGTGGACCCTCACCTGTGCCCTAAGCCTTGCCGTTCCCTCACCCTAACCCTAGCCCGGAACAGAAACCCACCACCAGCCCTACACCTTTCCCTACGCCGTAACTTATTCTTGGCTCATACGCAGGCACTGACCCTTTCATCAGCAAGTAGACTGACCCTCCCACGTTTCCGTACCCTCACCTGTGCCCTAAGCCTTGCCGTTCACTAACCCTAACCCTAGCCCGGAACAGAAACCCACCACCAGCCCTACAACTTACTCTATGCCGTAGCCTACACCTGGCCCGTATGCGGGCACTGACCTGTGCTTCAGCACGTAGCCTGACCCTCCCATGTTACCGTACGCTCACCTGTGCCCTAAGCCTTGCCGTTCCCTAACACTAACCCTAGCCTGGCACGGAATCCCACCACCAGCCCTACACCTTATCGTATGCCGTAGCCTAGTCCTGGCCCGTACGCTGGCACTGACCCGTGTGTCAGCATGTAGCCTGAACCTCCCACTTTTCCGTAACATCACCTGTGCCCTAATCCTTGCCGTTCCCTAACCCTAACCCTAGCCCGGAACAGAAACCCACCACCAGCCCTACACATTACCCCAAGCTGTAGCCTATTTCTGGCCCGTACGCAGGCACTGACACTTTCATCAGCACGTAGCCTGACCCTCCCACGTTTCCGTACCCTCATCTGTGCCCTAAGCCTTGCCGTTCCCTAACCCTAACCCTAGCTCGGAACGGAAAACCACCACCAGCCCTACACCTTAACCTCCGCCGTAGCCTACTCCTGGCCTGTACGTTGGCACTGACCCTTGCTTCAGCATGTAGCCTGACCCTCCCACGTTTCCGTACCCTCATCTGTGCCCTAAGCCTTGCAGTTCCGTAACCCTAACCCTAGCCCCGAACGGAAACCCACCACCAGCCCTACACCTTACCCCCAAGCCGTAGCCTACACCTGGCCCGTTCGGTGGCACTAACCCTAGCATAAGCAAGTAGCCTGACCCTCCCAAGTTTCTGTACCCTCCCCCGTGCCCTAAGCCTTGCCGTTCTCTAACCCTAACCCTAGCCCGGAACGGAAAGCCACGACCAGCCCTAAATCTTAACCACAAGCCGTAGCCTACTACTGGCCCGTACGCTGGCACTGACCCGTGCGTCAGCACGTAGCCTGACCCTCCCACTTTTCTGTACCCTCACCTGTGCCCTAAGCCTTGCCGTTCCCTAACCGTAACCCTATCCCGGAACGGAAACGCACCACCAGCCCTACACCATACGCTACACCGTAGCCTACTACTGGCCCGTACGCTGGCACTGACCCATGCGTCAGCATGTAGCCTGACCATCTCACGATTCCGTACCCTCACATGTGCCCTAAGCCTTGACATTCTCTATCCCTAACCCTAGCCCGGAACGCAAACCCACCACCAGCCCTAAACCTTTCCCTATGCCGTAGCCTACTCCTGGCCCGTACGCTGGCACTGACCCGTGCGTCATCACGTAGCCTGACCCTCTCACTTTTCCGTACACTCACCTGTGCCCTAAGACTTGCCGTTCCCTTACCCTAACCCTAGCCCAGAACGGAAACCCACCACCCGCCCTACACATTACCCTATGCCGTAGCCTACACCTGGCCCCTACACGGGCACTGACCTGTGCTTCAGCACGTAGCCTGACCCTCCCATGTTACCGTACCCTCACCTGTGCCCTAAGCCTTGCCGTTCCCTAACCCTAACCCTAGCCCGGAACGAAACCCCACCACCAGCCCTACACCTAACACCCAAGCCGTAGCCTACTCCTGGCCAGTAAGCTGGCACTGACCCGTGCATCATCACGTACCCTGACCCTCCCACGTTTCCGTACCCTCACCTGTGCCCTAAGCCTTGCCGTTCCCTAACCCTAACCCTAACCCGGAACGGAAACCCACCACCAAACCTAAATCTTACCCCCAAGCCGTAGCCTACTCCTGGCCCATACGTTGGCACTGATCCGTGCGTCAGCACGTAGCCTGACCCTCCCACGTTTGCGGACCCTCACCTGGGCCCTAAGCCTTGCCGTTCCCTAACTCTAACCCTAGCCCGGAAAGGAAACCCACCACAAGCCCTACACCTTTCCGTACGCCGTAGCCTATTCTTGGCTCGTACTCAGGCACTGAACCTTTCATCAGCACGTAGCCTGACCCTCCCACGTTGACGTACCCTCACCTGTGCCCTAAGCCTTGCCGTTCACTAACCCTAACACTAGCCCGGAACGGAAACCCACCTCCAGCCCTACACCTTACCCCCAAGCCGTAGCCTACTCCTGGCCGGTACGCTGGCACTGACACGTGCGTCAGCACGTAGCCTGAACCTCACACGTTTCCGTACCCTCACCTGTGCCCTAAGCCTTGCCGTTCCCTAACCCTAACCCTAGCCCAGAACAGAAACCCACCAACAGCCCTACACCTTACCACCACGCCGTAGCCTACTCCTGGCCCATATGCTGGCAGTGACCCGTGTGTCAGCACGTAGCCTGACGCTTCCACCTTTCCGTAACGTTACATGTGCCCTAAGCCTTGCCATTCCCTATCCCTAACCGTAGCCCTGATCGGAAACCCACCACCAGCCCTAAACCTTATCGTATGCCGTAGCCTAGTCCTGGCCAGTACGTTGGCACTGACCCGTGCGTCAGCATGTAGCCTGACCCTCCCACGTTTCCGTACCCTCGCCTGTGCCCTAAGCCTTGCCGTTCCCTAACCCTAACCCTAGCCCGGAACGGAAACCCACCACAAGCCCTAAACCTTACCATACGCCGTAGCCTACACCTGGCCCGAACGCTGGCACTGACCCGTGAGTCAGCACGTAGACAGACCCTCCCACGTTTCTGTACCCTCACCGGTGCCCTAAGCCTTGCCGTTCCCTCACCCTAACCCTAGCCAAGAACGGAAACCCACCAGCAGCCCTAAACCTTACCCTACACCATAGCCTAATCCTGGCCGGTACGCTGGCACTGACCGGTGCGTCAGCACGTAGGCTGACCCTCCCACGTTTCTGTACCCTCACATGTGCCCTAAGCCTTGCCGTTCCCTAACCCTAACCCTAGCCCGGAACCTAAAACCACCAACAGACCTACACCTTAACCCCAAGCCGTAGCCTAATCCTGGCCCGTATGCTGGCACTGACCCGTGAGTCAGCACGTAGCCTGACCCTCCCACGTTTCCGTACCCTCACCTGTGCCCTACGCCTTGCCGTTCCCTAACCGTAACCCTAGCCCCGAACGGAAACCCACCACCAGCCCTACACGTTACCCCCAAGCCCTAGCCTATTCCGGGCCCGTATGCTGGCACTGACCCGTGAGTCAGCACGTAGCCTGACCCTCCCACGTTTCCGTACCCTCACCTGTGCCCTAAGCCTTTCCGTTCCCTAACCCTAAACCTAGCCCGGTACGGAAACCCACCACCAGCCCTACAACTTACCTCCAAGCCGTAGCCTACTCCTTGCCCGTACGCTGCCACTGACCCGTGCGTCAGCAAGTAGCCTGACCCTCTCACGTTCCTGTACCCTCACCTGTGCCGTAAGCCTTCCGGTTACCTAACCCTAAACAAGCCGGGAACGGAAACCCACCACCAGCCCTACACCTTACCCTACGCTGTAGCCTACACCTGGCCTGTACGCAGGCACTGACCCGTGCGTCAGCACGTAGCCTGACCCTACCACGTTTCCGTACCCTCACCTGTGCCCTAAGCCTTGCGTTCCATAACCCTAACCCTAGCCCGGAACGGAAACCCACCACCAGCCCTAAACCTTTCCCTACGCCGTAGCCTACTCCTGGCCCGTACGCTGGCACTGACCCATGCGTCAGCACGTAGTCTGACCCACCCACGTTTCCATACCCTCACCTGGGCCCTAATCCTTGCCGTTCCCTAAGCCTAACCCTAGCACAGAACGGAAACCCACCACGAGCCCTAAACCTTACCCTACGCTGTAGCCTAATCCTGGCCCGTACACTGGCACTGACGCCTGCGTCAGCACGTAGCATGACCCCCCCACGTTTCCGCACCCTCACCTGTGCCCTAAGTCTTGCCTTTCCCTCACCCTAACCCTAACCCGGAACGGAAACCCACCACCAAACCTAAAACTTACCCCCAAGCCGTAGCCTACTCCTGGCCCATACGTTGGCACTGACCCGTGCGTCAGCACGTAGCCTGACCCTCCCACGTTTGCGGACCCTCACCTGGGCCCTAAGCCTTGCCGTTCCCTAACTCTAACCCTAGCCCGGAAAGGAAACCCACCACAAGCCCTACACCTTTCCCTACGCCGTAGCCTATTCTTGGCTCATACTCAGGCACTGAACCTTTCATCAGCACGTAGCCTGACCCTCCCACGTTGACGTACCCTCACCTGTGCCCTAAGCCTTGCCGTTCACTAACCCTAACACTAGCCCGGAACGGAAACCCACCTCCAGCCCTACACCTTACCCCCAAGCCGTAGCCTACTCCTGGCCGGTACGCTGGCACTGACGCGTCAGCACGTAGCCTGAACCTCACACGTTTCCGTACCCTCACCTGTGCCCTAAGCCTTGCCGTTCCCTAACCCTAACCCTAGCCCGGAACAGAAACCCACCAACAGCCCTACACCTTACCACCACGCCGTAGCCTACTCCTGGCCCATATGCTGGCAGTGACCCGTGCGTCAGCACGTAGCCTGACGCTTCCACCTTTCCGTAACGTTACATGTGCCCTAAGCCTTGCCATTCCCTATCCCTAACCGTAGCCCTGATCGGAAACCCACCACCAGCCCTAAACCTTATCGTATGCCGTAGCCTAGTCCTGGCCAGTACGTTGGCACTGACCCGTGCGTCAGCATGTAGCCTGACCCTCCCACGTTTCCGTACCCTCGCCTGTGCCCTAAGCCTTGCCGTTCCCTAACCCTAACCCTAGCCCGGAACGGAAACCCACCACAAGCCCTACACCTTACCATACGCCGTAGCCTACACCTGGCCCGAACGATGGCACTGACCCGTGAGTCAGCACGTAGACAGACCCTCCCACGTTTCTGTACCCTCACCAGTGCCCTAAGCCTTGCCGTTCCCTCACCCTAACCCTAGCCAAGAACGGAAACCCACCAGCAGCCCTAAACCTTACCCTACACCATAGCCTACTCCTGGCCGGTACGCTGGCACTGACTGGTGCGTCAGCACGTAGGCTGACCCTCCCACGTTTCTGTACCCTCACCTGTGCCCTAAGCCTTGCCGTTCCCTAACCCTAACCCTAGCCCGGAACCTAAAACCACCAACAGACCTACACCTTAACCCCAAGCCGTAGCCTAATCCTGGCCCGTATGCTGGCACTGACCCGTGAGTCAGCACGTAGCCTGACCCTCCCACGTTTCCGTACCCTCACCTGTGCCCTACGCCTTGCCGTTCCCTAACCGTAACCCTAGCCCCGAACGGAAACCCACCACCAGCCCTACACGTTACCCCCAAGCCCTAGCCTATTCCGGGCCCGTATGCTGGCACTGACCCTTGAGTTAGCACGTAGCCTGACCCTCCCACGTTTCCGTACCCTCACCTGTGCCCTAAGCCTTTCCGTTCCCTAACCCTAAACCTAGCCCGGTACGGAAACCCACCACCAGCCCTACACCTTACCTCCAAGCCGTAGCCTACTCCTTGCCCGTACGCTGCCACTGACCCGTGCGTCAGCAAGTAGCCTGACCCTCTCACGTTCCTGTACCCTCACCTGTGGCGTAAGCCTTCCGGTTACCTAACCCTAACCAAGCCGGGAACGGAAACCCACCACCAGCCCTACACCTTACCCTACGCCGTAGCCTACACCTGGCCTGTACGCAGGCACTGACCCGTGCGTCAGCACGTAGCCTGACCCTACCACGTTTCCGTACCCTCACCTGTGCCCTAAGCCTTGCGTTCCATAACCCTAACCCTAGCCCGGAACGGAAACCCACCACCAGCCCTAAACCTTTCCCTACGCCGTAGCCTACTCCTGGCCCGTACGCTGGCACTGACCCATGCGTCAGCACGTAGTCTGACCCACCCACGTTTCCATACCCTCACCTGTGCCCTAATCCTTGCCGTTCCCTAAGCCTAACCCTAGCACAGAACGGAAACCCACCACGAGCCCTAAACCTTACCCTACGCTGTAGCCTAATCCTGGCCCGTACACTGGCACTGACGCCTGCGTCAGCACGTAGCATGACCCCCCCACGTTTCCGCACCCTCACATGTGCCCTAAGTCTTGCCTTTCCCTCACCCTAACCCTAGCCAGGAACGGAAACCCACCACCAGCCCTATACCTTACCCTACGCCATAGCTTACTCCTGGCCCGTACGCTGGAACTGATGCGTGCGTCAGCACATAGCCTGACCCTCCCACGTTTCCGTACCTTCAACTGTTCCCTAAGCCTTGCCGTTCCCTATCCCTAACCCTAGCCCGGAACGGAAACCCACCACAAGCCCTACAACTTACCCACAAGCCGTAGCATACTCCTGGTCCGTATGGTGGCACTGACCCATGCGTCAGCACGTAGCCTCAACCTCCACCCTTTCCGTACCCTCACCTGTGCCCTAAGCCTTGCTGTTCCCTAACCTTAACCCTAGAACGCACCGGAAACCCACCATCAGCCGTACTCCTTACCCTACGCCGTATCCTACTCCTGGCCCGTACGCTGGCACTGACATGTGCGTCAGCACGTAGCCTGACCCTCCCACGTTTCTGTACCCTCACCTGTGCCCTAAGCCTTGCCGTTCCCCAACCCTAACACTAGCCCGGAACGGAAACCCACCACCAGCCCTACACCTTTTCCTACGCCGTAGCCTACTCCTGGTCCGTACGCTGACACTGTCCCTTGTGTCAGCACGTAGCCTGACCCTCCCACGTTTCCGTACCCTCACCTGTTCCCTAAGACTTCCCGTTCACTAACCCTAACCCTAGCCCGGAATGGAAACCCAACGCCAGCCCTACACCTTACCGTATGCCGTAGCCTACTCCTGGCCAGTACGCTGGCACTGACACATGCGTCAGCATGTAGCCTGACACTCCCCCCTTTCCGTACCCTCACCTGTGCCCTATGCCTTGCTGTTCCCTACCCCTAACCCTAGCCTGGAACGGAAACCCACCACCAGCCCTACACCTTACCCTACGCCGTAGCCTACTTCTGGCCCGTACACTGGCACTGACCCGTGAGTCAGCACGTAGCCTGACCCTCCCACATTTCTGTACCCTCACCTGTGCCCTAAGCCTTGCCGTTCCCTAACCCTAAACCTAGTACGGAACAGAAACCCACCACCAGCCCTACACCTAACCCCCAAGCCATAGCCTACTCCTGGCCCGTACGCTGGCACTGACCCGTGCGTCAGCAAGTAGCTTGACCCTCCCACGATTCCGTACCCTCACCTGTGCCCTAAAACTTGCCGTTCTCTAACACTAACCCTAGCCCGGAACGGAAACCCACCACCAGCGCTACACCTAACCACGAAGCCGTAGCCTACTCCTGGCCCGTACGCTGGCACTGACCTGTGCGTCAGCACGTAGCCTGACCTTCCCACGTTACCGTAACGTCACCTGTGCCCTAAGCCTTGCCGTTCCCTAACCCTAAACCTAGTACGGGACGGAAACACACCACAAGCCCTACACCTAACCCCCAAGCCATAGCATACTCCTGGCCCGTACACTGGCACTGAACCGTGCGTCAGCACGTAGCCTGAACCTCCCAGGTTTCCGTAACCTCACCTATGCCCTAAGCCTTCCTGTTCCCTAACACTAACCCTAGCCCCGAACGGAAACCCACCACCAGCCCTACACCTAACCCCCAAGCCGTAGCCTACTCCTGGCCGGTACGCTGGCACTGACTTGTGCGTCAGCACGTAGCCTGACCCTCCCACGTTTCCGTAACCTCACCACTGCCCTAAGCCTTGCCGTTCCCTAACCCTAACCCTCGCCCGGAACGGAAACCCACCACCAGGCCTACAACTTACACCCAAGCCTTAGCCTACTCCTGGCCCATACGCTGGCACTGACCCGTGCGTCAGCAACTAGCCTGACCCTCCCACGTTTCCGTACCCTCACCTGTGCCCTAAGCCTTGCCGTTCCCTAACCCTAACCATAGCCCGGAACGGAAACCCACCACCAGCCCTACACCTTACCCTACGCCGTATCCTACTCCTGGCCCGAACGCTGGCACTGACCAGTGCGTCAGCACGTAGCCTGACCCTCACACTTTTCCGTACCCTCACCTGTGCACTAAGCCTTCTTGTTTCCTAACCCTAACCCTAGTCCGTAACGGAAACCCAGCACCAGCGCTACAGCTTAACCCCAAGCCATAGCCTACTCCTGGCCGGTACGCTGGCACTGACCCGTGCGTCAGCATGTAGCCTGACCATCCCACGTTTCTGTACCCTCACCTGTGCCCTAAGCCTTGCCGTTCCCTAACCCTAACCCTACCCCTAAACAGAAACACACCACCAGCCCTACAACTTACCCCAAAGCTGTAGCCTACTCCTGGTCCGTATGCTGGCACTGACCCGTGCATCAGCACGTAGCCGGAACCTCCCACGTTTCCGTACCCTCACCTGTGCACTAAGACTTGCCGTTCCCTATCCCTAACCCTAGCCCGAAATGGAAACCCACCACAAGCCCTACACCTTACCCTACGCCGAAGCCTACTCCTGACCCGTATGCTGGCACTGACCCGTGCGTCAGCACGTAGCCTGACTCTCCCACGTTTCCGTACCCTCACCTGTGCCCTAAGCCTTGCCGTTCCCTAACACTAACCCTAGCCCGGAACAAAAACCCACCACCAGCCCTACACCTTACCGTATGCCGTAGCCTACTCCTGGCTCGTACGCTGGCACTGACACGTGCGTCAGCATGTAGCCTGACCCTCCCACGTTTCCGTACACTCACCTGTGCCATAAGCCTTGCCGTTCCCTAACCCTAAGCCTAGCCTGGAACGGAAAACCACCACCAGCCCTACACCATACCCTACGCCGTAGCCTACTCCTGGCCCGTACGCTGGCACTGACCCATGAATCAGCACGTAGCCTGACCCTCCCATGTTTCCGTTCCCTCACCTGTGCCCTGAGCCTTGCAGTTCCCTCACACTAACCCTAGCATGGAACGGAAACCCACCACCATCCATACACCTTACTCTACGCCGTAGCCTACTCCTGGCCCGTGACTGGCACTGACCTGTGCGTCAGCACGTGGCCTGAACTTTCCACATTTCCGTACCCTCACCTGTGCCCTAAGCCTTGCCGTTCCCTAACCCTAAACCTAGTAAGGAAGGGAAACCCACCACCAGCCCTACACCTAATCTTCCCAAGCCATAGCCTACTCCTGGCCCGTACGCTGGCACTGACTTGTGTGTCAGCACGTAGCCTGACCCTCCCACGTTTCCGTACCCTCACATGTGCCCTAAGCCTTGCCGTTCCCTAACACTAACCCTAGCCCGGAACAGGAACCCACCACCAGCCCTACACCTAACCCCCAAGCCGTAGCATACTCCTGGCCGGTACGCTGGCACTGACCCGTGTGTCAGCACGTAGCCTGACCCTCCCACGTTTCCGAACCCTCACTTGTGCCCTAAGCCTTGCCGTTCCCTAACCCTAACCCTAGCCCGGAACAGAAACCCACCACCAGCCCTAAACTTTACCGTATGCCGTCGCCTACTCCTGGTCCTTACGCTGGCACTGACACGTGCGTCAGCACTTAGCCTGACCCTCCCACGTTTCTGTACCCTCACCTGTGCCCTAAGCCATGCCGTTCCCTAACCCTAACCCTAGCCCGGAAGAGAAACACATCACCAGCCCTACAACTTACACACAAGCTGTAGCCTACTCCTGGTGCATACGCTGGCACTGACCCGTGAATCAGCACGTAGCCTGACCCTCCCACGTTTCCGTACCCTCACCAGTGCCCTAAGCCTTGCAGTTCCCTCACCCTAACCCTAGCCCGGAACGGAAACCCACCACCAGCCCTACATCTAACCCTATGCCGTAGCCTACTCCTGGCCCGTACGCTGGCACTGACCTGTGCGTCAGCACGAAGGCTGACCTTCCCACATTTCCGTACCCTCACCTGTGCCCTAAGCCTTGACGTTCCCTAACACTAACCCTAACCCGGAACGGAAACCCACCACCAGCCCTACACCTTACCCCCAAGCCGTAGCCTATTCCTGGCCCGTACGCTGGCACTGACACGTGCGTCAGCACGTAGCCTGAGCCTCCCACCTTTCCGTACCATCACCTGGGCAATAAGCCTTGCAGTTCCCTCACCCTAACCCTAGCCGGGTACGGAAACCCACCACCAGCCCTACACCTTACCGTATGACATAGCCTACTCCTGGCCCATACGCTGGCACTGACACGTGTGTCAGCATGTAGCCTGACGCTCCCACGTTTCCCTATACTCACCTGTGCCCTAAGCCTTGCTGTTCTCTAACCCTAACCGTAGCCCGGAACAGAAATCCACCCCCAGCCCTACACCTTACCCTACACCGTAGACTACTCCTGGCCCGTACGCTGGCACTGACCCGTGAGTCAGCACGTAGCCAGAACCTCACACGTGTCCGTACACTCACCTGGGCCCTAAGCCTTGCCGTTCCCTAATCCGAACCCTAGTCCTGAACGGAAACCCACCACCAGCCCTACAGCTTACCCCAAAGCCATAGCCTACTCCTGGCCGGTACGCTGGCAATGACCCATGTGTCAGCACGTAGCCTGACCCTCCCACGTTTCCGTACCCTCACCTCTGCCCTAAGCCTTGCCATTCCCTAACACTAACCCTAGCCCTGAACGGAAAGCCACCACCAGCCCTACACCTTACCCTACGCCGTAGCCTACTCCTGGCCCATACGCTGGCACTGACCCGTGCGTCAGCACGTAGCCGGACCCTCACACGTTTCCGTACCGTCACCTGTGCCCTAAGCCTTGCCTTTCCCTAACCCTAACCCTAGTCCGAAAAGGAAAACCACCACCAGACCTACAGCTTACCCCCAAGCCATAGCCTACTCCTGGCCCATACGCTGGCACTGACCGGTGTGTCAGCATACAGCCTGACGAGGCACACCAGGGGAGGGCGGGCCGGCAGGGTAAGGCTGCCCAGGTCAGCTAATCCACAACCCTCAGGGAATCACATTGTTGAAAATGGACCCCACTAAGGCAGAAGAGAAGCCAAGGGAAAAAAGGACACAATGCCATTTGCAGCACCGTAGATGAGTCTAGAAGTAATCACGTGACTTGTAGTAAGTCAGAAAGTGAAAGACACATATCATATCATATCACTTATAGGTGTTACCAAAAAATGGATACCAGGGCAGATATTTCCACGGAGAAGGGCAATCACAGATTCATTAAACAAACTTATGGTTCACCAATGGAAAGGTGTGAGGATTGGTTTCATTACGATATCGGGGTTAACACACATATACAAACACAGGTGACATATATAATCACCAAAGACCTACAGAATACCAAGAGAGGACTACTCAACATTCGGTCATAACGTACATGGGAAAAGGATCCCAGGAAGAACAGTCATCTGTATATGTGTAAAAGAACCACATCTTCCACACCTACAACAAGCCAAACATTGTAATCAAACTTGCTGTAATAAAAAATAAAAAATTAAATTAAAAACACGAACAAGAAGTAGTGAGACAAACGTGAGCGGCTTTCTCCTGGCACATTCCATTCTAAATTCCAATCTAGAACACCACTTCCACTGAGGCTCTCTTGCCCTAGTAACCAGATTTGGTAAGGGAGAACTGCTGCCACCTTGTGGCCGTTTCACACAACAGCAGCTTTAATCCCAACGCTAATGGTCAGTTGATATTCAAAATCATTGCAGGCCTGTAAATGACACCTGCCCTGAAAACAAATCCTGGGGTCACATATTGACAAAAAATTCAAAGGACGTCCATATTTCAAAACGACCATTTCAAAAGGCAAATTTTACGCACAGTAGTGTTCTGCTTCTTTTCCTTTCTTTCCTTTTTTGTTAAAAAACACGGGAATGGAAAAAGGCATCCCTCAGAATGGGCAAAAATCGTTGCAAACGAATCAATGGACTGAGGTTTAATCTCCAATATATATAAACAGCTCATGCAGCTTAATATTAAAAAAAAACAAACAACCCAATACAAAAATGGGCAGAAGATCTAAAGAGACGTTTCTTCAAAGGAGACACAGAGATGGCCAAGACGCACATAAAAAGCTGCTCAACAGCACTAATTATTAGAGAAATGCAAATCAAAACTACAATGAGGTATCACCTCACACCTGTTAGAATCGGCATCATCAGAAAATCTACAAACAACAAATTCTGGGGAGGGTGTGGACAAAAGGAGCCCTCTTCCACTATTGGTGGGAATGTAAATTGATACATTCACTATGGAGAACAGTATGGAATTTCCTTAAGAAAATTAGAAATAGAATTACCATCTGATCCAGCAATCCCACTTCTGGGCATATACCCAGATAAAACCGTAAATCTAAAAGGCACATTTACCACAATGTTCATTGCAGCACTATTTACAATAGCCAGGTAATGGAAGCAACCTAAATGCCCACAGACAGATGAATGGATAAAGATGTGGTACATATATAAAATGGAATATTACTTGGCCATAAAAAGGAATGAAACTGGGTCATTTTTAGAGACATCGATGGATCGAGAGACTGTTATACAGAATGAAGTAAGTCAGAAAGAGGAAAACAAATATTGTATATTAATGCATATAAGTGGAGCCTAAAAAACGGTACAGATGAACTGGTTTGCAGGGAAGAAATAGAGACACAGAGGTAGAGAACAAACGTATGGACACCAAGTGTGGGAAGCCATGGGGTGCTGATGGTGGGATGAGTTGGGAGATTGGGATTGACCTGTATACATGTATATGCATAAAATACATAACTAATAAAAACCTGCTGTATAAAAACATAAATAAAATTGTATTTCAAAATTTAAAAAAATAAAATTTAAAAATAAAACAGAAAAAAGTTCTTCCCGTCACACAGATGTATTTATAGGAATGAATTATTTCCATGCTTATATCTATAAATACATAAAAGAGGAATAAAATCTAACTTGAACCATAAAAGAAAAAAAAACCTGAACTCACGAGTTTTACAGAGGAAAACCCTATCTGGGCACTTGCTCCAGCGGTAAACAATTCTGAAATTGGTCAGAGGTGGGGAACCATCTCCCATACAGCCAGCAACCCACCCCCCACGCAAGGAGCTTCCTCATTGCAAAGCTGGGGGACCGTGCCGAGGCATCTGTGAGTAAACGTGAGCTGAGCCCCAGGCCAGCTGCTGCTGAACTGTTCCCACCCTTCCCAGGTAAAACACCTGAATATGTACAAGGGCTTGAAAGCCTAGAGGAAGGGCCGTCGAGCCACACCAGCAACAGCACGCAGGCCAACTTGGTGCCTGCAGTCCAGCCAGGGTGGTCCTGGCCCTTGACGCTCTTCCGGAAGCTTTCCATTGCCCTGCCTGAGATACCCTTCCTCTCCCGGCACCCACTGCTTTTTTCCTTCCTCACCTCTGTCAGGAGAGAAATTCCAGCGGAAGGTATGGGTGACACATCCTCTTCTTTACAGGCGGCAGCCGGGCAACTCCTGCAGAAAGGCCAGCAGAGCCCCACTCTCACCGGGCCACCCACAAAGCTGTGGCCCCTCACTCCCTCCCACCAGCACAGCCACGAGACTGCTGAAGGGGCAGAGAATATGGAGTCAGGCACAGCTTCAGAGGCTATGGCTGCCTGGAGCTCTATTTATATTGACCTAAACGAGGCACACCTGGGGAGGGCGGGCCGGCAGGGTAAGGCTGCCCAGGTCAGCTAATCCACAACCCTCAGGGAATCACATTGTTGAAAATGGACGTCGCTAAGGCAGAATAGAAGCCAACGGAAAAATGGACACAATGCCATTTGCAGCACCGTAGATGTGTCTAGAAGTAATCACGTGACTTGTAGTAAGTCAGAAAGTGAAAGACACATATCATATCATATCACTTATAGGTGTTACCTAAAAATGGAAACCCGGGCAGATATTTCCACGGAGAAGGGCAATCACAGATTCATTAAACAAACTTATGGTTCACCAATGGAAAGGTGTAAGGATTGGCTTCATTACGATATCGGGGTTAACACACATATACAAACACAGGTGACATATATAATCACCAAAGACCTACAGAATACCAAGAGAGGACTACTCAACATTCTGTCATAACGTACATGGGAAAAGGATCCCAGGAAGAACAGACATCTGTATATGTGTAAAAGAACCACATCTTCCACACCTACAACAAGCCAAACATTGTAATCAAACTTGCTGTAATAAAAAATAAAAAACATTAAATTAAAAACACGAACAAGAAGTAGTGAGAAAAAATTGAGGGGCATTCTCCTGGCACATTCCATTCTAAATTCCAATCTAGAACACCACTTCCACTGAGGCTCTCTTGCCCTAGTAACCAGATTTGGTAAGGGAGAACTGCTGCCACCTTGTGGCCGTTTCACACAACAGCAGCTTTAATCCCAGCGCTAATGGTCAGTAGATATTCAAAATCATAGCAGGCCTGTAAATGACACCTGCCCTGAAAACAAATCCTGGGGTCACATATCGACCAAAAAATTCAAAGGACGTCCATATTTGAAAACGACCGTTTCAAAAGGCATATTTTACGCACATTAGTGTTCTGCTTCTTTTCCTTTCTTTCCTTTTTTGTTAAAAAACACGGGAATGGAAAAAGGCATCCCTCAGAATGGGCGAAAATCGTTGCAGACGAATCAATGGACAGAGGTTTAATCTCCTATATATATAAACAACTCATGCAGCTTAATATTAAAAAAACAAACAACCCAATACAAAAATGGGCAGAAGATCTAAAGAGACGTTTCTTCAAAGAAGACACAGAGATGGCCAAGACGCACATGAAAAGCTGCTCAACAGCACTAATTATTAGAGAAATGCAAATCAAAACTACAATGAGGTATCACCTCACACCCGTTAGAATCGGAATCATCAGAAAATCTACAAACAACCAATTCTGGGGAGTGTGTGGACAAAAGGAGCCCTCTTCCACTATTGGTGGGAATGTAAATTGATACAGTCACTATGGAGAACAGTATGGAGTTTCCTTAAAAAAACTAGAAATAGAATTACCATCTGATCCAGCTATCCCACTTCTGGGCATATACCCAGAGAAAACCGTAAATCTAAAAGGCACATTCACCACAATGTTCATTGCAGCACTATTTACAATAGCCAGGTAATGGAAGCAACCTAAATGCCCACAGACAGATGAATGGATAAAGATGTGGTACATATATAAAATGGAATATAACTCGGCCATAAAAAGGAATGAAACTGGGTCATTTGTAGAGACATCGATGGATCGAGAGACTGTCATACAGAATGAAGTAAGTCAGAAAGAGGAAAACAAATATTGTATATTAATGCATATATGTGGAGCCTAAAAAATGGTACATATGAACTTGTTTGCAGGGAAGAAATAGAGACACAGAGGTAGAGAACAAACGTATGGACACCAAGTGTGGGAAGCCATGGGTGGTGGTGGTGGGATGAGTTGGGAGATTGGGATTGACCTGAATACATATATATATGCATAAAATACATAACTAATAATAACGTGCTGTATAAAAAAATAAATAAAATTAAATTTCAAAATTTTAAAAAATAATATTTAAAAATAAAACAGAAAAAAGTTCTTCCCGTCACACAGATGTATTTATAGGAATGAATTATTTCCATGCTTATATCTATAAATACATAAAAGAGGAATAAAATCTAACTTGAACCATATAAGAAAAAAAAACTGAACCCACGAGTTATACAGAGGAAAACACTATCAGCGGACTTGATCCAGCGGTAAACAATTCTGGAATTGGTCAGAGGTGGGGAACCATCTCCCATACAGCCAGCAACCCACCCCCCACGCAAGGAGCGTCCTCATTGCAAAGCTGGGGGACCGTGCCGAGGCATCTGTGAGTAAACGTGAGCTGAGCCCCAGGCCAGCTGCTGCTGAACTGTTCCCAACCTTTCCAGGTAACACACCTGAATATGTACAAGGGCTTGAAAGCCTAGAGGAAGGACCGTGGAGCCACACCAGTGACAGCACGCAGGCCAACTTGGTGCCTGCAGGCCAGCCAGGGTGTTCCTGGACCCGGGCGCTCTTCCACAAGCTTTCCATTGCCCTGCCTGAGATACCCCTCCTGTCCCGGCCCCCACTGCTTTTTTCCTTCCTCACCTCTGTCCGGAGAGAAATTCCAGCGGAAGGTATGGGTGACACATCCTGTTCTTTACAGGCGGCTGCTTGGCAACTCCTGCAGAAAGGCCAGCAGAGCCCCACTCACACCGGGCCACCCACAAAGCTTTGGCTCCTCACTCCGTCCCACCAGCACAGCCCCGAGACTGCTGACAGGGCAGAGAATATGGAGTCAGGCAGAGCTTCAGGGGCTATTGCTGCCTGGAACGCTGTTTATATTGACCTCAACGAGGCACACCTGGGGAGGGCGGGCCGGCAGGGTAAGGCTGCCCAGGTCAGCTAATCCACAACCCTCAGGGAATTACATTGTTGAAAATGGACCCCGCTAAGGCAGAAGAGAAGCCAAGGGAAAAAAGGACACAATGCCATTTGCAGCACCATAGATGAGTCTAGAAGTAATCACGTGACTTGTAGTAAGTCAGAAAGTGAAAGACATATATCATATCATAACACTTATAGGTGTTACCTAAAAATGGATACCAGGGCAGATATTTCCACGGAGAAGGGCAATCACAGATTCATTAAACAAACTTATGGTTCACCAATGGAAAGGTGTGAGGATTGGTTTCATTACGATATCGGGGTTAACAGACATATACAAACACAGGTGACATATATAATCACCAAAGACCTACAGAATAGCAAGAGAGGACTACTCAACATTCTGTCATAACGTACATGGGAAAAGGATCCCAGGAAGAACAGTCATCTGTATATGTGTAAAAGAACCACATCTTCCACACCTACAACAAGCCAAACATTGTAATCAAACTTGCTGTAATAAAAAATATTAAATTAAATTAAAAACACGAACAAGAAGTAGTGAGACAAACTTGAGGGGCATTCTCCTGGCACATTCCATTCTAAACTCCAATCTAGAACACCACTTCCACTGAGGCTCTCTTGCCCTAGTAACCAGATTTGGTAAGGGTGAACTGCTGCCACCTTGTTGCCGTTTCACACAACAGCAGCTTTAATCCCAACGCTAATGGTCAGTTGATATTCAAAATCATTGCAGGCCTGTAAATGACACCTGCCCTGAAAACAAATCCTGGGGTCACATATCGACCAAAAAATTCAAAGGACGTCCATATTTCAAAACGACCGTTTCAAAAGGCATATTTTACGCACATTAGTGTTCTGCTTCTTTTCCTTTCTTTCCTTTTTTGTTAAAAAACACGGGAATGGAAAATGGCATCCCACAGAATGGGCGAAAATCGTTACAGACGAATCAATGGACAGAGGTTTAATCTCCAATATATATAAACAGCTCATGCAGCTTAATATTAAAAAAACAAACAACCCCCAAAAAAATGGGCAGAAGATCTAAAGAGTCGTTTCTTCAAAGGAGACACAGAGATGGCCTAGACGCACATGAAAAGCTGCTCAACAGAACTAATTACTAGAGAAATGCAAATCAAAACTACAATGAGGTATCACCTCACACCCGTTAGAATCGGAATCATCAGAAAATCTACAAACAACCAATTCTGGGGAGGGTGTGGACAAAAGGAGCCCTCTTCCACTATAGGTGGGAATGTAAATTGATACAGTCACTATGGAGAACAGTATGGAGTTTCCTTAAAAAAATTAGAAATAGAATTACCATCTGATCCAGCAATTCCACTTCTGGGCATATACCCAGAGAAAACCGTGTTTCAAAAAGGCACATTCACCACAATGTTCGTTGCAGCACTATTTACAATAGCCAGGTAATGGAAGCAACCTAAATGCCCACAGACAGATGAATGGATAAAGATGTGGTACATATATAAAATGGAATATTACTCGGCCATAAAAAGGAATGAAACTGGGTCATTTGTAGAGACATCGAGGGATCGAGAGACTGTCATACAGAATGAAGTAAGTCAGAAAGAGGAAAACAAATATTGTATATTAATGAATATATGTGGAACCTAAAAAAATGGTACAGATGAACTGGTTTGCAGGGAATAAATAGAGACACAGAGGTAGGGAACAAACGTATGGGCACCAAGTGTGGGAAGCCATGGTGTGGTGGTGGTGGGATGAGTTGGGAGATTAGGATTGACCTGTATACATGTATATGCATAAAATACATAACTAATAATAACGTGCTGTATAAAAACATAAATAAAATTAAATTTCAAAATTTTAAAAAATAAAATTTAAAAATAAAACAGAAAAAATTCTTCCCGTCACAGAGATGTATTTATAGGAATGAGTTATTTCCATGCTTATATCTATAATTAGATAAAAGAGGAATAAAATCTAACTTGAACCATAAAAGAAAAAAAAAACCTGAACCCACGAGTTATACAGAGGAAAACCCTATCAGGGCACTTGCTCCAGTGGTAAACAATTCTGAAATTGGTCAGAGGTGGGGAACCATCTCCCATACAGCCAGCAACCCACCCCCCACGCAAGGAGCGTCCTCATTGCAAAGCTGGGGGACCGTGCCGAGGCATCTGTGAGTAAACGTGAGATGAGCCCCAGGCCAGCTGCTGCTGAACTGTTCCCACCCTTCCCAGGTAAAACACCTGAATATGTACAAGGGCTTGAAAGCCTAGAGGAAGGACGGTGGAGCCACACCAGCGACAGCACGCAGGCCAACTTGGTGCCTGCAGGCCAGCCAGGGTGGTCCTGGCCCCAGGTGCTCTTCCGGAAGCTCTCCATTGCCCTGCATGAGATACCCCTCCTGTCCTGGCCCCCACTGCTTTTTTCCTTCCTCACCTCTGTCTAGAGAGAAATTCCAGCGGAAGGTATGGGTGACACATCCTCTTCTTTACAGGCGGCAGCCTGGCAACTCCTGCAGAAAGGCCAGCAGAACCCCACTCACACCGGGCCACCCACAAAGCTGTGGCCCCTCACTCCCTCCCACCAGCACAGCCCCGAGACTGCTGACGGGGCAGAGAATATGGAGTCAGGCACAGCTTCAGGGGCTATTGCTGCCTGAAACGCTGTTTATATTGACCTCAACGAGGCACACCTGGGGAGGGCGGGCCGGCAGGGTAAGGCTGCCCAGGTCAGCTAATCCACAACCCTCAGGGAATCACATTGTTGAAAATGGACCCCGGTAAGGCAGAAGAGAAGCCAAGGGAAAAAAGGACACAATGCCATTTGCAGCACCGTAGATGAGTCTAGAAGTAATCACGTGACTTGTAGTAAGTCAGAAAGTGAAAGACACATATCATATCACTTAGAGGTGTTACCTAAAAATGGATAACAGGGCAGATATTTCCACGGAGAAGGGCAATCACAGATTCATTAAACAAACTTATGGTTCACCAATGGAAAGGTGTGAGGATTGGTTTCATTATGATATCGGGGTTAACAGACATATACAAACACAGGTGACATATATAATCACCAAAGACCTACAGAATAGCAAGAGAGGACTACTCAACATTCTGTCATAACGTACATGGGAAAAGGATCCCAGGAAGAACAGTCATCTGTATATGTGTAAAAGAACCACATCTTCCACACCTACAACAAGCCAAACATTGTAATCAAACTTGCTGTAATAAAAAATATTAAATTAAATTAAAAACACGAACAAGAAGTAGTGAGACAAACTTGAGGGGCATTCTCCTGGCACATTCCATTCTAAACTCCAATCTAGAACACCACTTCCACTGAGGCTCTCTTGCCCTAGTAACCAGATTTGGTAAGGGTGAACTGCTGCCACCTTGTTGCCGTTTCACACAACAGCAGCTTTAATCCCAACGCTAATGGTCAGTTGATATTCAAAATCATTGCAGGCCTGTAAATGACACCTGCCCTGAAAACAAATCCTGGGGTCACATATCGACCAAAAAATTCAAAGGACGTCCATATTTCAAAACGACCGTTTCAAAAGGCATATTTTACGCACATTAGTGTTCTGCTTCTTTTCCTTTCTTTCCTTTTTTGTTAAAAAACACGGGAATGGAAAATGGCATCCCACAGAATGGGCGAAAATCGTTACAGACGAATCAATGGACAGAGGTTTAATCTCCAATATATATAAACAGCTCATGCAGCTTAATATTAAAAAAACAAACAACCCCCAAAAAAATGGGCAGAAGATCTAAAGAGTCGTTTCTTCAAAGGAGACACAGAGATGGCCTAGACGCACATGAAAAGCTGCTCAACAGAACTAATTACTAGAGAAATGCAAATCAAAACTACAATGAGGTATCACCTCACACCCGTTAGAATCGGAATCATCAGAAAATCTACAAACAACCAATTCTGGGGAGGGTGTGGACAAAAGGAGCCCTCTTCCACTATAGGTGGGAATGTAAATTGATACAGTCACTATGGAGAACAGTATGGAGTTTCCTTAAAAAAATTAGAAATAGAATTACCATCTGATCCAGCAATTCCACTTCTGGGCATATACCCAGAGAAAACCGTGTTTCAAAAAGGCACATTCACCACAATGTTCGTTGCAGCACTATTTACAATAGCCAGGTAATGGAAGCAACCTAAATGCCCACAGACAGATGAATGGATAAAGATGTGGTACATATATAAAATGGAATATTACTCGGCCATAAAAAGGAATGAAACTGGGTCATTTGTAGAGACATCGAGGGATCGAGAGACTGTCATACAGAATGAAGTAAGTCAGAAAGAGGAAAACAAATATTGTATATTAATGAATATATGTGGAACCTAAAAAAATGGTACAGATGAACTGGTTTGCAGGGAATAAATAGAGACACAGAGGTAGGGAACAAACGTATGGGCACCAAGTGTGGGAAGCCATGGTGTGGTGGTGGTGGGATGAGTTGGGAGATTAGGATTGACCTGTATACATGTATATGCATAAAATACATAACTAATAATAACGTGCTGTATAAAAACATAAATAAAATTAAATTTCAAAATTTTAAAAAATAAAATTTAAAAATAAAACAGAAAAAATTCTTCCCGTCACAGAGATGTATTTATAGGAATGAGTTATTTCCATGCTTATATCTATAATTAGATAAAAGAGGAATAAAATCTAACTTGAACCATAAAAGAAAAAAAAAACCTGAACCCACGAGTTATACAGAGGAAAACCCTATCAGGGCACTTGCTCCAGTGGTAAACAATTCTGAAATTGGTCAGAGGTGGGGAACCATCTCCCATACAGCCAGCAACCCACCCCCCACGCAAGGAGCGTCCTCATTGCAAAGCTGGGGGACCGTGCCGAGGCATCTGTGAGTAAACGTGAGATGAGCCCCAGGCCAGCTGCTGCTGAACTGTTCCCACCCTTCCCAGGTAAAACACCTGAATATGTACAAGGGCTTGAAAGCCTAGAGGAAGGACGGTGGAGCCACACCAGCGACAGCACGCAGGCCAACTTGGTGCCTGCAGGCCAGCCAGGGTGGTCCTGGCCCCAGGTGCTCTTCCGGAAGCTCTCCATTGCCCTGCATGAGATACCCCTCCTGTCCTGGCCCCCACTGCTTTTTTCCTTCCTCACCTCTGTCTAGAGAGAAATTCCAGCGGAAGGTATGGGTGACACATCCTCTTCTTTACAGGCGGCAGCCTGGCAACTCCTGCAGAAAGGCCAGCAGAACCCCACTCACACCGGGCCACCCACAAAGCTGTGGCCCCTCACTCCCTCCCACCAGCACAGCCCCGAGACTGCTGACGGGGCAGAGAATATGGAGTCAGGCACAGCTTCAGGGGCTATTGCTGCCTGAAACGCTGTTTATATTGACCTCAACGAGGCACACCTGGGGAGGGCGGGCCGGCAGGGTAAGGCTGCCCAGGTCAGCTAATCCACAACCCTCAGGGAATCACATTGTTGAAAATGGACCCCGGTAAGGCAGAAGAGAAGCCAAGGGAAAAAAGGACACAATGCCATTTGCAGCACCGTAGATGAGTCTAGAAGTAATCACGTGACTTGTAGTAAGTCAGAAAGTGAAAGACACATATCATATCACTTAGAGGTGTTACCTAAAAATGGATAACAGGGCAGATATTTCCACGGAGAAGGGCAATCACAGATTCATTAAACAAACTTATGGTTCACCAATGGAAAGGTGTGAGGATTGGTTTCATTATGATATCGGGGTTAACAGACATATACAAACACAGGTGACATATATAATCACCAAAGACCTACAGAATACCAAGAGAGGACTACTCAACATTCTGTCATAACGTACATGGGAAAAGGATCCCAAGAAGAACAGTCATCTGTATATGTGTAAAAGAACCACATCTTCCACACCTACAACAAGCCAAACATTGTAATCAAACTTGCTGTAATAAAAAATAAAAAACTTAAATTAAAAACACGAACAAGAAGTAGTGAGACAAACGTGAGGGGCTTTCTCCTGGCACATTCCATTCTAAACTCCAATCTAGAACACCACTTCCACTGAGGCTCTCTTGCCCTAGTAACCAGATTTGGTAAGGGTGAACTGCTGCCACCTTGTGGCCGTTTCACACAACAGCAGCTTTAATCCCAACGCTAATGGTCAGTTGATATTCAAAATCATTGCAGGCCTGTAAATGACACCTGCCCTGAAAACAAATCCTGGGGTCACATATCGACCAAAAAATTCAAAGGACGTCCATATTTCAAAACGACCGTTTCAAAAGGCATATTTTACGCACATTAGTGTTCTGCTTCTTTTCCTTTCTTTCCTTTTTTGTTAAAAAACATGGGAATGGAAAAAGGCATCCCTCAGAATGGGCGAAAATCGTTGCAGACGAATTAATGGACAGAGGTTTAATCTCCAATATATATAAACAGCTCATGCAGCTTAATATTAATAAAACAAACAACCCAAAAAAAATGGGCAGAAGATCTAAAGAGACGTTTCTTTAAAGGAGACACAGAGATGGCCAAGACGCACATGAAAAGCTGCTCAACAGCACTAATTATTAGAGAAATGCAAATCAAAACTACAATGAGGTATCACCTCACACCTGTTAGAATCGGCATCATCAGAAAATCTACAAACAACCAATTCTGGGGAGGGTGTGGACAAAAGGAGCCCTCTTCCACTATTGGTGGGAAGGTAAATTGATACAGTCCCTATGGAGAACAGTATGGAGTTTCCTTAAAAAAATTAGAAATAGAATTACCATCTGATCCAGCAATCCCACTTCTGGGCATATACCCAGAGAAAACCGTATTTCAAAAAGGCACATTCACCACAATGTTCGTTGCAGCACTATTTACAATAGCCAGGTAATGGAAGCAACCTAAATGCCCACAGACAGATGAATGGATAAAGATGTGGTACATATATAAAATGGAATATTACTCGGCCATAAAAAGGAATGAAACTGGGTCATTTGTAGAGACATCGATGGATCGAGAGACTGTCATACAGAATGAAGTAAGTCAGAAAGAGGAAAACAAATATTGTATATTAATGCATATATGTGGAGCCTAAAAATGGTACAGATGAACTGGTTTGCAGGGAAGAAATAGAGACACAGAGGTAGAGAACAAACGTATGGACACCAAGTGTGGGAAGCCATGGGGTGGTGGTGGTGGGATGAGTTGGGAGTTTGGGATTGACCTGTATACATGTATATGCATAAAATACATAACTAATAATAACGTGCTGTATAAAAAAATAAATAAAATTTCAAAATTTTAAAAAATAAAATTTAAAAATAAAACAGAAAAAAGTTCTTCCCGTCACACAGATGTATTTATAGGAATGAATTATTTCCATGCTTATATCTATAAATACATAAAAGAGGAATAACATCTAACTTGAAACATAAAAGAAACAAAAAGTGAACCCACGAGTTATACAGAGGAAAACCCTATCACGGCACTTGCTCCAGTGGTAAACAATTCTGAAATTGGTCAGAGGTGGGGAACCATCTCCCATACAGCCAGCAACCCAACCCCCACGCAAGGAGCGTCCTCATTGCAAAGCTGGGGGACCGTGCCGAGGCATCTGTGAGTAAACGTGAGCTGAGCCCCAGGCCAGCTGCTGCTGAACTGTTCCCACCCTTTCCAGGTAAAACACCTGAATATGTACAAGGGCTTGAAAGCCTAGAGGAAGGGCCTTGGAGCCACACCAGCGACAGCACGCAGGCCAACTTGGTGCCTGCAGGCCAGCCAGCGTGGTCCTGGACCCTGGCGCTCTTCCAGAAGCTTTCCATTGCCCTGCCTGAGATACCCCTCCTGTCCCGGCCCCCACTGCTTTTTTCCTTCCTCACCTCTGTCCGGAGAGAAATTCCAGCGGAAGTTATGGGTGACACATCCTCTTCTTTACAGGCGGCAGCCTGGCAACTCCTGCAGAAAGGCCAGCAGAACCCCACTCACACCGGGCCACCCACAAAGCTGTGGCCCCTCACTCCCTCCCACCAGCACAGCCCCGAGACTGCTGACGGGGCAGAGAATATGGAGTCAGGCACAGCTTCAGGGGCTATTGCTGCCTGGAGCTCTGTTTATATTGACCTCAACGAGGCACACCTGGGGAGGGCGGGCCGGCAGGGTAAGGCTGCCCAGGTCAGCTAATCCACAACCCTCAGGGAATCACATTGTTGAAAATGGACCCCGCTAAGGCAGAAGAGAAGCCAAGGGAAAAAAGGACACAATGCCATTTGCAGCACCGTAGATGAGTCTAGAAGTAATCACGTGACTTGTAGTAAGTCAGAAAGTGAAAGACACATATCATATCATATCACTTAGAGGTGTTACCTAAAAATGGATACCAGGGCAGATATTTCCACGGAGAAGGGCAATCACAGATTCATTAAACAAACTTATGGTTCACCAATGGAAAGGTGTGAGGATTGGTTTCATTACGATATCGGGGTTAACAGACATATACAAACACAGGTGACATATATAATCACCAAAGACCTACAGAATACCAAGAGAGGACTACTCAACATTCTGTCATAACGTACATGGGAAAAGGATCCCAAGAAGAACAGTCATCTGTATATGTGTAAAAGAACCACATCTTCCACACCTACAACAAGCCAAACATTGTAATCAAACTTGCTGTAATAAAAAATAAAAAACTTAAATTAAAAACACGAACAAGAAGTAGTGAGACAAACGTGAGGGGCTTTCTCCTGGCACATTCCATTCTAAACTCCAATCTAGAACACCACTTCCACTGAGGCTCTCTTGCCCTAGTAACCAGATTTGGTAAGGGTGAACTGCTGCCACCTTGTGGCCGTTTCACACAACAGCAGCTTTAATCCCAACGCTAATGGTCAGTTGATATTCAAAATCATTGCAGGCCTGTAAATGACACCTGCCCTGAAAACAAATCCTGGGGTCACATATCGACCAAAAAATTCAAAGGACGTCCATATTTCAAAACGACCGTTTCAAAAGGCATATTTTACGCACATTAGTGTTCTGCTTCTTTTCCTTTCTTTCCTTTTTTGTTAAAAAACACGGGAATGGAAAAAGGCATCCCTCAGAATGGGCGAAAATCGTTGCAGACGAATCAATGGACAGAGGTTTAATCTCCAATATATATAAACAGCTCATGCAGCTTAATATTAAAAAAACAAACAACCCAAAAAAAATGGGCAGAAGATCTAAAGAGACGTTTCTTCAAAGGAGACACAGAGATGGCCAAGACGCACATGAAAAGCTGCTCAACAGCACTAATTATTAGAGAAATGCAAATCAAAACTACAATGAGGTATCACCTCACACCTGTTAGAATCGGCATCATCAGAAAATCTACAAACAACCAATTCTGGGGAGGGTGTGGACAAAAGGAGCCCTCTTCCACTATTGGTGGGAATGTAAATTGATACAGTCCCTATGGAGAACAGTATGGAGTTTCCTTAAAAAAATTAGAAATAGAATTACCATCTGATCCAGCAATCCCACTTCTGGGCATATACCCAGAGAAAACCGTATTTCAAAAAGGCACATTCACCACAATGTTCGTTGCAGCACTATTTACAATAGCCAGGTAATGGAAGCTACCTAAATGCCAACAGACAGATGAATGGATAAAGATGTGGTACATATATAAAATGGAATATTACTCGGCCATAAAAAGGAATGAAACTGGGTCATTTGTAGAGACATCGATGGATCGAGAGACTGTCATACAGAATGAAGTAAGTCAGAAAGAGGAAAACAAATATTGTATATTAATGCATATATGTGGAGCCTAAAAATGGTACAGATGAACTGGTTTGCAGGGAAGGAATAGAGACACAGAGGTAGAGAACAAACGTATGGACACCAAGTGTGGGAAGCCATGGGGTGGTGGTGGTGGGATGAGTTGGGAGTTTGGGATTGACCTGTATACATGTATATGCATAAAATACATAAGTAATAATAACGTGCTGTATAAAAAAATAAATAAAATTTCAAAATTTTAAAAAATAAAATTTAAAAATAAAACAGAAAAAAGTTCTTCCCGTCACACAGATGTATTTATAGGAATGAATTATTTCCATGCTTATATCTATAAATACATAAAAGAGGAATAACATCTAACTTGAAACATAAAAGAAACAAAAAGTGAACCCACGAGTTATACAGAGGAAAACCCTATCACGGCACTTGCTCCAGTGGTAAACAATTCTGAAATTGGTCAGAGGTGGGGAACCATCTCCCATACAGCCAGCAACCCAACCCCCACGCAAGGAGCGTCCTCATTGCAAAGCTGGGGGACCGTGCCGAGGCATCTGTGAGTAAACGTGAGCTGAGCCCCAGGCCAGGTGCTGCTGAACTGTTCCCACCCTTTCCAGGTAAAACACCTGAATAGGTACAAGGGCTTGAAAGCCTAGAGGAAGGACCGTGGAGCCACACCAGCGACAGCATGCAGGACAACTTGGTGCCTGCAGGCCAGCCAGCGTGGTCCTGGACCCTGGCGCTCTTCCAGAAGCTTTCCATTGCCCTGCCTGAGATACCCCTCCTGTCCCGGCCCCCACTGCTTTTTTCCTTCCTCACCTCTGTCCGGAGAGAAATTCCAGCGGAAGGTATGGGTGACACATCCTCTTCTTTACAGGCGGCAGCCTGGCAACTCCTGCAGAAAGGCCAGCAGAACCCCACTCACACCGGACCACCCACAAAGCTGTGGCCCCTCACTCCCTCCCACCAGCACAGCCCCGAGACTGCTGACGGGGCAGAGAATATGGAGTCAGGCACAGCTTCAGGGGCTATTGCTGCCTGGAGCTCTGTTTATATTGACCTCAACGAGGCACACCTGGGGAGGGCGGGCCGGCAGGGTAAGGCTGCCCAGGTCAGCTAATCCACAACCCTCAGGGAATCACATTGTTGAAAATGGACCCCGCTAAGGCAGAAGAGAAGCCAAGGGAAAAAAGGACACAATGCCATTTGCAGCACCGTAGATGAGTCTAGAAGTAATCATGTGACTTGTAGTAAGTCAGAAAGTGAAAGACACATATCATATCATATCACTTATAGGTGTTACCTAAAAATGGATACCAGGGCAGATATTTCCACGGAGAAGGGCAATCACAGATTCATTAAACAAACTTATGGTTCACCAATGGAAAGGTGTGAGGATTGGTTTCATTATGATATCGGGGTTAACAGACATATACAAACACAGGTGACATATATAATCACCAAAGACCTACAGAATACCAAGAGAGGACTACTCAACATTCTATCATAACGTACATGGGAAAAGGATCCCAAGAAGAACAGTCATCTGTATATGTGTAAAAGAACCACATCTTCCACACCTACAACAAGCCAAACATTGTAATCAAACTTGCTGTAACAAAAAATAAAAAATTAAATTAAAAACACGAACAAGAAGTAGTGAGACAAACGTGAGGGGCTTTCTCCTGGCACATTCCATTCTAAACTCCAATCTAGAACACCACTTCCACTGAGGCTCTCTTGCCCTAGTAACCAGATTTGGTAAGGGTGAACTGCTGCCACCTTGTGGCCGTTTCACACAACAGCAGCTTTAATCCCAACGCTAATGGTCAGTTGATATTCAAAATCATTGCAGGCCTGTAAATGACACCTGCCCTGAAAACAAATCCTGGGGTCACATATCGACCAAAAAATTCAAAGGACGTCCATATTTCAAAACGACCGTTTCAAAAGGCATATTTTACGCACATTAGTGTTCTGCTTCTTTTCCTTTCTTTCCTTTTTTGTTAAAAAACACGGGAATGGAAAAAGGCATCCCTCAGAATGGGCGAAAATCATTGCAGACGAATCAATGGACAGAGGTTTAATCTCCAATATATATAAACAGCTCATGCAGCTTAATATTAAAAAAACAAACAACCCAAAAAAATGGGCAGAAGATCTAAAGAGACGTTTCTTCAAAGGAGACACAGAGATGGCCAAGACGCACATGAAAAGCTGCTCAACAGCACTAATTATTAGAGAAATGCAAATCAAAACTACAATGAGGTATCACCTCACACCTGTTAGAATCGGCATCATCAGAAAATCTACAAACAACCAATTCTGGGGAGGGTGTGGACAAAAGGAACACTCTTCCACTATTGGTGGGAATGTAAATTGATACAGTCCCTATGGAGAACAGTATGGAGTTTCCTTAAAAAAATTAGAAATAGAATTACCATCTGATCCAGCAATCCCACTTCTGGGCATATACCCAGAGAAAACCGTATTTCAAAAAGGCACATTCGCCACAATGTTCGTTGCAGCACTATTTACAATAGCCAGGTAATGGAAGCAACCTAAATGCCCACAGACAGATGAATGGATAAAGATGTGGTACATATATAAAATGGAATATGACTCGGCCATAAAAAGGAATGAAACTGGGTCATTTGTAGAGACATCGATGGATCCAGAGACTGTCATACAGAATGAAGTAAGTCAGAAAGAGGAAAACAAATATTGTATATTAATGCATATATGTGGAGCCTAAAAATGGTACAGATGAACTGGTTTGCAGGGAAGAAATAGAGACACAGAGGTAGAGAACAAACGTATGGACACCAAGTGTGGGAAGCCATGGGGTGGTGGTGGTGGGATGAGTTGGGAGTTTGGGATTGACCTGTATACATGTATATGCATAAAATACATAACTAATAATAACGTGCTGTATAAAAAAATAAATAAAATTTCAAAATTTTAAAAAATAAAATTTAAAAATAAAACAGAAAAAAGTTCTTCCCGTCACACAGATGTATTTATAGGAATGAATTATTTCCATGCTTATATCTATAAATACATAAAAGAGGAATAACATCTAACTTGAAACATAAAAGAAAAAAAAAGTGAACCCACGAGTTATACAGAGGAAATCCTATCACGGCACTTGCTCCAGTGGTAAACAATTCTGAAATTGGTCAGAGGTGGGGAACCATCTCCCATACAGCCAGCAACCCAACCCCCACGCAAGGAGCGTCCTCATTGCAAAGCTGGGGGACCGTGCCGAGGCATCTGTGAGTAAACGTGAGCTGAGCCCCAGGCCAGCTGCTGCTGAACTGTTCCCACCCTTTCCAGGTAAAACACCTGAATATGTACAAGGGCTTGAAAGCCTAGAGGAAGGACCGTGGAGCCACACCAGCGACAGCACGCAGGCCAACTTGGTGCCTGCAGGCCAGCCAGCGTGGTCCTGGACCCTGGCGCTCTTCCAGAAGCTTTCCATTGCCCTGCCTGAGATACCCCTCCTGTCACGGCCCCCACTGCTTTTTTCCTTCCTCACCTCTGTCCGGAGAGAAATTCCAGCGGAAGGTATGGGTGACACATCCTCTTCTTTACAGGCGGCAGCCTGGCAACTCCTGCAGAAAGGCCAGCAGAACCCCACTCACACCGGGCCACCCACAAAGCTGTGGCCCCTCACTCCCTCCCACCAGCACAGCCCCGAGACTGCTGACGGGGCAGAGAATATGGAGTCAGGCACAGCTTCAGGGGCTATTGCTGCCTGGAGCTCTGTTTATATTGACCTCAACGAGGCACACCTGGGGAGGGCGGGCCGGCAGGGTAAGGCTGCCCAGGTCAGCTAATCCACAACCCTCAGGGAATCACATTGTTGAAAATGGACCCCGGTAAGGCAGAAGAGAAGCCAAGGGAAAAAAGGACACAATGCCATTTGCAGCACCGTAGATGAGTCTAGAAGTAATCACGTGACTTGTAGTAAGTCAGAAAGTGAAAGACACATATCATATCATATCACTTAGAGGTGTTACCTAAAAATGGATACCAGGGCAGATATTTCCACGGAGAAGGGCAATCACAGATTCATTAAACAAACTTATGGTTCACCAATGGAAAGGTGTGAGGATTGGTTTCATTATGATATCGGGGTTAACAGACATATACAAACACAGGTGACATATATAATCACCAAAGACCTACAGAATACCAAGAGAGGACTACTCAACATTCTGTCATAACGTACATGGGAAAAGGATCCCAGGAAGAACAGTCATCTGTATATGTGTAAAAGAACCACATCTTCCACACCTACAACAAGCCAAACATTGTAATCAAACTTGCTGTAACAAAAAATAAAAAATTAAATTAAAAACACGAACAAGAAGTAGTGAGACAAACGTGAGGGGCTTTCTCCTGGCACATTCCATTCTAAACTCCAATCTAGAACACCACTTCCACTGAGGCTCTCTTGCCCTAGTAACCAGATTTGGTAAGGGTGAACTGCTGCCACCTTGTGGCCGTTTCACCCAACAGCAGCTTTAATCCCAACGCTAATGGTCAGTTGATATTCAAAATCATTGCAGGCCTGTAAATGACACCTGCCCTGAAAACAAATCCTGGGGTCACATATCGACCAAAAAATTCAAAGGACGTCCATATTTCAAAACGACCGTTTCAAAAGGCATATTTTACGCACATTAGTGTTCTGCTTCTTTTCCTTTCTTTCCTTTTTTGTTAAAAAACACGGGAATGGAAAAAGGCATCCCTCAGAATGGGCGAAAATCATTGCAGACGAATCAATGGACAGAGGTTTAATCTCCAATATATATAAACAGCTCATGCAGCTTAATATTAAAAAAAACAAACAACCCAAAAAAAATGGGCAGAAGATCTAAAGAGACGTTTCTTCAAAGGAGACACAGAGATGGCCAAGACGCACATGAAAAGCTGCTCAACAGCACTAATTATTAGAGAAATGCAAATCAAAACTACAATGAGGTATCACCTCACACCTGTTAGAATCGGCATCATCAGAAAATCTTCAAACAACCAATTCTGGGGAGGGTGTGGACAAAAGGAGCCCTCTTCCACTATTGGTGGGAATGTAAATTGATACAGTCACTATGGAGAACAGTATGGAGTTTCCTTAAAAAAACTAGAAATAGAATTACCATCTAATCCAGCAATCCCACTTCTGGGCATATACCCAGAGAAAACCGTATTTCAAAAAGGCACATTCGCCACAATGTTCGTTGCAGCACTATTTACAATAGCCAGGTAATGGAAGCAACCTAAATGCCCACAGACAGATGAATGGATAAAGATGTGGTACATATATAAAATGGAATATGACTCGGCCATAAAAAGGAATGAAACTGGGTCATTTGTAGAGACATCGATGGATCGAGAGACTGTCATACAGAATGAAGTAAGTCAGAAAGAGGAAAACAAATATTGTATATTAATGCATATATGTGGAGCCTAAAAATGGTACAGATGAACTGGTTTGCAGGGAAGAAATAGAGACACAGAGGTAGAGAACAAACGTATGGACACCAAGTGTGGGAAGCCATGGGGTGGTGGTGGTGGGATGAGTTGGGAGTTTGGGATTGACCTGTATACATGTATATGCATAAAATACATAACTAATAATAACGTGCTGTATAAAAAAATAAATAAAATTTCAAAATTTTAAAAAATAAAATTTAAAAATAAAACAGAAAAAAGTTCTTCCCATCACACAGATGTATTTATAGGAATGAATTATTTCCATGCTTATATCTATAAATACATAAAAGAGGAATAACATCTAACTTGAAACATAAAAGAAAAAAAAAGTGAACCCACGAGTTATACAGAGGAAATCCTATCACGGCACTTGCTCCAGTGGTAAACAATTCTGAAATTGGTCAGAGGTGGGGAACCATCTCCCATACAGCCAGCAACCCAACCCCCACGCAAGGAGCGTCCTCATTGCAAAGCTGGGGGACCGTGCCGAGGCATCTGTGAGTAAACGTGAGCTGAGCCCCAGGCCAGCTGCTGCTGAACTGTTCCCACCCTTTCCAGGTAAAACACCTGAATATGTACAAGGGCTTGAAAGCCTAGAGGAAGGACCGTGGAGCCACACCAGCGACAGCACGCAGGCCAACTTGGTGCCTGCAGGCCAGCCAGCGTGGTCCTGGACCCTGGCGCTCTTCCAGAAGCTTTCCATTGCCCTGCCTGAGATACCCCTCCTGTCCCGGCCCCCACTGCTTTTTTCCTTCCTCACCTCTGTCCGGAGAGAAATTCCAGCGGAAGGTATGGGTGACACATCCTCTTCTTTACAGGCGGCAGCCTGGCAACTCCTGCAGAAAGGCCAGCAGAACCCCACTCACACCGGGCCACCCACAAAGCTGTGGCCCCTCACTCCCTCCCACCAGCACAGCCCCGAGACTGCTGACGGGGCAGAGAATATGGAGTCAGGCACAGCTTCAGGGGCTATTGCTGCCTGGAGCTCTGTTTATATTGACCTCAACGAGGCACACCTGGGGAGGGCGGGCCGGCAGGGTAAGGCTGCCCAGGTCAGCTAATCCACAACCCTCAGGGAATCACATTGTTGAAAATGGACCCCGCTAAGGCAGAAGAGAAGCCAAGGGAAAAAAGGACACAATGCCATTTGCAGCACCGTAGATGAGTCTAGAAGTAATCACGTGACTTGTAGTAAGTCAGAAAGTGAAAGACACATACCATATCATATCACTTATAGGTGTTACCTAAAAATGGATACCAGGGCAGATATTTCCACGGAGAAGGGCAATCACAGATTCATTAAACAAACTTATGGTTCACCAATGGAAAGGTGTGAGGATTGGTTTCATTACGATATCGGGGTTAACAGACATATACAAACACAGGTGACATATATAATCACCAAAGACCTACAGAATAGCAAGAGAGGACTACTCAACATTCTGTCATAACGTACATGGGAAAAGGATCCCAGGAAGAACAGTCATCTGTATATGTGTAAAAGAACCACATCTTCCACACCTACAACAAGCCAAACATTGTAATCAAACTTGCTGTAATAAAAAATATTAAATTAAATTAAAAACACGAACAAGAAGTAGTGAGACAAACTTGAGGGGCATTCTCCTGGCACATTCCATTCTAAACTCCAATCTAGAACACCACTTCCACTGAGGCTCTCTTGCCCTAGTAACCATATTTGGTAAGGGTGAACTGCTGCCACCTTGTGGCCGTTTCACACAACAGCAGCTTTAATCCCAACGCTAATGGTCAGTTGATATTCAAAATCATTGCAGGCCTGTAAATGACACCTGCCCTGAAAACAAATCCTGGGGTCACATATCGACCAAAAAATTCAAAGGACGTCCATATTTCAAAACGACCGTTTCAAAAGGCATATTTTACGCACATTAGTGTTCTGCTTCTTTTCCTTTCTTTCCTTTTTTGTTAAAAAACACGGGAATGGAAAATGGCATCCCACAGAATGGGCGAAAATCGTTACAGACGAATCAATGGACAGAGGTTTAATCTCCAATATATATAAACAGCTCATGCAGCTTAATATTAAAAAAACAAACAACCCCCAAAAAAATGGGCAGAAGATCTAAAGAGTCGTTTCTTCAAAGGAGACACAGAGATGGCCTAGACGCACATGAAAAGCTGCTCAACAGAACTAATTACTAGAGAAATGCAAATCAAAACTACAATGAGGTATCACCTCACACCCGTTAGAATCGGAATCATCAGAAAATCTACAAACAACCAATTCTGGGGAGGGTGTGGACAAAAGGAGCCCTCTTCCACTATAGGTGGGAATGTAAATTGATACAGTCACTATGGAGAACAGTATGGAGTTTCCTTAAAAAAATTAGAAATAGAATTACCATCTGATCCAGCAATTCCACTTCTGGGCATATACCCAGAGAAAACCGTGTTTCAAAAAGGCACATTCACCACAATGTTCGTTGCAGCACTATTTACAATAGCCAGGTAATGGAAGCAACCTAAATGCCCACAGACAGATGAATGGATAAAGATGTGGTACATATATAAAATGGAATATTACTCGGCCATAAAAAGGAATGAAACTGGGTCATTTGTAGAGACATCGAGGGATCGAGAGACTGTCATACAGAATGAAGTAAGTCAGAAAGAGGAAAACAAATATTGTATATTAATGAATATATGTGGAACCTAAAAAAATGGTACAGATGAACTGGTTTGCAGGGAATAAATAGAGACACAGAGGTAGGGAACAAACGTATGGGCACCAAGTGTGGGAAGCCATGGTGTGGTGGTGGTGGGATGAGTTGGGAGATTAGGATTGACCTGTATACATGTATATGCATAAAATACATAACTAATAATAACGTGCTGTATAAAAACATAAATAAAATTAAATTTCAAAATTTTAAAAAATAAAATTTAAAAATAAAACAGAAAAAATTCTTCCCGTCACAGAGATGTATTTATAGGAATGAGTTATTTCCATGCTTATATCTATAATTAGATAAAAGAGGAATAAAATCTAACTTGAACCATAAAAGAAAAAAAAAACCTGAACCCACGAGTTATACAGAGGAAAACCCTATCAGGGCACTTGCTCCAGTGGTAAACAATTCTGAAATTGGTCAGAGGTGGGGAACCATCTCCCATACAGCCAGCAACCCAACCCCCACGCAAGGAGCGTCCTCATTGCAAAGCTGGGGGACCGTGCCGAGGCATCTGTGAGTAAACGTGAGATGAGCCCCAGGCCAGCTGCTGCTGAACTGTTCCCACCCTTCCCAGGTAAAACACCTGAATATGTACAAGGGCTTGAAAGCCTAGAGGAAGGACGGTGGAGCCACACCAGCGACAGCACGCAGGCCAACTTGGTGCCTGCAGGCCAGCCAGGGTGGTCCTGGCCCCAGGTGCTCTTCCGGAAGCTCTCCATTGCCCTGCATGAGATACCCCTCCTGTCCTGGCCCCCACTGCTTTTTTCCTTCCTCACCTCTGTCTAGAGAGAAATTCCAGCGGAAGGTATGGGTGACACATCCTCTTCTTTACAGGCGGCAGCCTGGCAACTCCTGCAGAAAGGCCAGCAGAACCCCACTCACACCGGGCCACCCACAAAGCTGTGGCCCCTCACTCCCTCCCACCAGCACAGCCCCGAGACTGCTGACGGGGCAGAGAATATGGAGTCAGGCACAGCTTCAGGGGCTATTGCTGCCTGAAACGCTGTTTATATTGACCTCAACGAGGCACACCTGGGGAGGGCGGGCCGGCAGGGTAAGGCTGCCCAGGTCAGCTAATCCACAACCCTCAGGGAATCACATTGTTGAAAATGGACCCCGGTAAGGCAGAAGAGAAGCCAAGGGAAAAAAGGACACAATGCCATTTGCAGCACCGTAGATGAGTCTAGAAGTAATCACGTGACTTGTAGTAAGTCAGAAAGTGAAAGACACATATCATATCACTTAGAGGTGTTACCTAAAAATGGATAACAGGGCAGATATTTCCACGGAGAAGGGCAATCACAGATTCATTAAACAAACTTATGGTTCACCAATGGAAAGGTGTGAGGATTGGTTTCATTATGATATCGGGGTTAACAGACATATACAAACACAGGTGACATATATAATCACCAAAGACCTACAGAATACCAAGAGAGGACTACTCAACATTCTGTCATAACGTACATGGGAAAAGGATCTCAGGAAGAACAGTCATCTGTACATGTGTAAAAGAACCACATCTTCCACACCTACAACAAGCCAAACATTGTAATCAAACTTGCTGTAATAAAAAATATTAAATTAAATTAAATTCACGAACAAGAAGTAGTGAGACAAACGTGAGGGGCTTTCTCCTGGCACATTCCATTCTAAACTCCAATCTAGAACACCACTTCCACTGAGGCTCTCTTGCCCTAGTAACCAGTTTTGGTAAGGGTGAACTGCTGCCACCTTGTGGCCGTTTCACACAACAGCAGCTTTAATCCCAACGCTAATGGTCAGTTGATATTCAAAATCATTGCAGGCCTGTAAATGACACCTGCCCTGAAAACAAATCCTGGGGTCACATATCGACCAAAAATTTCAAAGGACGTCCATATTTCAAAAGGACCGTTTCAAAAGGCATATTTTACGCACATTAGTGTTCTGCTTCTTTTCCTTTCTTTCCTTTTTTGTTAAAAATCACGGGAATGGAAAAAGGCATCCCTCAGAATGGGCAAAAAGAGTTGCAGACGAATCAATGGACAGAGGTTTAATCTCCAATATATATAAACAGCTCATGCAGCTTAATATTAAAAAAAACAAACAACCCCAAAACAATGGGCAGAAGATCTAAAGAGACGTTTCTTCAAAGGAGACACAGAGATGGCCAAGACGCACATGAAAAGCTGCTCAACAGCACTAATTATTAGAGAAATGCAAATCAAAACTACAATGAGGTATCACCTCACACCTGTTAGAATCGGCATCATCAGAAAATCTACAAACAACCAATTCTGGGGAGGGTGTGGACAAAAGGAGCCCTCTTCCACTATTGGTGGGAATGTAAATTGATACAGTCATTATGGAGAACAGTATGGAGTTTCCTTAAAAAAACTAGAAATAGAATTACCATCTGATTCAGCAATCCCACTTCTGGGCATATACCCAGAGAAAACCGTAAATCAAAAAGGCACATTCACCACAATATGCGTTTCAGAACTATTTACAATAGCCAGGTAATGGAAGCAAACTAAATGCCCACAGACAGATGAATGGATAAAGATGTGGTACATATATGAAATGGAATATTACTCGGCCATAAAAAGGAATGAAACTGGGTCATTTGTAGAGACATCGATGGATCGAGAGACTGTCATACTGAATGAAGTAAGTCAGAAAGAGTAAAACAAATATTGTATATTAATGCATATATGTGGAACCTAAAAAAATGTTACAGATGGACTGGTTTGCAGGGAAGAAATAGAGACACAGAGGTAGAGAACAAATGTATGGACACCAAGTGTGGGAAGCCATGGGGTGGTGGTGGTGGGATGAGTTGGGAGATTGGGATTGACCTTTATACATGTATATGCATAAAATACATAACTAATAATAACCTGCTGTATAAAAACATAAATAAAATTAAATTTCAAAATTTTAAAAAATAAAATTTAAAAATAAAACAGAAAAAATTCTTCCCGTCACACAGATGTATTTATAGGAATGAATTATTTCCATGCTTATATTTATAAATACATAAAAGAGGAATAAAATCTTACTTGAATCATAAAAGAAAAAAAAAGTGAACCCACGAGTTATACAGAGGAAAACTCTATCACGGCACTTGCTCCAGCGGTAAACAATTCTGAAATTGGTCAGAGGTGGGGAACCATCTCCCATAGAGCCAGCAAACCACACCCCATGCAAGGAGCGTCCTCATTGCAAAGCAGGGGGACCGTGCCAAGGCATCTGTGAGTAAAGGTGAGCTGAGCCCCAGGCCAGCTGCTGCTGAACTGTTCCCACCCTTCCCAGGTAAAACACCTGAATATGTACAAGGGCTTGAAAGCCTAGAGGAAGGACCGTGCAGCCACACCAGTGACAGCACGCAGGCCAACTTGGTGCCTGCAGGCCAGCCAGGGTGGTCCTGGCCCCGGGATATCTTCCGGAAGTTTCCATTGCCCTGCCTGAGATACTCCTCCTGTCCCGGCACCCACTGCTTTTTTCCTTCCTCACCTCTGTCCGGAGAGAAATTCCAGCGGAAGGTATGGGTGACACATCCTCTTCTTTACAGGCGGCAGCCTGGCAACTCCTGCAGAAAGGCCAGCAGAGCCCCACTCACTCCGGGCCACCCACAAAGCTGTGGCCCCTCACTCCCTCCCACCAGCACAGCCCCGAGACTGCTGACGGGGCAGAGAATATGGAGTCAGGCACAGCTTCAGGGGCTATTGCTGCCTGGAGCGCTGTTTATATTGACCTCAACGAGGCACACCTGGGGAGGGCGGGCCGGCAGGGTAAGGCTGCCCAGGTCAGCTAATCCACAACCCGCAGGGAATCACATTGTTGAAAATGGACCCCGCTAAGGCAGAAGAGAAGCCAAGGGAAAAAAGGACACAATGCCATTTGCAGCACCGTAGATGAGTCTAGAAGTAATCACGTGACTTGTAGTAAGTCAGAAAGTGAAAGACACATATCATATCATATCACTTATAGGTGTTACCTAAAAATGGATACCAGGGCAGATATTTCCACGGAGAAGGGCAATCACAGATTCATTAAACAAACTTATGGTTCACCAATGGAAAGGTGTGAGGATTGGTTTCATTACGATATCGGGGTTAACAGACATATACAAACACAGGTGACATATATAATCACCAAAGACCTACAGAATACCAAGAGAGGACTACTCAACATTCTGTCATAACGTACATGGGAAAAGGATCCCAGGAAGTACAGACATGTGTATATGTGTAAAAGAACCACATCTTCCACACCTACAACAAGCCAAACATTGTAATCAAACTTGCTGTAATAAAAAATAAAAACTTAAATTAAAAACACGAACAAGAAGTAGTGAGACAAACGTGAGGGGCTTTCTCCTGGCACATTCCATTCTAAACTCCAATCTAGAACACCACTTCCACTGAGGCTCTCTTGCCCTAGTAACCAGATTTGGTAAGGGTGAACTGCTGCCACCTTGTGGCCGTTTCACACAACAGCAGCTTTAATCCCAGCGCTAATGGTCAGTTGATATTCAAAATCATTGCAGGCCTGTAAATGACACCTGCCCTGAAAACAAATCCTGGGGTCACATATCGACCAAAAATTTCAAAGGACGTCCATATTTCAAAACGACCGTTTCAAAAGGCATATTTTACGCACATTAGTGTTTTGCTTCTTTTCCTTTCTTTCCTTTTTTGTTAAAAAACACGGGAATGGAAAAAGGCATCCCTCAGAATGGTTGAAAATCGTTGCAGACGAATCAATGGACAGAGGTTTAATCTCCAATATATATAAACAGCTCATGCAGCTTAATATTAAAAAAACAAACAACCCAAAAAAATGGGCAGAAGATCTAAAGAGACTTTTCTTCAAAGGAGACACAGAGATTGTCAAGACGCACATGAAAAGCTGCTCAACAGAACTAATTATCAGAGAAATGCAAATCAAAACTACAATGAGGTATCACCTCACACCTGTTAGAATCGGCATCATCAGAAAATCTACAAACAACCAATTCTGGGGAGGGTGTGGACAAAAGGAACCCTCTTCCACTATTGGTGGGAATGTAAATTGATACAGTCACTATGGAGAACAGTATGGAGTTTCCTTAAAAAAAACTAGAAATAGAATTACCATCTGATCCAGCAATCCCACTTCTGGGCATATACCCAGAGATAACCGTATTTCAAAAGGGCACATTCACCACAATGTTCGTTGCAGCACTATTTACAATAGCCAGGTAATGGAAGCAACCTAAATGCCCACAGACAGATGAATGGATAAAGATGTGGTACATATATAAAATGGAATATTACTCGGCCATAAAAAGGAATGAAACTGGGTCATTTGTAGAGACATCGATGGATCGAGAGACTGTCATACAGAACGAAGTAAGTCAGAAAGAGGAAAACAAATATTGTATATTAAAGCATATATGTGGAGCCTAAAAATTGTACAGATGAACTGGTTTGCAGGGAAGAAATAGAGACACAGAGGTAGAGAACAAACGTATGGACACCAAGTGTGGGAAGCCATGGGGTGGTGGTGGTGGGATGAGTTGGGAGTTTGGGATTGACCTGTATACATGTATATGCATAAAATACATAACTAATAATAACGTGCTGTATAAAAAAATAAATAAAATTTCAAAATTTTAAAAAATAAAATTTAAAAATAAAACAGAAAAAAGTTCTTCCCGTCACACAGATGTATTTATAGGAATGAATTATTTCCATGCTTATATCTATAAATACATAAAAGAGGAATAACATCTAACTTGAAACATAAAAGAAACAAAAAGTGAACCCACGAGTTATACAGAGGAAAACCCTATCACGGCACTTGCTCCAGTGGTAAACAATTCTGAAATTGGTCAGGGGTGGGGAACCATCTCCCATACAGCCAGCAACCCAACCCCCACGCAAGGAGCGTCCTCATTGCAAAGCTGGGGGACCGTGCCGAGGCATCTGTGAGTAAACGTGAGCTGAGCCCCAGGCCAGCTGCTGCTGAACTGTTCCCACCCTTTCCAGGTAAAACACCTGAATATGTACAAGGACTTGAAAGCCTAGAGGAAGGACCGTGGAGCCACACCAGCGACAGCACGCAGGCCAACTTGGTGCCTGCAGGCCAGCCAGCGTGGTCCTGGACCCTGGCGCTCTTCCAGAAGCTTTCCATTGCCCTGCCTGAGATACCCCTCCTGTCCCGGCCCCCACTGCTTTTTTCCTTCCTCACCTCTGTCCGGAGAGAAATTCCAGCGGAAGGTATGGGTGACACATCCTCTTCTTTACAGGCGGCAGCCTGGCAACTCCTGCAGAAAGGCCAGCAGAACCCCACTCACACCGGGCCACCCACAAAGCTGTGGCCCCTCACTCCCTCCCACCAGCACAGCCCCGAGACTGCTGACGGGGCAGAGAATATGGAGTCAGGCACAGCTTCATGGGCTATTGCTGCCTGGAGCTCTGTTTATATTGACCTCAACGAGGCACACCTGGGGAGGGCGGGCCGGCAGGGTAAGGCTGCCCAGGTCAGCTAATCCACAACCCTCAGGGAATCACATTGTTGAAAATGGACCCCGCTAAGGCAGAAGAGAAGCCAAGGGAAAAAAGGACACAATGCCATTTGCAGCACCGTAGATGAGTCTAGAAGTAATCACGTGACTTGTAGTAAGTCAGAAAGTGAAAGACACATATCATATCATATCACTTATAGGTGTTACCTAAAAATGGATACCAGGGCAGATATTTCCACGGAGAAGGGCAATCACAGATTCATTAAACAAACTTATGGTTCACCAATGGAAAGGTGTGAGGATTGGTTTCATTACGATATCGGGGTTAACAGACATATACAAACACAGGTGACATATATAATCACCAAAGACCTACAGAATACCAAGAGAGGACTACTCAACATTCTGTCATAACGTACATGGGAAAAGGATCCCAAGAAGAACAGTCATCTGTATATGTGTAAAAGAACCACATCTTCCACACCTACAACAAGCCAAACATTGTAATCAAACTTGCTGTAATAAAAAATAAAAACTTAAATTAAAAACACGAACAAGAAGTAGTGAGACAAACGTGAGGGGCTTTCTCCTGGCACATTCCATTCTAAACTCCAATCTAGAACACCACTTCCACTGAGGCTCTCTTGCCCTAGTAACCAGATTTTGTAAGGGTGAACTGCTGCCACCTTGTGGCCGTTTCACACAACAGCAGCTTTAATCCCAACGCTAATGGTCAGTTGATATTCAAAATCATTGCAGGCCTGTAAATGACACCTGCCCTGAAAACAAATCCTGGGGTCACATATCGACCAAAAAATTCAAAGGACGTCCATATTTCAAAACGACCGTTTCAAAAGGCATATTTTACGCACATTAGTGTTCTGCTTCTTTTCCTTTCTTTCCTTTTTTGTTAAAAAACACGGGAATGGAAAAAGGCATCCCTCAGAATGGGCGAAAATCGTTGCAGACGAATCAATGGACAGAGGTTTAATCTCCAATATATATAAACAGCTCATGCAGCTTAATATTAATAAAACAAACAACCCAAAAAAAATGGGCAGAAGATCTAAAGAGACGTTTCTTCAAAGGAGACACAGAGATGGCCAAGACGCACATGAAAAGCTGCTCAACAGCACTAATTATTAGAGAAATGCAAATCAAAACTACAATGAGGTATCACCTCACACCTGTTAGAATCGGCATCATCAGAAAATCTACAAACAACCAATTCTGGGGAGGGTGTGGACAAAAGGAGCCCTCTTCCACTATTGGTGGCAATGTAAATTGATACAGTCACTATGGAGAACAGTATGGAGTTTCCTTAAAAAAATTAGAAATAGAATTACCATCTGATCCAGCTATCCCACTTCTGGGCATATACCCAGAGAAAACCGTATTTCAAAAAGGCACATTCACCACAATGTTCGTTGCAGCACTATTTACAATAGCCAGGTAATGGAAGCAACCTAAATGCCAACAGACAGATGAATGGATAAAGATGTGGTACATATATAAAATGGAATATGACTCGGCCATAAAAAGGAATGAAACTGGGTCATTTGTAGAGACATCGATGGATCGAGAGACTGTCATACAGAATGAAGTAAGTCAGAAAGAGGAAAACAAATATTGTATATTAATGCATATATGTGGAGCCTAAAAATGGTACAGATGAACTGGTTTGCAGGGAAGAAATAGAGACACAGAGGTAGAGAACAAACGTATGGACACCAAGTGTGGGAAGCCATGGGGTGGTGGTGGTGGGATGAGTTGGGAGTTTGGGATTGACCTGTATACATGTATATGCATAAAATACATAACTAATAATAACGTGCTGTATAAAAAAATAAATAAAATTTCAAAATTTTAAAAAATAAAATTTAAAAATAAAACAGAAAAAAGTTCTTCCCGTCACACAGATGTATTTATAGGAATGAATTATTTCCATGCTTATATCTATAAATACATAAAAGAGGAATAACATCTAACTTGAAACATAAAAGAAACAAAAAGTGAACCCACGAGTTATACAGAGGAAAACCCTATCACGGCACTTGCTCCAGTGGTAAACAATTCTGAAATTGGTCAGAGGTGGGGAACCATCTCCCATACAACCAGCAACCCAACCCCCACGCAAGGAGTGTCCTCATTGCAAAGCTGGGGGACCGTGCCGAGGCATCTGTGAGTAAACGTGAGCTGAGCCCCAGGCCAGCTGCTGCTGAACTGTTCCCACCCTTTCCAGGTAAAACACCTGAATATGTACAAGGGCTTGAAAGCCTAGAGGAAGGACCGTGGAGCCACACCAGCGACAGCACGCAGGCCAAATTGGTGCCTGCAGGCCAGCCAGCGTGGTCCTGGACCCTGGCGCTCTTCCAGAAGCTTTCTATTGCCCTGCCTGAGATACCCCTCCTGTCCCGGCCCCCACTGCTTTTTTCCTTCCTCACCTCTGTCTGGAGAGAAATTCCAGCGGAAGGTATGGGTGACACATCCTCTTCTTTACAGGCGGCAGCCTGGCAACTCCTGCAGAAAGGCCAGCAGAACCCCACTCACACCGGGCCACCCACAAAGCTGTGGCCCCTCACTCCCTCCCACCAGCACAGCCCCGAGACTGCTGACGGGGCAGAGAATATGGAGTCAGGCACAGCTTCAGGGGCTATTGCTGCCTGGAGCTCTGTTTATATTGACCTCAACGAGGCACACCTGGGGAGGGCGGGCCGGCAGGGTAAGGCTGCCCAGGTCAGCTAATCCACAACCCTCAGGGAATCACATTGTTGAAAATGGACCCCGCTAAGGCAGAAGAGAAGCCAAGGGAAAAAAGGACACCATGCCATTTGCAGCACCGTAGATGAGTCTAGAAGTAATCACGTGACTTGTAGTAAGTCAGAAAGTGAAAGACACATATCATATCATATCACTTAGAGGTGTTACCTAAAAATGGATACCAGGGCAGATATTTCCACGGAGAAGGGCAATCACAGATTCATTAAACAAACTTATGGTTCACCAATGGAAAGGTGTGAGGATTGGTTTCATTACGATATCGGGGTTAACAGACATATACAAACACAGGTGACATATATAATCACCAAAGACCTACAGAATACCAAGAGAGGACTACTCAACATTCTCTCATAACGTACATGGGAAAAGGATCCCAAGAAGAACAGTCATCTGTATATGTGTAAAAGAACCACATCTTCCACACCTACAACAAGCCAAACATTGTAATCAAACTTGCTGTAATAAAAAATAAAAAACTTAAATTAAAAACACGAACAAGAAGTAGTGAGACAAACGTGAGGGGCTTTCTCCTGGCACATTCCATTCTAAACTCCAATCTAGAACACCACTTCCACTGAGGCTCTCTTGCCCTAGTAACCAGATTTGGTAAGGGTGAACTGCTGCCACCTTGTGGCCGTTTCACACAACAGCAGCTTTAATCCCAACGCTAATGGTCAGTTGATATTCAAAATCATTGCAGGCCTGTAAATGACACCTGCCCTGAAAACAAATCCTGGGGTCACATATCGACCAAAAAATTCAAAGGACGTCCATATTTCAAAACGACCGTTTCAAAAGGCATATTTTACGCACATTAGTGTTCTGCTTCTTTTCCTTTCTTTCCTTTTTTGTTAAAAAACATGGGAATGGAAAAAGGCATCCCTCAGAATGGGCGAAAATCGTTGCAGACGAATCAATGGACAGAGGTTTAATCTCCAATATATATAAACAGCTCATGCAGCTTAAGATTAATAAAACAAACAACCCAAAAAAAATGGGCAGAAGATCTAAAGAGACGTTTCTTTAAAGGAGACACAGAGATGGCCAAGACGCACATGAAAAGCTGCTCAACAGCACTAATTATTAGAGAAATGCAAATCAAAACTACAATGAGGTATCACCTCACACCTGTTAGAATCGGCATCATCAGAAAATCTACAAACAACCAATTCTGGGGAGGGTGTGGACAAAAGGAGCCCTCTTCCACTATTGGTGGGAAGGTAAATTGATACAGTCCCTATGGAGAACAGTATGGAGTTTCCTTAAAAAAATTAGAAATAGAATTACCATCTGATCCAGCAATCCCACTTCTGGGCATATACCCAGAGAAAACCGTATTTCAAAAAGGCACATTCACCACAATGTTCGTTGCAGCACTATTTACAATAGCCAGGTAATGGAAGCAACCTAAATGCCCACAGACAGATGAATGGATAAAGATGTGGTACATATATAAAATGGAATATTACTCGGCCATAAAAAGGAATGAAACTGGGTCATTTGTAGAGACATCGATGGATCGAGAGACTGTCATACAGAATGAAGTAAGTCAGAAAGAGGAAAACAAATATTGTATATTAATGCATATATGTGGAGCCTAAAAATGGTACAGATGAACTGGTTTGCAGGGAAGAAATAGAGACACAGAGGTAGAGAACAAACGTATGGACACCAAGTGTGGGAAGCCATGGGGTGGTGGTGGTGGGATGAGTTGGGAGTTTGGGATTGACCTGTATACATGTATATGCATAAAATACATAACTAATAATAACGTGCTGTATAAAAAAATAAATAAAATTTCAAAATTTTAAAAAATAAAATTTAAAAATAAAACAGAAAAAAGTTCTTCCCGTCACACAGATGTATTTATAGGAATGAATTATTTCCATGCTTATATCTATAAATACATAAAAGAGGAATAACATCTAACTTGAAACATAAAAGAAACAAAAAGTGAACCCACGAGTTATACAGAGGAAAACCCTATCACGGCACTTGCTCCAGTGGTAAACAATTCTGAAATTGGTCAGAGGTGGGGAACCATCTCCCATACAGCCAGCAACCCAACCCCCACGCAAGGAGCGTCCTCATTGCAAAGCTGGGGGACCGTGCCGAGGCATCTGTGAGTAAACGTGAGCTGAGCCCCAGGCCAGCTGCTGCTGAACTGTTCCCACCCTTTCCAGGTAAAACACCTGAATATGTACAAGGGCTTGAAAGCCTAGAGGAAGGGCCTTGGAGCCACACCAGCGACAGCACGCAGGCCAACTTGGTGCCTGCAGGCCAGCCAGCGTGGTCCTGGACCCTGGCGCTCTTCCAGAAGCTTTCCATTGCCCTGCCTGAGATACCCCTCCTGTCCCGGCCCCCACTGCTTTTTTCCTTCCTCACCTCTGTCCGGAGAGAAATTCCAGCGGAAGGCATGTGTGACACAACCTCTTCTTTACAGGCGGCAGCCTGGCAACTCCTGCAGAAAGGCCAGCAGAACCCCACTCACACCGGGCCACCCACAAAGCTGTGGCCCCTCACCTCCTTCCACCAACACAGCCCCGAGACTGCTGATGGGGCAGAGAATATGGAGTCAGGCACAGCTTCAGGGGCTATTGCTGCCTGGAGCTCTGTTTATATTGACCTCAACGAGGCACACCTGGGGAGGGCGGGCCGGCAGGGTAAGGCTGCCCAGGTCAGCTAATCCACAACCCTCAGGGAATCACATTGTTGAAAATGGACCCCGCTAAGGCAGAAGAGAAGCCAAGGGAAAAAAGGACACAATGCCATTTGCAGCACCGTAGATGAGTCTAGAAGTAATCACGTGACTTGTAGTAAGTCAGAAAGTGAAAGACACATACCATATCATATCACTTATAGGTGTTACCTAAAAATGGATACCAGGGCAGATATTTCCACGGAGAAGGGCAATCACAGATTCATTAAACAAACTTATGGTTCACCAATGGAAAGGTGTGAGGATTGGTTTCATTACGATATCGGGGTTAACAGACATATACAAACACAGGTGACATATATAATCACCAAAGACCTACAGAATACCAAGAGAGGACTACTCAACATTCTGTCATAACGTACATGGGAAAAGGATCCCAAGAAGAACAGTCATCTGTATATGTGTAAAAGAACCACATCTTCCACACCTACAACAAGCCAAACATTGTAATCAAACTTGCTGTAATAAAAAATAAAAACTTGAATTAAAAACACGAACAAGAAGTAGTGAGACAAACGTGAGGGGCTTTCTCCTGGCACATTCCATTCTAAACTCCAATCTAGAACACCACTTCCACTGAGGCTCTCTTGCCCTAGTAACCAGATTTTGTAAGGGTGAACTGCTGCCACCTTGTGGCCGTTTCACACAACAGCAGCTTTAATCCCAACGCTAATGGTCAGTTGATATTCAAAATCATTGCAGGCCTGTAAATGACACCTGCCCTGAAAACAAATCCTGGGGTCACATATCGACCAAAAAATTCAAAGGACGTCCATATTTCAAAACGACCGTTTCAAAAGGCATATTTTACGCACATTAGTGTTCTGCTTCTTTTCCTTTCTTTCCTTTTTTGTTAAAAAACACGGGAATGGAAAAAGGCATCCCTCAGAATGGGCGACAATCGTTGGAGACGAATCAATGGACAGAGGTTTAATCTCCAATATATATAAACAGCTCATGCAGCTTAATATTAATAAAACAAACAACCCAAAAAAAATGGGCAGAAGATCTAAAGAGACGTTTCTTCAAAGGAGACACAGAGATGGCCAAGACGCACATGAAAAGCTGCTCAACAGCACTAATTATTAGAGAAATGCAAATCAAAACTACAATGAGGTATCACCTCACACCTGTTAGAATCGGCATCATCAGAAAATCTACAAACAACCAATTCTGGGGAGGGTGTGGACAAAAGGAGCCCTCTTCCACTATTGGTGGCAATGTAAATTGATACAGTCACTATGGAGAACAGTATGGAGTTTCCTTAAAAAAATTAGAAATAGAATTACCATCTGATCCAGCTATCCCACTTCTGGGCATATACCCAGAGAAAACCGTATTTCAAAAAGGCACATTCACCACAATGTTCGTTGCAGCACTATTTACAATAGCCAGGTAATGGAAGCAACCTAAATGCCAACAGACAGATGAATGGATAAAGATGTGGTACATATATAAAATGGAATATGACTCGGCCATAAAAAGGAATGAAACTGGGTCATTTGTAGAGACATCGATGGATCGAGAGACTGTCATACAGAATGAAGTAAGTCAGAAAGAGGAAAACAAATATTGTATATTAATGCATATATGTGGAGCCTAAAAATGGTACAGATGAACTGGTTTGCAGGGAAGAAATAGAGACACAGAGGTAGAGAACAAACGTATGGACACCAAGTGTGGGAAGCCATGGGGTGGTGGTGGTGGGATGAGTTGGGAGTTTGGGATTGACCTGTATACATGTATATGCATAAAATACATAACTAATAATAACGTGCTGTATAAAAAAATAAATAAAATTTCAAAATTTTAAAAAATAAAATTTAAAAATAAAACAGAAAAAAGTTCTTCCCGTCACACAGATGTATTTATAGGAATGAATTATTTCCATGCTTATATCTATAAATACATAAAAGAGGAATAACATCTAACTTGAAACATAAAAGAAACAAAAAGTGAACCCACGAGTTATACAGAGGAAAACCCTATCACGGCACTTGCTCCAGTGGTAAACAATTCTGAAATTGGTCAGAGGTGGGGAACCATCTCCCATACAACCAGCAACCCAACCCCCACGCAAGGAGTGTCCTCATTGCAAAGCTGGGGGACCGTGCCGAGGCATCTGTGAGTAAACGTGAGCTGAGCCCCAGGCCAGCTGCTGCTGAACTGTTCCCACCCTTTCCAGGTAAAACACCTGAATATGTACAAGGGCTTGAAAGCCTAGAGGAAGGACCGTGGAGCCACACCAGCGACAGCACGCAGGCCAAATTGGTGCCTGCAGGCCAGCCAGCGTGGTCCTGGACCCTGGCGCTCTTCCAGAAGCTTTCTATTGCCCTGCCTGAGATACCCCTCCTGTCCCGGCCCCCACTGCTTTTTTCCTTCCTCACCTCTGTCTGGAGAGAAATTCCAGCGGAAGGTATGGGTGACACATCCTCTTCTTTACAGGCGGCAGCCTGGCAACTCCTGCAGAAAGGCCAGCAGAACCCCACTCACACCGGGCCACCCACAAAGCTGTGGCCCCTCACTCCCTCCCACCAGCACAGCCCCGAGACTGCTGACGGGGCAGAGAATATGGAGTCAGGCACAGCTTCAGGGGCTATTGCTGCCTGGAGCTCTGTTTATATTGACCTCAACGAGGCACACCTGGGGAGGGCGGGCCGGCAGGGTAAGGCTGCCCAGGTCAGCTAATCCACAACCCTCAGGGAATCACATTGTTGAAAATGGACCCCGCTAAGGCAGAAGAGAAGCCAAGGGAAAAAAGGACACCATGCCATTTGCAGCACCGTAGATGAGTCTAGAAGTAATCACGTGACTTGTAGTAAGTCAGAAAGTGAAAGACACATATCATATCATATCACTTAGAGGTGTTACCTAAAAATGGATACCAGGGCAGATATTTCCACGGAGAAGGGCAATCACAGATTCATTAAACAAACTTATGGTTCACCAATGGAAAGGTGTGAGGATTGGTTTCATTACGATATCGGGGTTAACAGACATATACAAACACAGGTGACATATATAATCACCAAAGACCTACAGAATACCAAGAGAGGACTACTCAACATTCTCTCATAACGTACATGGGAAAAGGATCCCAAGAAGAACAGTCATCTGTATATGTGTAAAAGAACCACATCTTCCACACCTACAACAAGCCAAACATTGTAATCAAACTTGCTGTAATAAAAAATAAAAAACTTAAATTAAAAACACGAACAAGAAGTAGTGAGACAAACGTGAGGGGCTTTCTCCTGGCACATTCCATTCTAAACTCCAATCTAGAACACCACTTCCACTGAGGCTCTCTTGCCCTAGTAACCAGATTTGGTAAGGGTGAACTGCTGCCACCTTGTGGCCGTTTCACACAACAGCAGCTTTAATCCCAACGCTAATGGTCAGTTGATATTCAAAATCATTGCAGGCCTGTAAATGACACCTGCCCTGAAAACAAATCCTGGGGTCACATATCGACCAAAAAATTCAAAGGACGTCCATATTTCAAAACGACCGTTTCAAAAGGCATATTTTACGCACATTAGTGTTCTGCTTCTTTTCCTTTCTTTCCTTTTTTGTTAAAAAACATGGGAATGGAAAAAGGCATCCCTCAGAATGGGCGAAAATCGTTGCAGACGAATCAATGGACAGAGGTTTAATCTCCAATATATATAAACAGCTCATGCAGCTTAATATTAATAAAACAAACAACCCAAAAAAAATGGGCAGAAGATCTAAAGAGACGTTTCTTTAAAGGAGACACAGAGATGGCCAAGACGCACATGAAAAGCTGCTCAACAGCACTAATTATTAGAGAAATGCAAATCAAAACTACAATGAGGTATCACCTCACACCTGTTAGAATCGGCATCATCAGAAAATCTACAAACAACCAATTCTGGGGAGGGTGTGGACAAAAGGAGCCCTCTTCCACTATTGGTGGGAAGGTAAATTGATACAGTCCCTATGGAGAACAGTATGGAGTTTCCTTAAAAAAATTAGAAATAGAATTACCATCTGATCCAGCAATCCCACTTCTGGGCATATACCCAGAGAAAACCGTATTTCAAAAAGGCACATTCACCACAATGTTCGTTGCAGCACTATTTACAATAGCCAGGTAATGGAAGCAACCTAAATGCCCACAGACAGATGAATGGATAAAGATGTGGTACATATATAAAATGGAATATTACTCGGCCATAAAAAGGAATGAAACTGGGTCATTTGTAGAGACATCGATGGATCGAGAGACTGTCATACAGAATGAAGTAAGTCAGAAAGAGGAAAACAAATATTGTATATTAATGCATATATGTGGAGCCTAAAAATGGTACAGATGAACTGGTTTGCAGGGAAGAAATAGAGACACAGAGGTAGAGAACAAACGTATGGACACCAAGTGTGGGAAGCCATGGGGTGGTGGTGGTGGGATGAGTTGGGAGTTTGGGATTGACCTGTATACATGTATATGCATAAAATACATAACTAATAATAACGTGCTGTATAAAAAAATAAATAAAATTTCAAAATTTTAAAAAATAAAATTTAAAAATAAAACAGAAAAAAGTTCTTCCCGTCACACAGATGTATTTATAGGAATGAATTATTTCCATGCTTATATCTATAAATACATAAAAGAGGAATAACATCTAACTTGAAACATAAAAGAAACAAAAAGTGAACCCACGAGTTATACAGAGGAAAACCCTATCACGGCACTTGCTCCAGTGGTAAACAATTCTGAAATTGGTCAGAGGTGGGGAACCATCTCCCATACAGCCAGCAACCCAACCCCCACGCAAGGAGCGTCCTCATTGCAAAGCTGGGGGACCGTGCCGAGGCATCTGTGAGTAAACGTGAGCTGAGCCCCAGGCCAGCTGCTGCTGAACTGTTCCCACCCTTTCCAGGTAAAACACCTGAATATGTACAAGGGCTTGAAAGCCTAGAGGAAGGGCCTTGGAGCCACACCAGCGACAGCACGCAGGCCAACTTGGTGCCTGCAGGCCAGCCAGCGTGGTCCTGGACCCTGGCGCTCTTCCAGAAGCTTTCCATTGCCCTGCCTGAGATACCCCTCCTGTCCCGGCCCCCACTGCTTTTTTCCTTCCTCACCTCTGTCCGGAGAGAAATTCCAGCGGAAGTTATGGGTGACACATCCTCTTCTTTACAGGCGGCAGCCTGGCAACTCCTGCAGAAAGGCCAGCAGAACCCCACTCACACCGGGCCACCCACAAAGCTGTGGCCCCTCACTCCCTCCCACCAGCACAGCCCCGAGACTGCTGACGGGGCAGAGAATATGGAGTCAGGCACAGCTTCAGGGGCTATTGCTGCCTGGAGCTCTGTTTATATTGACCTCAACGAGGCACACCTGGGGAGGGCGGGCCGGCAGGGTAAGGCTGCCCAGGTCAGCTAATCCACAACCCTCAGGGAATCACATTGTTGAAAATGGACCCCGCTAAGGCAGAAGAGAAGCCAAGGGAAAAAAGGACACAATGCCATTTGCAGCACCGTAGATGAGTCTAGAAGTAATCACGTGACTTGTAGTAAGTCAGAAAGTGAAAGACACATACCATATCATATCACTTATAGGTGTTACCTAAAAATGGATACCAGGGCAGATATTTCCACGGAGAAGGGCAATCACAGATTCATTAAACAAACTTATGGTTCACCAATGGAAAGGTGTGAGGATTGGTTTCATTACGATATCGGGGTTAACAGACATATACAAACACAGGTGACATATATAATCACCAAAGACCTACAGAATACCAAGAGAGGACTACTCAACATTCTGTCATAACGTACATGGGAAAAGGATCCCAAGAAGAACAGTCATCTGTATATGTGTAAAAGAACCACATCTTCCACACCTACAACAAGCCAAACATTGTAATCAAACTTGCTGTAATAAAAAATAAAAAACTTAAATTAAAAACACGAACAAGAAGTAGTGAGACAAACGTGAGGGGCTTTCTCCTGGCACATTCCATTCTAAACTCCAATCTAGAACACCACTTCCACTGAGGCTCTCTTGCCCTAGTAACCAGATTTGGTAAGGGTGAACTGCTGCCACCTTGTGGCCGTTTCACACAACAGCAGCTTTAATCCCAACGCTAATGGTCAGTTGATATTCAAAATCATTGCAGGCCTGTAAATGACACCTGCCCTGAAAACAAATCCTGGGGTCACATATCGACCAAAAAATTCAAAGGACGTCCATATTTCAAAACGACCGTTTCAAAAGGCATATTTTACGCACATTAGTGTTCTGCTTCTTTTCCTTTCTTTCCTTTTTTGTTAAAAAACACGGGAATGGAAAAAGGCATCCCTCAGAATGGGCGAAAATCGTTGCAGACGAATCAATGGACAGAGGTTTAATCTCCAATATATATAAACAGCTCATGCAGCTTAATATTAAAAAAACAAACAACCCAAAAAAAATGGGCAGAAGATCTAAAGAGACGTTTCTTCAAAGGAGACACAGAGATGGCCAAGACGCACATGAAAAGCTGCTCAACAGCACTAATTATTAGAGAAATGCAAATCAAAACTACAATGAGGTATCACCTCACACCTGTTAGAATCGGCATCATCAGAAAATCTACAAACAACCAATTCTGGGGAGGGTGTGGACAAAAGGAGCCCTCTTCCACTATTGGTGGGAATGTAAATTGATACAGTCCCTATGGAGAACAGTATGGAGTTTCCTTAAAAAAATTAGAAATAGAATTACCATCTGATCCAGCAATCCCACTTCTGGGCATATACCCAGAGAAAACCGTATTTCAAAAAGGCACATTCACCACAATGTTCGTTGCAGCACTATTTACAATAGCCAGGTAATGGAAGCAACCTAAATGCCAACAGACAGATGAATGGATAAAGATGTGGTACATATATAAAATGGAATATTACTCGGCCATAAAAAGGAATGAAACTGGGTCATTTGTAGAGACATCGATGGATCGAGAGACTGTCATACAGAATGAAGTAAGTCAGAAAGAGGAAAACAAATATTGTATATTAATGCATATATGTGGAGCCTAAAAATGGTACAGATGAACTGGTTTGCAGGGAAGAAATAGAGACACAGAGGTAGAGAACAAACGTATGGACACCAAGTGTGGGAAGCCATGGGGTGGTGGTGGTGGGATGAGTTGGGAGTTTGGGATTGACCTGTATACATGTATATGCATAAAATACATAAGTAATAATAACGTGCTGTATAAAAAAATAAATAAAATTTCAAAATTTTAAAAAATAAAATTTAAAAATAAAACAGAAAAAAGTTCTTCCCGTCACACAGATGTATTTATAGGAATGAATTATTTCCATGCTTATATCTATAAATACATAAAAGAGGAATAACATCTAACTTGAAACATAAAAGAAACAAAAAGTGAACCCACGAGTTATACAGAGGAAAACCCTATCACGGCACTTGCTCCAGTGGTAAACAATTCTGAAATTGGTCAGAGGTGGGGAACCATCTCCCATACAGCCAGCAACCCAACCCCCACGCAAGGAGCGTCCTCATTGCAAAGCTGGGGGACCGTGCCGAGGCATCTGTGAGTAAACGTGAGCTGAGCCCCAGGCCAGGTGCTGCTGAACTGTTCCCACCCTTTCCAGGTAAAACACCTGAATAGGTACAAGGGCTTGAAAGCCTAGAGGAAGGACCGTGGAGCCACACCAGCGACAGCATGCAGGACAACTTGGTGCCTGCAGGCCAGCCAGCGTGGTCCTGGACCCTGGCGCTCTTCCAGAAGCTTTCCATTGCCCTGCCTGAGATACCCCTCCTGTCCCGGCCCCCACTGCTTTTTTCCTTCCTCACCTCTGTCCGGAGAGAAATTCCAGCGGAAGGTATGGGTGACACATCCTCTTCTTTACAGGCGGCAGCCTGGCAACTCCTGCAGAAAGGCCAGCAGAACCCCACTCACACCGGACCACCCACAAAGCTGTGGCCCCTCACTCCCTCCCACCAGCACAGCCCCGAGACTGCTGACGGGGCAGAGAATATGGAGTCAGGCACAGCTTCAGGGGCTATTGCTGCCTGGAGCTCTGTTTATATTGACCTCAACGAGGCACACCTGGGGAGGGCGGGCCGGCAGGGTAAGGCTGCCCAGGTCAGCTAATCCACAACCCTCAGGGAATCACATTGTTGAAAATGGACCCCGCTAAGGCAGAAGAGAAGCCAAGGGAAAAAAGGACACAATGCCATTTGCAGCACCGTAGATGAGTCTAGAAGTAATCACGTGACTTGTAGTAAGTCAGAAAGTGAAAGACACATATCATATCATATCACTTATAGGTGTTACCTAAAAATGGATACCAGGGCAGATATTTCCACGGAGAAGGGCAATCACAGATTCATTAAACAAACTTATGGTTCACCAATGGAAAGGTGTGAGGATTGGTTTCATTATGATATCGGGGTTAACAGACATATACAAACACAGGTGACATATATAATCACCAAAGACCTACAGAATACCAAGAGAGGACTACTCAACATTCTGTCATAACGTACATGGGAAAAGGATCCCAAGAAGAACAGTCATCTGTATATGTGTAAAAGAACCACATCTTCCACACCTACAACAAGCCAAACATTGTAATCAAACTTGCTGTAACAAAAAATAAAAAATTAAATTAAAAACACGAACAAGAAGTAGTGAGACAAACGTGAGGGGCTTTCTCCTGGCACATTCCATTCTAAACTCCAATCTAGAACACCACTTCCACTGAGGCTCTCTTGCCCTAGTAACCAGATTTGGTAAGGGTGAACTGCTGCCACCTTGTGGCCGTTTCACACAACAGCAGCTTTAATCCCAACGCTAATGGTCAGTTGATATTCAAAATCATTGCAGGCCTGTAAATGACACCTGCCCTGAAAACAAATCCTGGGGTCACATATCGACCAAAAAATTCAAAGGACGTCCATATTTCAAAACGACCGTTTCAAAAGGCATATTTTACGCACATTAGTGTTCTGCTTCTTTTCCTTTCTTTCCTTTTTTGTTAAAAAACACGGGAATGGAAAAAGGCATCCCTCAGAATGGGCGAAAATCATTGCAGACGAATCAATGGACAGAGGTTTAATCTCCAATATATATAAACAGCTCATGCAGCTTAATATTAAAAAAACAAACAACCCAAAAAAATGGGCAGAAGATCTAAAGAGACGTTTCTTCAAAGGAGACACAGAGATGGCCAAGACGCACATGAAAAGCTGCTCAACAGCACTAATTATTAGAGAAATGCAAATCAAAACTACAATGAGGTATCACCTCACACCTTTTAGAATCGGCATCATCAGAAAATCTACAAACAACCAATTCTGGGGAGGGTGTGGACAAAAGGAACACTCTTCCACTATTGGTGGGAATGTAAATTGATACAGTCCCTATGGAGAACAGTATGGAGTTTCCTTAAAAAAATTAGAAATAGAATTACCATCTGATCCAGCAATCCCACTTCTGGGCATATACCCAGAGAAAACCGTATTTCAAAAAGGCACATTCACCACAATGTTCGTTGCAGCACTATTTACAATAGCCAGGTAATGGAAGCAACCTAAATGCCCACAGACAGATGAATGGATAAAGATGTGGTACATATATAAAATGGAATATTACTCGGCCATAAAAAGGAATGAAACTGGGTCATTTGTAGAGACATCGATGGATCGAGAGACTGTCATACAGAATGAAGTAAGTCAGAAAGAGGAAAACAAATATTGTATATTAATGCATATATGTGGAGCCTAAAAATGGTACAGATGAACTGGTTTGCAGGGAAGAAATAGAGACACAGAGGTAGAGAACAAACGTATGGACACCAAGTGTGGGAAGCCATGGGGTGGTGGTGGTGGGATGAGTTGGGAGTTTGGGATTGACCTGTATACATGTATATGCATAAAATACATAACTAATAATAACGTGCTGTATAAAAAAATAAATAAAATTTCAAAATTTTAAAAAATAAAATTTAAAAATAAAACAGAAAAAAGTTCTTCCCGTCACACAGATGTATTTATAGGAATGAATTATTTCCATGCTTATATCTATAAATACATAAAAGAGGAATAACATCTAACTTGAAACATAAAAGAAAAAAAAAGTGAACCCACGAGTTATACAGAGGAAATCCTATCACGGCACTTGCTCCAGTGGTAAACAATTCTGAAATTGGTCAGAGGTGGGGAACCATCTCCCATACAGCCAGCAACCCAACCCCCACGCAAGGAGCGTCCTCATTGCAAAGCTGGGGGACCGTGCCGAGGCATCTGTGAGTAAACGTGAGCTGAGCCCCAGGCCAGCTGCTGCTGAACTGTTCCCACCCTTTCCAGGTAAAACACCTGAATATGTACAAGGGCTTGAAAGCCTAGAGGAAGGACCGTGGAGCCACACCAGCGACAGCACGCAGGCCAACTTGGTGCCTGCAGGCCAGCCAGCGTGGTCCTGGACCCTGGCGCTCTTCCAGAAGCTTTCCATTGCCCTGCCTGAGATACCCCTCCTGTCCCGGCCCCCACTGCTTTTTTCCTTCCTCACCTCTGTCCGGAGAGAAATTCCAGCGGAAGGTATGGGTGACACATCCTCTTCTTTACAGGCGGCAGCCTGGCAACTCCTGCAGAAAGGCCAGCAGAACCCCACTCACACCGGGCCACCCACAAAGCTGTGGCCCCTCACTCCCTCCCACCAGCACAGCCCCGAGACTGCTGACGGGGCAGAGAATATGGAGTCAGGCACAGCTTCAGGGGCTATTGCTGCCTGGAGCTCTGTTTATATTGACCTCAACGAGGCACACCTGGGGAGGGCGGGCCGGCAGGGTAAGGCTGCCCAGGTCAGCTAATCCACAACCCTCAGGGAATCACATTGTTGAAAATGGACCCCGGTAAGGCAGAAGAGAAGCCAAGGGAAAAAAGGACACAATGCCATTTGCAGCACCGTAGATGAGTCTAGAAGTAATCACGTGACTTGTAGTAAGTCAGAAAGTGAAAGACACATATCATATCATATCACTTATAGGTGTTACCTAAAAATGGATACCAGGGCAGATATTTCCACGGAGAAGGGCAATCACAGATTCATTAAACAAACTTATGGTTCACCAATGGAAAGGTGTGAGGATTGGTTTCATTATGATATCGGGGTTAACAGACATATACAAACACAGGTGACATATATAATCACCAAAGACCTACAGAATACCAAGAGAGGACTACTCAACATTCTGTCATAACGTACATGGGAAAAGGATCCCAAGAAGAACAGTCATCTGTATATGTGTAAAAGAACCACATCTTCCACACCTACAACAAGCCAAACATTGTAATCAAACTTGCTGTAACAAAAAATAAAAAATTAAATTAAAAACACGAACAAGAAGTAGTGAGACAAACGTGAGGGGCTTTCTCCTGGCACATTCCATTCTAAACTCCAATCTAGAACACCACTTCCACTGAGGCTCTCTTGCCCTAGTAACCAGATTTGGTAAGGGTGAACTGCTGCCACCTTGTGGCCGTTTCACCCAACAGCAGCTTTAATCCCAACGCTAATGGTCAGTTGATATTCAAAATCATTGCAGGCCTGTAAATGACACCTGCCCTGAAAACAAATCCTGGGGTCACATATCGACCAAAAATTTCAAAGGACGTCCATATTTCAAAACGACCGTTTCAAAAGGCATATTTTACGCACATTAGTGTTCTGCTTCTTTTCCTTTCTTTCCTTTTTTGTTAAAAAACACGGGAATGGAAAAAGGCATCCCTCAGAATGGGCGAAAATCATTGCAGACGAATCAATGGACAGAGGTTTAATCTCCAATATATATAAACAGCTCATGCAGCTTAATATTAAAAAAAACAAACAACCCAAAAAAAATGGGCAGAAGATCTAAAGAGACGTTTCTTCAAAGGAGACACAGAGATGGCCAAGACGCACATGAAAAGCTGCTCAACAGCACTAATTATTAGAGAAATGCAAATCAAAACTACAATGAGGTATCACCTCACACCTGTTAGAATCGGCATCATCAGAAAATCTTCAAACAACCAATTCTGGGGAGGGTGTGGACAAAAGGAGCCCTCTTCCACTATTGGTGGGAATGTAAATTGATACAGTCACTATGGAGAACAGTATGGAGTTTCCTTAAAAAAACTAGAAATAGAATTACCATCTAATCCAGCAATCCCACTTCTGGGCATATACCCAGAGAAAACCGTATTTCAAAAAGGCACATTCGCCACAATGTTCGTTGCAGCACTATTTACAATAGCCAGGTAATGGAAGCAACCTAAATGCCCACAGACAGATGAATGGATAAAGATGTGGTACATATATAAAATGGAATATGACTCGGCCATAAAAAGGAATGAAACTGGGTCATTTGTAGAGACATCGATGGATCGAGAGACTGTCATACAGAATGAAGTAAGTCAGAAAGAGGAAAACAAATATTGTATATTAATGCATATATGTGGAGCCTAAAAATGGTACAGATGAACTGGTTTGCAGGGAAGAAATAGAGACACAGAGGTAGAGAACTAACGTATGGACACCAAGTGTGGGAAGCCATGGGGTGGTGGTGGTGGGATGAGTTGGGAGTTTGGGATTGACCTGTATACATGTATATGCATAAAATACATAACTAATAATAACGTGCTGTATAAAAAAATAAATAAAATTTCAAAATTTTAAAAAATAAAATTTAAAAATAAAACAGAAAAAAGTTCTTCCCATCACACAGATGTATTTATAGGAATGAATTATTTCCATGCTTATATCTATAAATACATAAAAGAGGAATAACATCTAACTTGAAACATAAAAGAAACAAAAAGTGAACCCACGAGTTATACAGAGGAAATCCTATCACGGCACTTGCTCCAGTGGTAAACAATTCTGAAATTGGTCAGAGGTGGGGAACCATCTCCCATACAGCCAGCAACCCAACCCCCACGCAAGGAGCGTCCTCATTGCAAAGCTGGGGGACCGTGCCGAGGCATCTGTGAGTAAACGTGAGCTGAGCCCCAGGCCAGCTGCTGCTGAACTGTTCCCACCCTTTCCAGGTAAAACACCTGAATATGTACAAGGGCTTGAAAGCCTAGAGGAAGGACCGTGGAGCCACACCAGCGACAGCACGCAGGCCAACTTGGTGCCTGCAGGCCAGCCAGCGTGGTCCTGGACCCTGGCGCTCTTCCAGAAGCTTTCCATTGCCCTGCCTGAGATACCCCTCCTGTCCCGGCCCCCACTGCTTTTTTCCTTCCTCACCTCTGTCCGGAGAGAAATTCCAGCGGAAGGTATGGGTGACACATCCTCTTCTTTACAGGCGGCAGCCTGGCAACTCCTGCAGAAAGGCCAGCAGAACCCCACTCACACCGGGCCACCCACAAAGCTGTGGCCCCTCACTCCCTCCCACCAGCACAGCCCCGAGACTGCTGACGGGGCAGAGAATATGGAGTCAGGCACAGCTTCAGGGGCTATTGCTGCCTGGAGCTCTGTTTATATTGACCTCAACGAGGCACACCTGGGGAGGGCAGGCCGGCAGGGTAAGGCTGCCCAGGTCAGCTAATCCACAACCCTCAGGGAATCACATTGTTGAAAATGGACCCCGCTAAGGCAGAAGAGAAGCCAAGGGAAAAAAGGACACAATGCCATTTGCAGCACCGTAGATGAGTCTAGAAGTAATCACGTGACTTGTAGTAAGTCAGAAAGTGAAAGACACATACCATATCATATCACTTATAGGTGTTACCTAAAAATGGATACCAGGGCAGATATTTCCACGGAGAAGGGCAATCACAGATTCATTAAACAAACTTATGGTTCACCAATGGAAAGGTGTGAGGATTGGTTTCATTACGATATCGGGGTTAACAGACATATACAAACACAGGTGACATATATAATCACCAAAGACCTACAGAATACCAAGAGAGGACTACTCAACATTCTGTCATAACGTACATGGGAAAAGGATCCCAAGAAGAACAGTCATCTGTATATGTGTAAAAGAACCACATCTTCCACACCTACAACAAGCCAAACATTGTAATCAAACTTGCTGTAATAAAAAATAAAAACTTGAATTAAAAACACGAACAAGAAGTAGTGAGACAAACGTGAGGGGCTTTCTCCTGGCACATTCCATTCTAAACTCCAATCTAGAACACCACTTCCACTGAGGCTCTCTTGCCCTAGTAACCAGATTTTGTAAGGGTGAACTGCTGCCACCTTGTGGCCGTTTCACACAACAGCAGCTTTAATCCCAACGCTAATGGTCAGTTGATATTCAAAATCATTGCAGGCCTGTAAATGACACCTGCCCTGAAAACAAATCCTGGGGTCACATATCGACCAAAAAATTCAAAGGACGTCCATATTTCAAAACGACCGTTTCAAAAGGCATATTTTACGCACATTAGTGTTCTGCTTCTTTTCCTTTCTTTCCTTTTTTGTTAAAAAACACGGGAATGGAAAAAGGCATCCCTCAGAATGGGCGACAATCGTTGGAGACGAATCAATGGACAGAGGTTTAATCTCCAATATATATAAACAGCTCATGCAGCTTAATATTAATAAAACAAACAACCCAAAAAAAATGGGCAGAAGATCTAAAGAGACGTTTCTTCAAAGGAGACACAGAGATGGCCAAGACGCACATGAAAAGCTGCTCAACAGCACTAATTATTAGAGAAATGCAAATCAAAACTACAATGAGGTATCACCTCACACCTGTTAGAATCGGCATCATCAGAAAATCTACAAACAACCAATTCTGGGGAGGGTGTGGACAAAAGGAGCCCTCTTCCACTATTGGTGGCAATGTAAATTGATACAGTCACTATGGAGAACAGTATGGAGTTTCCTTAAAAAAATTAGAAATAGAATTACCATCTGATCCAGCTATCCCACTTCTGGGCATATACCCAGAGAAAACCGTATTTCAAAAAGGCACATTCACCACAATGTTCGTTGCAGCACTATTTACAATAGCCAGGTAATGGAAGCAACCTAAATGCCAACAGACAGATGAATGGATAAAGATGTGGTACATATATAAAATGGAATATGACTCGGCCATAAAAAGGAATGAAACTGGGTCATTTGTAGAGACATCGATGGATCGAGAGACTGTCATACAGAATGAAGTAAGTCAGAAAGAGGAAAACAAATATTGTATATTAATGCATATATGTGGAGCCTAAAAATGGTACAGATGAACTGGTTTGCAGGGAAGAAATAGAGACACAGAGGTAGAGAACAAACGTATGGACACCAAGTGTGGGAAGCCATGGGGTGGTGGTGGTGGGATGAGTTGGGAGTTTGGGATTGACCTGTATACATGTATATGCATAAAATACATAACTAATAATAACGTGCTGTATAAAAAAATAAATAAAATTTCAAAATTTTAAAAAATAAAATTTAAAAATAAAACAGAAAAAAGTTCTTCCCGTCACACAGATGTATTTATAGGAATGAATTATTTCCATGCTTATATCTATAAATACATAAAAGAGGAATAACATCTAACTTGAAACATAAAAGAAACAAAAAGTGAACCCACGAGTTATACAGAGGAAAACCCTATCACGGCACTTGCTCCAGTGGTAAACAATTCTGAAATTGGTCAGAGGTGGGGAACCATCTCCCATACAACCAGCAACCCAACCCCCACGCAAGGAGTGTCCTCATTGCAAAGCTGGGGGACCGTGCCGAGGCATCTGTGAGTAAACGTGAGCTGAGCCCCAGGCCAGCTGCTGCTGAACTGTTCCCACCCTTTCCAGGTAAAACACCTGAATATGTACAAGGGCTTGAAAGCCTAGAGGAAGGACCGTGGAGCCACACCAGCGACAGCACGCAGGCCAAATTGGTGCCTGCAGGCCAGCCAGCGTGGTCCTGGACCCTGGCGCTCTTCCAGAAGCTTTCTATTGCCCTGCCTGAGATACCCCTCCTGTCCCGGCCCCCACTGCTTTTTTCCTTCCTCACCTCTGTCTGGAGAGAAATTCCAGCGGAAGGTATGGGTGACACATCCTCTTCTTTACAGGCGGCAGCCTGGCAACTCCTGCAGAAAGGCCAGCAGAACCCCACTCACACCGGGCCACCCACAAAGCTGTGGCCCCTCACTCCCTCCCACCAGCACAGCCCCGAGACTGCTGACGGGGCAGAGAATATGGAGTCAGGCACAGCTTCAGGGGCTATTGCTGCCTGGAGCTCTGTTTATATTGACCTCAACGAGGCACACCTGGGGAGGGCGGGCCGGCAGGGTAAGGCTGCCCAGGTCAGCTAATCCACAACCCTCAGGGAATCACATTGTTGAAAATGGACCCCGCTAAGGCAGAAGAGAAGCCAAGGGAAAAAAGGACACCATGCCATTTGCAGCACCGTAGATGAGTCTAGAAGTAATCACGTGACTTGTAGTAAGTCAGAAAGTGAAAGACACATATCATATCATATCACTTAGAGGTGTTACCTAAAAATGGATACCAGGGCAGATATTTCCACGGAGAAGGGCAATCACAGATTCATTAAACAAACTTATGGTTCACCAATGGAAAGGTGTGAGGATTGGTTTCATTACGATATCGGGGTTAACAGACATATACAAACACAGGTGACATATATAATCACCAAAGACCTACAGAATACCAAGAGAGGACTACTCAACATTCTCTCATAACGTACATGGGAAAAGGATCCCAAGAAGAACAGTCATCTGTATATGTGTAAAAGAACCACATCTTCCACACCTACAACAAGCCAAACATTGTAATCAAACTTGCTGTAATAAAAAATAAAAAACTTAAATTAAAAACACGAACAAGAAGTAGTGAGACAAACGTGAGGGGCTTTCTCCTGGCACATTCCATTCTAAACTCCAATCTAGAACACCACTTCCACTGAGGCTCTCTTGCCCTAGTAACCAGATTTGGTAAGGGTGAACTGCTGCCACCTTGTGGCCGTTTCACACAACAGCAGCTTTAATCCCAACGCTAATGGTCAGTTGATATTCAAAATCATTGCAGGCCTGTAAATGACACCTGCCCTGAAAACAAATCCTGGGGTCACATATCGACCAAAAAATTCAAAGGACGTCCATATTTCAAAACGACCGTTTCAAAAGGCATATTTTACGCACATTAGTGTTCTGCTTCTTTTCCTTTCTTTCCTTTTTTGTTAAAAAACATGGGAATGGAAAAAGGCATCCCTCAGAATGGGCGAAAATCGTTGCAGACGAATCAATGGACAGAGGTTTAATCTCCAATATATATAAACAGCTCATGCAGCTTAATATTAATAAAACAAACAACCCAAAAAAAATGGGCAGAAGATCTAAAGAGACGTTTCTTTAAAGGAGACACAGAGATGGCCAAGACGCACATGAAAAGCTGCTCAACAGCACTAATTATTAGAGAAATGCAAATCAAAACTACAATGAGGTATCACCTCACACCTGTTAGAATCGGCATCATCAGAAAATCTACAAACAACCAATTCTGGGGAGGGTGTGGACAAAAGGAGCCCTCTTCCACTATTGGTGGGAAGGTAAATTGATACAGTCCCTATGGAGAACAGTATGGAGTTTCCTTAAAAAAATTAGAAATAGAATTACCATCTGATCCAGCAATCCCACTTCTGGGCATATACCCAGAGAAAACCGTATTTCAAAAAGGCACATTCACCACAATGTTCGTTGCAGCACTATTTACAATAGCCAGGTAATGGAAGCAACCTAAATGCCCACAGACAGATGAATGGATAAAGATGTGGTACATATATAAAATGGAATATTACTCGGCCATAAAAAGGAATGAAACTGGGTCATTTGTAGAGACATCGATGGATCGAGAGACTGTCATACAGAATGAAGTAAGTCAGAAAGAGGAAAACAAATATTGTATATTAATGCATATATGTGGAGCCTAAAAATGGTACAGATGAACTGGTTTTCAGGGAAGAAATAGAGACACAGAGGTAGAGAACAAACGTATGGACACCAAGTGTGGGAAGCCATGGGGTGGTGGTGGTGGGATGAGTTGGGAGTTTGGGATTGACCTGTATACATGTATATGCATAAAATACATAACTAATAATAACGTGCTGTATAAAAAAATAAATAAAATTTCAAAATTTTAAAAAATAAAATTTAAAAATAAAACAGAAAAAAGTTCTTCCCGTCACACAGATGTATTTATAGGAATGAATTATTTCCATGCTTATATCTATAAATACATAAAAGAGGAATAACATCTAACTTGAAACATAAAAGAAACAAAAAGTGAACCCACGAGTTATACAGAGGAAAACCCTATCACGGCACTTGCTCCAGTGGTAAACAATTCTGAAATTGGTCAGAGGTGGGGAACCATCTCCCATACAGCCAGCAACCCAACCCCCACGCAAGGAGCGTCCTCATTGCAAAGCTGGGGGACCGTGCCGAGGCATCTGTGAGTAAACGTGAGCTGAGCCCCAGGCCAGCTGCTGCTGAACTGTTCCCACCCTTTCCAGGTAAAACACCTGAATATGTACAAGGGCTTGAAAGCCTAGAGGAAGGGCCTTGGAGCCACACCAGCGACAGCACGCAGGCCAACTTGGTGCCTGCAGGCCAGCCAGCGTGGTCCTGGACCCTGGCGCTCTTCCAGAAGCTTTCCATTGCCCTGCCTGAGATACCCCTCCTGTCCCGGCCCCCACTGCTTTTTTCCTTCCTCACCTCTGTCCGGAGAGAAATTCCAGCGGAAGTTATGGGTGACACATCCTCTTCTTTACAGGCGGCAGCCTGGCAACTCCTGCAGAAAGGCCAGCAGAACCCCACTCACACCGGGCCACCCACAAAGCTGTGGCCCCTCACTCCCTCCCACCAGCACAGCCCCGAGACTGCTGACGGGGCAGAGAATATGGAGTCAGGCACAGCTTCAGGGGCTATTGCTGCCTGGAGCTCTGTTTATATTGACCTCAACGAGGCACACCTGGGGAGGGCGGGCCGGCAGGGTAAGGCTGCCCAGGTCAGCTAATCCACAACCCTCAGGGAATCACATTGTTGAAAATGGACCCCGCTAAGGCAGAAGAGAAGCCAAGGGAAAAAAGGACACAATGCCATTTGCAGCACCGTAGATGAGTCTAGAAGTAATCACGTGACTTGTAGTAAGTCAGAAAGTGAAAGACACATACCATATCATATCACTTATAGGTGTTACCTAAAAATGGATACCAGGGCAGATATTTCCACGGAGAAGGGCAATCACAGATTCATTAAACAAACTTATGGTTCACCAATGGAAAGGTGTGAGGATTGGTTTCATTACGATATCGGGGTTAACAGACATATACAAACACAGGTGACATATATAATCACCAAAGACCTACAGAATACCAAGAGAGGACTACTCAACATTCTGTCATAACGTACATGGGAAAAGGATCCCAAGAAGAACAGTCATCTGTATATGTGTAAAAGAACCACATCTTCCACACCTACAACAAGCCAAACATTGTAATCATACTTGCTGTAATAAAAAATAAAAAACTTAAATTAAAAACACGAACAAGAAGTAGTGAGACAAACGTGAGGGGCTTTCTCCTGGCACATTCCATTCTAAACTCCAATCTAGAACACCACTTCCACTGAGGCTCTCTTGCCCTAGTAACCAGATTTGGTAAGGGTGAACTGCTGCCACCTTGTGGCCGTTTCACACAACAGCAGCTTTAATCCCAACGCTAATGGTCAGTTGATATTCAAAATCATTGCAGGCCTGTAAATGACACCTGCCCTGAAAACAAATCCTGGGGTCACATATCGACCAAAAAATTCAAAGGACGTCCATATTTCAAAACGACCGTTTCAAAAGGCATATTTTACGCACATTAGTGTTCTGCTTCTTTTCCTTTCTTTCCTTTTTTGTTAAAAAACACGGGAATGGAAAAAGGCATCCCTCAGAATGGGCGAAAATCGTTGCAGACGAATCAATGGACAGAGGTTTAATCTCCAATATATATAAACAGCTCATGCAGCTTAATATTAAAAAAACAAACAACCCAAAAAAAATGGGCAGAAGATCTAAAGAGACGTTTCTTCAAAGGAGACACAGAGATGGCCAAGACGCACATGAAAAGCTGCTCAACAGCACTAATTATTAGAGAAATGCAAATCAAAACTACAATGAGGTATCACCTCACACCTGTTAGAATCGGCATCATCAGAAAATCTACAAACAACCAATTCTGGGGAGGGTGTGGACAAAAGGAGCCCTCTTCCACTATTGGTGGCAATGTAAATTGATACAGTCACTATGGAGAACAGTATGGAGTTTCCTTAAAAAAATTAGAAATAGAATTACCATCTGATCCAGCTATCCCACTTCTGGGCATATACCCAGAGAAAACCGTATTTCAAAAAGGCACATTCACCACAATGTTCGTTGCAGCACTATTTACAATAGCCAGGTAATGGAAGCAACCTAAATGCCAACAGACAGATGAATGGATAAAGATGTGGTACATATATAAAATGGAATATTACTCGGCCATAAAAAGGAATGAAACTGGGTCATTTGTAGAGACATCGATGGATCGAGAGACTGTCATACAGAATGAAGTAAGTCAGAAAGAGGAAAACAAATATTGTATATTAATGCATATATGTGGAGCCTAAAAATGGTACAGATGAACTGGTTTGCAGGGAAGAAATAGAGACACAGAGGTAGAGAACAAACGTATGGACACCAAGTGTGGGAAGCCATGGGGTGGTGGTGGTGGGATGAGTTGGGAGTTTGGGATTGACCTGTATACATGTATATGCATAAAATACATAAGTAATAATAACGTGCTGTATAAAAAAATAAATAAAATTTCAAAATTTTAAAAAATAAAATTTAAAAATAAAACAGAAAAAAGTTCTTCCCGTCACACAGATGTATTTATAGGAATGAATTATTTCCATGCTTATATCTATAAATACATAAAAGAGGAATAACATCTAACTTGAAACATAAAAGAAACAAAAAGTGAACCCACGAGTTATACAGAGGAAAACCCTATCACGGCACTTGCTCCAGTGGTAAACAATTCTGAAATTGGTCAGAGGTGGGGAACCATCTCCCATACAGCCAGCAACCCAACCCCCACGCAAGGAGCGTCCTCATTGCAAAGCTGGGGGACCGTGCCGAGGCATCTGTGAGTAAACGTGAGCTGAGCCCCAGGCCAGGTGCTGCTGAACTGTTCCCACCCTTTCCAGGTAAAACACCTGAATAGGTACAAGGGCTTGAAAGCCTAGAGGAAGGACCGTGGAGCCACACCAGCGACAGCATGCAGGACAACTTGGTGCCTGCAGGCCAGCCAGCGTGGTCCTGGACCCTGGCGCTCTTCCAGAAGCTTTCCATTGCCCTGCCTGAGATACCCCTCCTGTCCCGGCCCCCACTGCTTTTTTCCTTCCTCACCTCTGTCCGGAGAGAAATTCCAGCGGAAGGTATGGGTGACACATCCTCTTCTTTACAGGCGGCAGCCTGGCAACTCCTGCAGAAAGGCCAGCAGAACCCCACTCACACCGGACCACCCACAAAGCTGTGGCCCCTCACTCCCTCCCACCAGCACAGCCCCGAGACTGCTGACGGGGCAGAGAATATGGAGTCAGGCACAGCTTCAGGGGCTATTGCTGCCTGGAGCTCTGTTTATATTGACCTCAACGAGGCACACCTGGGGAGGGCGGGCCGGCAGGGTAAGGCTGCCCAGGTCAGCTAATCCACAACCCTCAGGGAATCACATTGTTGAAAATGGACCCCGCTAAGGCAGAAGAGAAGCCAAGGGAAAAAAGGACACAATGCCATTTGCAGCACCGTAGATGAGTCTAGAAGTAATCACGTGACTTGTAGTAAGTCAGAAAGTGAAAGACACATATCATATCATATCACTTATAGGTGTTACCTAAAAATGGATACCAGGGCAGATATTTCCACGGAGAAGGGCAATCACAGATTCATTAAACAAACTTATGGTTCACCAATGGAAAGGTGTGAGGATTGGTTTCATTATGATATCGGGGTTAACAGACATATACAAACACAGGTGACATATATAATCACCAAAGACCTACAGAATACCAAGAGAGGACTACTCAACATTCTGTCATAACGTACATGGGAAAAGGATCCCAAGAAGAACAGTCATCTGTATATGTGTAAAAGAACCACATCTTCCACACCTACAACAAGCCAAACATTGTAATCAAACTTGCTGTAACAAAAAATAAAAAATTAAATTAAAAACACGAACAAGAAGTAGTGAGACAAACGTGAGGGGCTTTCTCCTGGCACATTCCATTCTAAACTCCAATCTAGAACACCACTTCCACTGAGGCTCTCTTGCCCTAGTAACCAGATTTGGTAAGGGTGAACTGCTGCCACCTTGTGGCCGTTTCACACAACAGCAGCTTTAATCCCAACGCTAATGGTCAGTTGATATTCAAAATCATTGCAGGCCTGTAAATGACACCTGCCCTGAAAACAAATCCTGGGGTCACATATCGACCAAAAAATTCAAAGGACGTCCATATTTCAAAACGACCGTTTCAAAAGGCATATTTTACGCACATTAGTGTTCTGCTTCTTTTCCTTTCTTTCCTTTTTTGTTAAAAAACACGGGAATGGAAAAAGGCATCCCTCAGAATGGGCGAAAATCATTGCAGACGAATCAATGGACAGAGGTTTAATCTCCAATATATATAAACAGCTCATGCAGCTTAATATTAAAAAAACAAACAACCCAAAAAAATGGGCAGAAGATCTAAAGAGACGTTTCTTCAAAGGAGACACAGAGATGGCCAAGACGCACATGAAAAGCTGCTCAACAGCACTAATTATTAGAGAAATGCAAATCAAAACTACAATGAGGTATCACCTCACACCTTTTAGAATCGGCATCATCAGAAAATCTACAAACAACCAATTCTGGGGAGGGTGTGGACAAAAGGAACACTCTTCCACTATTGGTGGGAATGTAAATTGATACAGTCCCTATGGAGAACAGTATGGAGTTTCCTTAAAAAAATTAGAAATAGAATTACCATCTGATCCAGCAATCCCACTTCTGGGCATATACCCAGAGAAAACCGTATTTCAAAAAGGCACATTCACCACAATGTTCGTTGCAGCACTATTTACAATAGCCAGGTAATGGAAGCAACCTAAATGCCCACAGACAGATGAATGGATAAAGATGTGGTACATATATAAAATGGAATATTACTCGGCCATAAAAAGGAATGAAACTGGGTCATTTGTAGAGACATCGATGGATCGAGAGACTGTCATACAGAATGAAGTAAGTCAGAAAGAGGAAAACAAATATTGTATATTAATGCATATATGTGGAGCCTAAAAATGGTACAGATGAACTGGTTTGCAGGGAAGAAATAGAGACACAGAGGTAGAGAACAAACGTATGGACACCAAGTGTGGGAAGCCATGGGGTGGTGGTGGTGGGATGAGTTGGGAGTTTGGGATTGACCTGTATACATGTATATGCATAAAATACATAACTAATAATAACGTGCTGTATAAAAAAATAAATAAAATTTCAAAATTTTAAAAAATAAAATTTAAAAATAAAACAGAAAAAAGTTCTTCCCGTCACACAGATGTATTTATAGGAATGAATTATTTCCATGCTTATATCTATAAATACATAAAAGAGGAATAACATCTAACTTGAAACATAAAAGAAAAAAAAAGTGAACCCACGAGTTATACAGAGGAAATCCTATCACGGCACTTGCTCCAGTGGTAAACAATTCTGAAATTGGTCAGAGGTGGGGAACCATCTCCCATACAGCCAGCAACCCAACCCCCACGCAAGGAGCGTCCTCATTGCAAAGCTGGGGGACCGTGCCGAGGCATCTGTGAGTAAACGTGAGCTGAGCCCCAGGCCAGCTGCTGCTGAACTGTTCCCACCCTTTCCAGGTAAAACACCTGAATATGTACAAGGGCTTGAAAGCCTAGAGGAAGGACCGTGGAGCCACACCAGCGACAGCACGCAGGCCAACTTGGTGCCTGCAGGCCAGCCAGCGTGGTCCTGGACCCTGGCGCTCTTCCAGAAGCTTTCCATTGCCCTGCCTGAGATACCCCTCCTGTCCCGGCCCCCACTGCTTTTTTCCTTCCTCACCTCTGTCCGGAGAGAAATTCCAGCGGAAGGTATGGGTGACACATCCTCTTCTTTACAGGCGGCAGCCTGGCAACTCCTGCAGAAAGGCCAGCAGAACCCCACTCACACCGGGCCACCCACAAAGCTGTGGCCCCTCACTCCCTCCCACCAGCACAGCCCCGAGACTGCTGACGGGGCAGAGAATATGGAGTCAGGCACAGCTTCAGGGGCTATTGCTGCCTGGAGCTCTGTTTATATTGACCTCAACGAGGCACACCTGGGGAGGGCGGGCCGGCAGGGTAAGGCTGCCCAGGTCAGCTAATCCACAACCCTCAGGGAATCACATTGTTGAAAATGGACCCCGGTAAGGCAGAAGAGAAGCCAAGGGAAAAAAGGACACAATGCCATTTGCAGCACCGTAGATGAGTCTAGAAGTAATCACGTGACTTGTAGTAAGTCAGAAAGTGAAAGACACATATCATATCATATCACTTATAGGTGTTACCTAAAAATGGATACCAGGGCAGATATTTCCACGGAGAAGGGCAATCACAGATTCATTAAACAAACTTATGGTTCACCAATGGAAAGGTGTGAGGATTGGTTTCATTATGATATCGGGGTTAACAGACATATACAAACACAGGTGACATATATAATCACCAAAGACCTACAGAATACCAAGAGAGGACTACTCAACATTCTGTCATAACGTACATGGGAAAAGGATCCCAAGAAGAACAGTCATCTGTATATGTGTAAAAGAACCACATCTTCCACACCTACAACAAGCCAAACATTGTAATCAAACTTGCTGTAACAAAAAATAAAAAATTAAATTAAAAACACGAACAAGAAGTAGTGAGACAAACGTGAGGGGCTTTCTCCTGGCACATTCCATTCTAAACTCCAATCTAGAACACCACTTCCACTGAGGCTCTCTTGCCCTAGTAACCAGATTTGGTAAGGGTGAACTGCTGCCACCTTGTGGCCGTTTCACCCAACAGCAGCTTTAATCCCAACGCTAATGGTCAGTTGATATTCAAAATCATTGCAGGCCTGTAAATGACACCTGCCCTGAAAACAAATCCTGGGGTCACATATCGACCAAAAATTTCAAAGGACGTCCATATTTCAAAACGACCGTTTCAAAAGGCATATTTTACGCACATTAGTGTTCTGCTTCTTTTCCTTTCTTTCCTTTTTTGTTAAAAAACACGGGAATGGAAAAAGGCATCCCTCAGAATGGGCGAAAATCATTGCAGACGAATCAATGGACAGAGGTTTAATCTCCAATATATATAAACAGCTCATGCAGCTTAATATTAAAAAAAACAAACAACCCAAAAAAAATGGGCAGAAGATCTAAAGAGACGTTTCTTCAAAGGAGACACAGAGATGGCCAAGACGCACATGAAAAGCTGCTCAACAGCACTAATTATTAGAGAAATGCAAATCAAAACTACAATGAGGTATCACCTCACACCTGTTAGAATCGGCATCATCAGAAAATCTTCAAACAACCAATTCTGGGGAGGGTGTGGACAAAAGGAGCCCTCTTCCACTATTGGTGGGAATGTAAATTGATACAGTCACTATGGAGAACAGTATGGAGTTTCCTTAAAAAAACTAGAAATAGAATTACCATCTAATCCAGCAATCCCACTTCTGGGCATATACCCAGAGAAAACCGTATTTCAAAAAGGCACATTCGCCACAATGTTCGTTGCAGCACTATTTACAATAGCCAGGTAATGGAAGCAACCTAAATGCCCACAGACAGATGAATGGATAAAGATGTGGTACATATATAAAATGGAATATGACTCGGCCATAAAAAGGAATGAAACTGGGTCATTTGTAGAGACATCGATGGATCGAGAGACTGTCATACAGAATGAAGTAAGTCAGAAAGAGGAAAACAAATATTGTATATTAATGCATATATGTGGAGCCTAAAAATGGTACAGATGAACTGGTTTGCAGGGAAGAAATAGAGACACAGAGGTAGAGAACTAACGTATGGACACCAAGTGTGGGAAGCCATGGGGTGGTGGTGGTGGGATGAGTTGGGAGTTTGGGATTGACCTGTATACATGTATATGCATAAAATACATAACTAATAATAACGTGCTGTATAAAAAAATAAATAAAATTTCAAAATTTTAAAAAATAAAATTTAAAAATAAAACAGAAAAAAGTTCTTCCCATCACACAGATGTATTTATAGGAATGAATTATTTCCATGCTTATATCTATAAATACATAAAAGAGGAATAACATCTAACTTGAAACATAAAAGAAACAAAAAGTGAACCCACGAGTTATACAGAGGAAATCCTATCACGGCACTTGCTCCAGTGGTAAACAATTCTGAAATTGGTCAGAGGTGGGGAACCATCTCCCATACAGCCAGCAACCCAACCCCCACGCAAGGAGCGTCCTCATTGCAAAGCTGGGGGACCGTGCCGAGGCATCTGTGAGTAAACGTGAGCTGAGCCCCAGGCCAGCTGCTGCTGAACTGTTCCCACCCTTTCCAGGTAAAACACCTGAATATGTACAAGGGCTTGAAAGCCTAGAGGAAGGACCGTGGAGCCACACCAGCGACAGCACGCAGGCCAACTTGGTGCCTGCAGGCCAGCCAGCGTGGTCCTGGACCCTGGCGCTCTTCCAGAAGCTTTCCATTGCCCTGCCTGAGATACCCCTCCTGTCCCGGCCCCCACTGCTTTTTTCCTTCCTCACCTCTGTCCGGAGAGAAATTCCAGCGGAAGGTATGGGTGACACATCCTCTTCTTTACAGGCGGCAGCCTGGCAACTCCTGCAGAAAGGCCAGCAGAACCCCACTCACACCGGGCCACCCACAAAGCTGTGGCCCCTCACTCCCTCCCACCAGCACAGCCCCGAGACTGCTGACGGGGCAGAGAATATGGAGTCAGGCACAGCTTCAGGGGCTATTGCTGCCTGGAGCTCTGTTTATATTGACCTCAACGAGGCACACCTGGGGAGGGCAGGCCGGCAGGGTAAGGCTGCCCAGGTCAGCTAATCCACAACCCTCAGGGAATCACATTGTTGAAAATGGACCCCGCTAAGGCAGAAGAGAAGCCAAGGGAAAAAAGGACACAATGCCATTTGCAGCACCGTAGATGAGTCTAGAAGTAATCACGTGACTTGTAGTAAGTCAGAAAGTGAAAGACACATACCATATCATATCACTTATAGGTGTTACCTAAAAATGGATACCAGGGCAGATATTTCCACGGAGAAGGGCAATCACAGATTCATTAAACAAACTTATGGTTCACCAATGGAAAGGTGTGAGGATTGGTTTCATTACGATATCGGGGTTAACAGACATATACAAACACAGGTGACATATATAATCACCAAAGACCTACAGAATACCAAGAGAGGACTACTCAACATTCTGTCATAACGTACATGGGAAAAGGATCCCAAGAAGAACAGTCATCTGTATATGTGTAAAAGAACCACATCTTCCACACCTACAACAAGCCAAACATTGTAATCAAACTTGCTGTAATAAAAAATAAAAAAATTAAATTAAAAACACGAACAAGAAGTAGTGAGACAAACGTGAGGGGCTTTCTCCTGGCACATTCCATTCTAAACTCCAATCTAGAACACCACTTCCACTGAGGCTCTCTTGCCCTAGTAACCAGATTTGGTAAGGGTGAACTGCTGCCACCTTGTGGCCGTTTCACACAACAGCAGCTTTAATCCCAACGCTAATGGTCAGTTGATATTCAAAATCATTGCAGGCCTGTAAATGACACCTGCCCTGAAAACAAATCCTGGGGTCACATATCGAGCAAAAATTTCAAAGGACGTCCATATTTCAAAACGACCGTTTCAAAAGGCATATTTTACGCACATTAGTGTTCTGCTTCTTTTCCTTTCTTTCCTTTTTTGTTAAAAAACACGGGAATGGAAAAAGGCATCCCTCAGAATGGGCGAAAATCGTTGCAGACGAATCAATGGACAGAGGTTTAATCTCCAATATATATAAACATCTCATGCAGCTTAATATTAAAAAAACAAACAACCCAAAAAAAATGGGCAGAAGATCTAAAGAGACGTTTCTTCAAAGGAGACACAGAGATGGCCAAGGCACACATGAAAAGCTGCTCAACAGCACTAATTATTAGAGAAATGCAAATCAAAACTACAATGAGGTATCACCTCACACCTGTTAGAATCGGCATCATCAGAAAATCTACAAACAACCAATTCTGGGGAGGGTGTGGACAAAAGGAGCCCTCTTCCACTATTGGTGGGAATGTAAATTGATACAGTCACTATGGAGAACAGTATGGAGTTTCCTTAAAAATACTAGAAATAGAATTACCATCTGATCCAGCAATCCCACTTCTGGGCATATACCCAGAGAAAACCGTATTTCAAAAAGGCACATTCACCACAATGTTCGTTGCAGCACTATTTACAATAGCCAGGTAATGGAAGCAACCTAAATGCCCACAGACAGATGAATGGATAAAGATGTGGTACATATATAAAATGGAATATTACTCGGCCATAAAAAGGAATGAAACTGGGTCATTTGTAGAGACATCGATGGATCGAGAGACTGTCATACAGAATGAAGTAAGTCAGAAAGAGGAAAACAAATATTGTATATTAATGCATATATGTGGAGCCTAAAAATGGTACAGATGAACTGGTTTGCAGGGAAGAAATAGAGACACAGAGGTAGAGAACAAACGTATGGACACCAAGTGTGGGAAGCCATGGGGTGGTGGTGGTGGGATGAGTTGGGAGTTTGGGATTGACCTGTATACATGTATATGCATAAAATACATAAGTAATAATAACGTGCTGTATAAAAAAATAAATAAAATTTCAAAATTTTAAAAAATAAAATTTAAAAATAAAACAGAAAAAAGTTCTTCCCATCACACAGATGTATTTATAGGAATGAATTATTTCCATGCTTATATCTATAAATACATAAAAGAGGAATAACATCTAACTTGAAACATAAAAGAAAAAAAAGTGAACCCACGAGTTATACAGAGGAAAACCCTATCACGGCACTTGCTCCAGTGGTAAACAATTCTGAAATTGGTCAGAGGTGGGGAACCATCTCCCATACAGCCAGCAACCCAACCCCCACGCAAGGAGCGTCCTCATTGCAAAGCTGGGGGACCGTGCCGTGGCATCTGTGAGTAAACGTGAGCTGAGCCCCAGGCCAGCTACTGCTGAACTGTTCCCACCCTTTCCAGGTAAAACACCTGAATATGTACAAGGGCTTGAAAGCCTAGAGGAAGGACCGTGGAGCCACACCAGCGACAGCACGCAGGCCAACTTGGTGCCTGCAGGCCAGCCAGCGTGGTCCTGGACCCTGGCGCTCTTCCAGAAGCTTTCCATTGCCCTGCCTGAGATACCCCTCCTGTCCCGGCCCCCACTGCTTTTTTCCTTCCTCACCTCTGTCCGGAGAGAAATTCCAGCGGAAGGTATGGGTGACACATCCTCTTCTTTACAGGCGGCAGCCTGGCAACTCCTGCAGAAAGGCCAGCAGAACCCCACTCACACCGGGCCACCCACAAAGCTGTGGCCCCTCACTCCCTCCCACCAGCACAGCCCCGAGACTGCTGACGGGGCAGAGAATATGGAGTCAGGCACAGCTTCAGGGGCTATTGCTGCCTGGAGCTCTGTTTATATTGACCTCAACGAGGCACACCTGGGGAGGGCGGGCCGGCAGGGTAAGGCTGCCCAGGTCAGCTAATCCACAACCCTCAGGGAATCACATTGTTGAAAATGGACCCCGCTAAGGCAGAAGAGAAGCCAAGGGAAAAAAGGACACAATGCCATTTGCAGCACCGTAGATGAGTCTAGAAGTAATCACGTGACTTGTAGTAAGTCAGAAAGTGAAAGACACATACCATATCATATCACTTATAGGTGTTACCTAAAAATGGATACCAGGGCAGATATTTCCACGGAGAAGGGCAATCACAGATTCATTAAACAAACTTATGGTTCACCAATGGAAAGGTGTGAGGATTGGTTTCATTACGATATCGGGGTTAACAGACATATACAAACACAGGTGACATATATAATCACCAAAGACCTACAGAATACCAAGAGAGGACTACTCAACATTCTGTCATAACGTACATGGGAAAAGGATCCCAAGAAGAACAGTCATCTGTATATGTGTAAAAGAACCACATCTTCCACACCTACAACAAGCCAAACATTGTAATCAAACTTGCTGTAATAAAAAATAAAAAAATTAAATTAAAAACACGAACAAGAAGTAGTGAGACAAACGTGAGGGGCTTTCTCCTGGCACATTCCATTCTAAACTCCAATCTAGAACACCACTTCCACTGAGGCTCTCTTGCCCTAGTAACCAGATTTGGTAAGGGTGAACTGCTGCCACCTTGTGGCCGTTTCACACAACAGCAGCTTTAATCCCAACGCTAATGGTCAGTTGATATTCAAAATCATTGCAGGCCTGTAAATGACACCTGCCCTGAAAACAAATCCTGGGGTCACATATCGACCAAAAATTTCAAAGGACGTCCATATTTCAAAACGACCGTTTCAAAAGGCATATTTTACGCACATTAGTGTTCTGCTTCTTTTCCTTTCTTTCCTTTTTTGTTAAAAAACACGGGAATGGAAAAAGGCATCCCTCAGAATGGGCGAAAATCGTTGCAGACGAATCAATGGACAGAGGTTTAATCTCCAATATATATAAACATCTCATGCAGCTTAATATTAAAAAAACAAACAACCCAAAAAAAATGGGCAGAAGATCTAAAGAGACGTTTCTTCAAAGGAGACACAGAGATGGCCAAGACGCACATGAAAAGCTGCTCAACAGCACTAATTATTAGAGAAATGCAAATCAAAACTACAATGAGGTATCACCTCACACCTGTTAGAATCGGCATCATCAGAAAATCTACAAACAACCAATTCTGGGGAGGGTGTGGACAAAAGGAGCCCTCTTCCACTATTGGTGGGAATGTAAATTGATACAGTCACTATGGAGAACAGTATGGAGTTTCCTTAAAAATACTAGAAATAGAATTACCATCTGATCCAGCAATCCCACTTCTGGGCATATACCCAGAGAAAACCGTATTTCAAAAAGGCACATTCACCACAATGTTCGTTGCAGCACTATTTACAATAGCCAGGTAATGGAAGCAACCTAAATGCCCACAGACAGATGAATGGATAAAGATGTGGTACATATATAAAATGGAATATTACTCGGCCATAAAAAGGAATGAAACTGGGTCATTTGTAGAGACATCGATGGATCGAGAGACTGTCATACAGAATGAAGTAAGTCAGAAAGAGGAAAACAAATATTGTATATTAATGCATATATGTGGAGCCTAAAAATGGTACAGATGAACTGGTTTGCAGGGAAGAAATAGAGACACAGAGGTAGAGAACAAACGTATGGACACCAAGTGTGGGAAGCCATGGGGTGGTGGTGGTGGGATGAGTTGGGAGTTTGGGATTGACCTGTATACATGTATATGCATAAAATACATAACTAATAATAACGTGCTGTATAAAAAAATAAATAAAATTTCAAAATTTTAAAAAATAAAATTTAAAAATAAAACAGAAAAAAGTTCTTCCCGTCACACAGATGTATTTATAGGAATGAATTATTTCCATGCTTATATCTATAAATACATAAAAGAGGAATAACATCTAACTTGAAACATAAAAGAAACAAAAAGTGAACCCACGAGTTATACAGAGGAAAACCCTATCACGGCACTTGCTCCAGTGTTAAACAATTCTGAAATTGGTCAGAGGTGGGGAACCATCTCCCATACAGCCAGCAACCCAACCCCCACGCAAGGAGCGTCCTCATTGCAAAGCTGGGGGACCGTGCCGAGGCATCTGTGAGTAAACGTGAGCTGAGCCCCAGGCCAGCTGCTGCTGAACTGTTCCCACCCTTTCCAGGTAAAACACCTGAATATGTACAAGGGCTTGAAAGCCTAGAGGAAGGACCGTGGAGCCACACCAGCGACAGCACGCAGGCCAACTTGGTGCCTGCAGGCCAGCCAGCGTGGTCCTGGACCCTGGCGCTCTTCCAGAAGCTTTCCATTGCCCTGCCTGAGATACCCCTCCTGTCCCGGCCCCCACTGCTTTTTTCCTTCCTCACCTCTGTCCGGAGAGAAATTCCAGCGGAAGGTATGGGTGACACATCCTCTTCTTTACAGGCGGCAGCCTGGCAACTCCTGCAGAAAGGCCAGCAGAACCCCACTCACACCGGGCCACCCACAAAGCTGTGGCCCCTCACTCCCTCCCACCAGCACAGCCCCGAGACTGCTGACGGGGCAGAGAATATGGAGTCAGGCACAGCTTCAGGGGCTATTGCTGCCTGGAGCTCTGTTTATATTGACCTCAACGAGGCACACCTGGGGAGGGCGGGCCGGCAGGGTAAGGCTGCCCAGGTCAGCTAATCCACAACCCTCAGGGAATCACATTGTTGAAAATGGACCCCGCTAAGGCAGAAGAGAAGCCAAGGGAAAAAAGGACACAATGCCATTTGCAGCACCGTAGATGAGTCTAGAAGTAATCACGTGACTTGTAGTAAGTCAGAAAGTGAAAGACACATATCATATCATATCACTTATAGGTGTTACCTAAAAATGGATACCAGGGCAGATATTTCCACGGAGAAGGGCAATCACAGATTCATTAAACAAACTTATGGTTCACCAATGGAAAGGTGTGAGGATTGGTTTCATTACGATATCGGGGTTAACAGACATATACAAACACAGGTGACATATATAATCACCAAAGACCTACAGAATACCAAGAGAGGACTACTCAACATTCTGTCATAACGTACATGGGAAAAGGATCCCAAGAAGAACAGTCATCTGTATATGTGTAAAAGAACCACATCTTCCACACCTACAACAAGCCAAACATTGTAATCAAACTTGCTGTAATAAAAAATAAAAAAAATTAAATTAAAAACACGAACAAGAAGTAGTGAGACAAACGTGAGGGGCTTTCTCCTGGCACATTCCATTCTAAACTCCAATCAAGAACACCACTTCCACTGAGGCTCTCTTGCCCTAGTAACCAGATTTGGTAAGGGTGAACTGCTGCCACCTTGTGGCCGTTTCACACAACAGCAGCTTTAATCCCAACGCTAATGGTCAGTTGATATTCAAAATCATTGCAGGCCTGTAAATGACACCTGCCCTGAAAACAAATCCTGGGGTCACATATCGACCAAAAATTTCAAAGGACGTCCATATTTCAAAACGACCGTTTCAAAAGGCATATTTTACGCACATTAGTGTTCTGCTTCTTTTCCTTTCTTTCCTTTTTTGTTAAAAAACACGGGAATGGAAAAAGGCATCCCTCAGAATGGGCGAAAATCGTTGCAGACGAATCAATGGACAGAGGTTTAATCTCCAATATATATAAACAGCTCATGCAGCTTAATATTAAGAAAACAAACAACCCAAAAAAAATGGGCAGAAGATCTAAAGAGACGTTTCTTCAAAGGAGACACAGAGATGGCCAAGACGCACATGAAAAGCTGCTCAACAGCACTAATTATTAGAGAAATGCAAATCAAAACTACAATGAGGTATCACCTCACACCTGTTAGAATCGGCATCATCAGAAAATCTACAAACAACCAATTCTGGGGAGGGTGTGGACAAAAGGAGCCCTCTTCCACTATTGGTGGGAATGTAAATTGATACAGTCACTATGGAGAACAGTATGGAGTTTCCTTAAAAATACTAGAAATAGAATTACCATCTGATCCAGCAATCCCACTTCTGGGCATATACCCAGAGAAAACCGTATTTCAAAAAGGCACATTCACCACAATGTTCGTTGCAGCACTATTTACAATAGCCAGGTAATGGAAGCAACCTAAATGCCCACAGACAGATGAATGGATAAAGATGTGGTACATATATAAAATGGAATATTACTCGGCCATAAAAAGGAATGAAACTGGGTCATTTGTAGAGACATCGATGGATCGAGAGACTGTCATACAGAATGAAGTAAGTCAGAAAGAGGAAAACAAATATTGTATATTAATGCATATATGTGGAGCCTAAAAATGGTACAGATGAACTGGTTTGCAGGGAAGAAATAGAGACACAGAGGTAGAGAACAAACGTATGGACACCAAGTGTGGGAAGCCATGGGGTGGTGGTGGTGGGATGAGTTGGGAGTTTGGGATTGACCTGTATACATGTATATGCATAAAATACATAACTAATAATAACGTGCTGTATAAAAAAATAAATAAAATTTCAAAATTTTAAAAAATAAAATTTAAAAATAAAACAGAAAAAAGTTCTTCCCGTCACACAGATGTATTTATAGGAATGAATTATTTCCATGCTTATATCTATAAATACATAAAAGAGGAATAACATCTAACTTGAAACATAAAAGAAAAAAAAGTGAACCCACGAGTTATACAGAGGAAAACCCTATCACGGCACTTGCTCCAGTGGTAAACAATTCTGAAATTGGTCAGAGGTGGGGAACCATCTCCCATACAGCCAGCAACCCAACCCCCACGCAAGGAGCGTCCTCATTGCAAAGCTGGGGGACCGTGCCGAGGCATCTGTGAGTAAACGTGAGCTGAGCCCCAGGCCAGCTGCTGCTGAACTGTTCCCACCCTTTCCAGGTAAAACACCTGAATATGTACAAGGGCTTGAAAGCCTAGAGGAAGGACCGTGGAGCCACACCAGCGACAGCACGCAGGCCAACTTGGTGCCTGCAGGCCAGCCAGCGTGGTCCTGGACCCTGGCGCTCTTCCAGAAGCTTTCCATTGCCCTGCCTGAGATACCCCTCCTGTCCCGGCCCCCACTGCTTTTTTCCTTCCTCACCTCTGTCCGGAGAGAAATTCCAGCGGAAGGTATGGGTGACACATCCTCTTCTTTACAGGCGGCAGCCTGGCAACTCCTGCAGAAAGGCCAGCAGAACCCCACTCACACCGGGCCACCCACAAAGCTGTGGCCCCTCACTCCCTCCCACCAGCACAGCCCCGAGACTGCTGACGGGGCAGAGAATATGGAGTCAGGCACAGCTTCAGGGGCTATTGCTGCCTGGAGCTCTGTTTATATTGACCTCAACGAGGCACACCTGGGGAGGGCGGGCCGGCAGGGTAAGGCTGCCCAGGTCAGCTAATCCACAACCCTCAGGGAATCACATTGTTGAAAATGGACCCCGCTAAGGCAGAAGAGAAGCCAAGGGAAAAAAGGACACAATGCCATTTGCAGCACCGTAGATGAGTCTAGAAGTAATCGCGTGACTTGTAGTAAGTCAGAAAGTGAAAGACACATACCATATCATATCACTTATAGGTGTTACCTAAAAATGGATACCAGGGCAGATATTTCCACGGAGAAGGGCAATCACAGATTCATTAAACAAACTTATGGTTCACCAATGGAAAGGTGTGAGGATTGGTTTCATTACGATATCGGGGTTAACAGACATATACAAACACAGGTGACATATATAATCACCAAAGACCTACAGAATACCAAGAGAGGACTACTCAACATTCTGTCATAACGTACATGGGAAAAGGATCCCAAGAAGAACAGTCATCTGTATATGTGTAAAAGAACCACATCTTCCACACCTACAACAAGCCAAACATTGTAATCAAACTTGCTGTAATAAAAAATAAAAAAATTAAATTAAAAACACGAACAAGAAGTAGTGAGACAAACGTGAGGGGCTTTCTCCTGGCACATTCCATTCTAAACTCCAATCTAGAACACCACTTCCACTGAGGCTCTCTTGCCCTAGTAACCAGATTTGGTAAGGGTGAACTGCTGCCACCTTGTGGCCGTTTCACACAACAGCAGCTTTAATCCCAACGCTAATGGTCAGTTGATATTCAAAATCATTGCAGGCCTGTAAATGACACCTGCCCTGAAAACAAATCCTGGGGTCACATATCGACCAAAAATTTCAAAGGACGTCCATATTTCAAAACGACCGTTTCAAAAGGCATATTTTACGCACATTAGTGTTCTGCTTCTTTTCCTTTCTTTCCTTTTTTGTTAAAAAACACGGGAATGGAAAAAGGCATCCCTCAGAATGGGCGAAAATCGTTGCAGACGAATCAATGGACAGAGGTTTAATCTCCAATATATATAAACATCTCATGCAGCTTAATATTAAAAAAACAAACAACCCAAAAAAAATGGGCAGAAGATCTAAAGAGACGTTTCTTCAAAGGAGACACAGAGATGGCCAAGACGCACATGAAAAGCTGCTCAACAGCACTAATTATTAGAGAAATGCAAATCAAAACTACAATGAGGTATCACCTCACACCTGTTAGAATCGGCATCATCAGAAAATCTACAAACAACCAATTCTGGGGAGGGTGTGGACAAAAGGAGCCCTCTTCCACTATTGGTGGGAATGTAAATTGATACAGTCACTATGGAGAACAGTATGGAGTTTCCTTAAAAATACTAGAAATAGAATTACCATCTGATCCAGCAATCCCACTTCTGGGCATATACCCAGAGAAAACCGTATTTCAAAAAGGCACATTCACCACAATGTTCGTTGCAGCACTATTTACAATAGCCAGGTAATGGAAGCAACCTAAATGCCCACAGACAGATGAATGGATAAAGATGTGGTACATATATAAAATGGAATATTACTCGGCCATAAAAAGGAATGAAACTGGGTCATTTGTAGAGACATCGATGGATCGAGAGACTGTCATACAGAATGAAGTAAGTCAGAAAGAGGAAAACAAATATTGTATATTAATGCATATATGTGGAGCCTAAAAATGGTACAGATGAACTGGTTTGCAGGGAAGAAATAGAGACACAGAGGTAGAGAACAAACGTATGGACACCAAGTGTGGGAAGCCATGGGGTGGTGGTGGTGGGATGAGTTGGGAGTTTGGGATTGACCTGTATACATGTATATGCATAAAATACATAACTAATAATAACGTGCTGTATAAAAAAATAAATAAAATTTCAAAATTTTAAAAAATAAAATTTAAAAATAAAACAGAAAAAAGTTCTTCCCGTCACACAGATGTATTTATAGGAATGAATTATTTCCATGCTTATATCTATAAATACATAAAAGAGGAATAACATCTAACTTGAAACATAAAAGAAACAAAAAGTGAACCCACGAGTTATACAGAGGAAAACCCTATCACGGCACTTGCTCCAGTGTTAAACAATTCTGAAATTGGTCAGAGGTGGGGAACCATCTCCCATACAGCCAGCAACCCAACCCCCACGCAAGGAGCGTCCTCATTGCAAAGCTGGGGGACCGTGCCGAGGCATCTGTGAGTAAACGTGAGCTGAGCCCCAGGCCAGCTGCTGCTGAACTGTTCCCACCCTTTCCAGGTAAAACACCTGAATATGTACAAGGGCTTGAAAGCCTAGAGGAAGGACCGTGGAGCCACACCAGCGACAGCACGCAGGCCAACTTGGTGCCTGCAGGCCAGCCAGCGTGGTCCTGGACCCTGGCGCTCTTCCAGAAGCTTTCCATTGCCCTGCCTGAGATACCCCTCCTGTCCCGGCCCCCACTGCTTTTTTCCTTCCTCACCTCTGTCCGGAGAGAAATTCCAGCGGAAGGTATGGGTGACACATCCTCTTCTTTACAGGCGGCAGCCTGGCAACTCCTGCAGAAAGGCCAGCAGAACCCCACTCACACCGGGCCACCCACAAAGCTGTGGCCCCTCACTCCCTCCCACCAGCACAGCCCCGAGACTGCTGACGGGGCAGAGAATATGGAGTCAGGCACAGCTTCAGGGGCTATTGCTGCCTGGAGCTCTGTTTATATTGACCTCAACGAGGCACACCTGGGGAGGGCGGGCCGGCAGGGTAAGGCTGCCCAGGTCAGCTAATCCACAACCCTCAGGGAATCACATTGTTGAAAATGGACCCCGCTAAGGCAGAAGAGAAGCCAAGGGAAAAAAGGACACAATGCCATTTGCAGCACCGTAGATGAGTCTAGAAGTAATCACGTGACTTGTAGTAAGTCAGAAAGTGAAAGACACATATCATATCATATCACTTATAGGTGTTACCTAAAAATGGATACCAGGGCAGATATTTCCACGGAGAAGGGCAATCACAGATTCATTAAACAAACTTATGGTTCACCAATGGAAAGGTGTGAGGATTGGTTTCATTACGATATCGGGGTTAACAGACATATACAAACACAGGTGACATATATAATCACCAAAGACCTACAGAATACCAAGAGAGGACTACTCAACATTCTGTCATAACGTACATGGGAAAAGGATCCCAAGAAGAACAGTCATCTGTATATGTGTAAAAGAACCACATCTTCCACACCTACAACAAGCCAAACATTGTAATCAAACTTGCTGTAATAAAAAATAAAAAAAATTAAATTAAAAACACGAACAAGAAGTAGTGAGACAAACGTGAGGGGCTTTCTCCTGGCACATTCCATTCTAAACTCCAATCAAGAACACCACTTCCACTGAGGCTCTCTTGCCCTAGTAACCAGATTTGGTAAGGGTGAACTGCTGCCACCTTGTGGCCGTTTCACACAACAGCAGCTTTAATCCCAACGCTAATGGTCAGTTGATATTCAAAATCATTGCAGGCCTGTAAATGACACCTGCCCTGAAAACAAATCCTGGGGTCACATATCGACCAAAAATTTCAAAGGACGTCCATATTTCAAAACGACCGTTTCAAAAGGCATATTTTACGCACATTAGTGTTCTGCTTCTTTTCCTTTCTTTCCTTTTTTGTTAAAAAACACGGGAATGGAAAAAGGCATCCCTCAGAATGGGCGAAAATCGTTGCAGACGAATCAATGGACAGAGGTTTAATCTCCAATATATATAAACAGCTCATGCAGCTTAATATTAAGAAAACAAACAACCCAAAAAAAATGGGCAGAAGATCTAAAGAGACGTTTCTTCAAAGGAGACACAGAGATGGCCAAGACGCACATGAAAAGCTGCTCAACAGCACTAATTATTAGAGAAATGCAAATCAAAACTACAATGAGGTATCACCTCACACCTGTTAGAATCGGCATCATCAGAAAATCTACAAACAACCAATTCTGGGGAGGGTGTGGACAAAAGGAGCCCTCTTCCACTATTGGTGGGAATGTAAATTGATACAGTCACTATGGAGAACAGTATGGAGTTTCCTTAAAAATACTAGAAATAGAATTACCATCTGATCCAGCAATCCCACTTCTGGGCATATACCCAGAGAAAACCGTATTTCAAAAAGGCACATTCACCACAATGTTCGTTGCAGCACTATTTACAATAGCCAGGTAATGGAAGCAACCTAAATGCCCACAGACAGATGAATGGATAAAGATGTGGTACATATATAAAATGGAATATTACTCGGCCATAAAAAGGAATGAAACTGGGTCATTTGTAGAGACATCGATGGATCGAGAGACTGTCATACAGAATGAAGTAAGTCAGAAAGAGGAAAACAAATATTGTATATTAATGCATATATGTGGAGCCTAAAAATGGTACAGATGAACTGGTTTGCAGGGAAGAAATAGAGACACAGAGGTAGAGAACAAACGTATGGACACCAAGTGTGGGAAGCCATGGGGTGGTGGTGGTGGGATGAGTTGGGAGTTTGGGATTGACCTGTATACATGTATATGCATAAAATACATAACTAATAATAACGTGCTGTATAAAAAAATAAATAAAATTTCAAAATTTTAAAAAATAAAATTTAAAAATAAAACAGAAAAAAGTTCTTCCCGTCACACAGATGTATTTATAGGAATGAATTATTTCCATGCTTATATCTATAAATACATAAAAGAGGAATAACATCTAACTTGAAACATAAAAGAAACAAAAAGTGAACCCACGAGTTATACAGAGGAAAACCCTATCACGGCACTTGCTCCAGTGTTAAACAATTCTGAAATTGGTCAGAGGTGGGGAACCATCTCCCATACAGCCAGCAACCCAACCCCCACGCAAGGAGCGTCCTCATTGCAAAGCTGGGGGACCGTGCCGAGGCATCTGTGAGTAAACGTGAGCTGAGCCCCAGGCCAGCTGCTGCTGAACTGTTCCCACCCTTTCCAGGTAAAACACCTGAATATGTACAAGGGCTTGAAAGCCTAGAGGAAGGACCGTGGAGCCACACCAGCGACAGCACGCAGGCCAACTTGGTGCCTGCAGGCCAGCCAGCGTGGTCCTGGACCCTGGCGCTCTTCCAGAAGCTTTCCATTGCCCTGCCTGAGATACCCCTCCTGTCCCGGCCCCCACTGCTTTTTTCCTTCCTCACCTCTGTCCGGAGAGAAATTCCAGCGGAAGGTATGGGTGACACATCCTCTTCTTTACAGGCGGCAGCCTGGCAACTCCTGCAGAAAGGCCAGCAGAACCCCACTCACACCGGGCCACCCACAAAGCTGTGGCCCCTCACTCCCTCCCACCAGCACAGCCCCGAGACTGCTGACGGGGCAGAGAATATGGAGTCAGGCACAGCTTCAGGGGCTATTGCTGCCTGGAGCTCTGTTTATATTGACCTCAACGAGGCACACCTGGGGAGGGCGGGCCGGCAGGGTAAGGCTGCCCAGGTCAGCTAATCCACAACCCTCAGGGAATCACATTGTTGAAAATGGACCCCGGTAAGGCAGAAGAGAAGCCAAGGGAAAAAAGGACACAATGCCATTTGCAGCACCGTAGATGAGTCTAGAAGTAATCACGTGACTTGTAGTAAGTCAGAAAGTGAAAGACACATATCATATCATATCACTTATAGGTGTTACCTAAAAATGGATACCAGGGCAGATATTTCCACGGAGAAGGGCAATCACAGATTCATTAAACAAACTTATGGTTCACCAATGGAAAGGTGTGAGGATTGGTTTCATTACGATATCGGGGTTAACAGACATATACAAACACAGGTGACATATATAATCACCAAAGACCTACAGAATACCAAGAGAGGACTACTCAACATTCTGTCATAACGTACATGGGAAAAGGATCCCAAGAAGAACAGTCATCTGTATATGTGTAAAAGAACCACATCTTCCACACCTACAACAAGCCAAACATTGTAATCAAACTTGCTGTAATAAAAAATAAAAAAAATTAAATTAAAAACACGAACAAGAAGTAGTGAGACAAACGTGAGGGGCTTTCTCCTGGCACATTCCATTCTAAACTCCAATCAAGAACACCACTTCCACTGAGGCTCTCTTGCCCTAGTAACCAGATTTGGTAAGGGTGAACTGCTGCCACCTTGTGGCCGTTTCACACAACAGCAGCTTTAATCCCAACGCTAATGGTCAGTTGATATTCAAAATCATTGCAGGCCTGTAAATGACACCTGCCCTGAAAACAAATCCTGGGGTCACATATCGACCAAAAATTTCAAAGGACGTCCATATTTCAAAACGACCGTTTCAAAAGGCATATTTTACGCACATTAGTGTTCTGCTTCTTTTCCTTTCTTTCCTTTTTTGTTAAAAAACACGGGAATGGAAAAAGGCATCCCTCAGAATGGGCGAAAATCGTTGCAGACGAATCAATGGACAGAGGTTTAATCTCCAATATATATAAACAGCTCATGCAGCTTAATATTAAGAAAACAAACAACCCAAAAAAAATGGGCAGAAGATCTAAAGAGACGTTTCTTCAAAGGAGACACAGAGATGGCCAAGACGCACATGAAAAGCTGCTCAACAGCACTAATTATTAGAGAAATGCAAATCAAAACTACAATGAGGTATCACCTCACACCTGTTAGAATCGGCATCATCAGAAAATCTACAAACAACCAATTCTGGGGAGGGTGTGGACAAAAGGAGCCCTCTTCCACTATTGGTGGGAATGTAAATTGATACAGTCACTATGGAGAACAGTATGGAGTTTCCTTAAAAATACTAGAAATAGAATTACCATCTGATCCAGCAATCCCACTTCTGGGCATATACCCAGAGAAAACCGTATTTCAAAAAGGCACATTCACCACAATGTTCGTTGCAGCACTATTTACAATAGCCAGGTAATGGAAGCAACCTAAATGCCCACAGACAGATGAATGGATAAAGATGTGGTACATATATAAAATGGAATATTACTCGGCCATAAAAAGGAATGAAACTGGGTCATTTGTAGAGACATCGATGGATCGAGAGACTGTCATACAGAATGAAGTAAGTCAGAAAGAGGAAAACAAATATTGTATATTAATGCATATATGTGGAGCCTAAAAATGGTACAGATGAACTGGTTTGCAGGGAAGAAATAGAGACACAGAGGTAGAGAACAAACGTATGGACACCAAGTGTGGGAAGCCATGGGGTGGTGGTGGTGGGATGAGTTGGGAGTTTGGGATTGACCTGTATACATGTATATGCATAAAATACATAACTAATAATAACGTGCTGTATAAAAAAATAAATAAAATTTCAAAATTTTAAAAAATAAAATTTAAAAATAAAACAGAAAAAAGTTCTTCCCGTCACACAGATGTATTTATAGGAATGAATTATTTCCATGCTTATATCTATAAATACATAAAAGAGGAATAACATCTAACTTGAAACATAAAAGAAAAAAAAGTGAACCCACGAGTTATACAGAGGAAAACCCTATCACGGCACTTGCTCCAGTGGTAAACAATTCTGAAATTGGTCAGAGGTGGGGAACCATCTCCCATACAGCCAGCAACCCAACCCCCACGCAAGGAGCGTCCTCATTGCAAAGCTGGGGGACCGTGCCGAGGCATCTGTGAGTAAACGTGAGCTGAGCCCCAGGCCAGCTGCTGCTGAACTGTTCCCACCCTTTCCAGGTAAAACACCTGAATATGTACAAGGGCTTGAAAGCCTAGAGGAAGGACCGTGGAGCCACACCAGCGACAGCACGCAGGCCAACTTGGTGCCTGCAGGCCAGCCAGCGTGGTCCTGGACCCTGGCGCTCTTCCAGAAGCTTTCCATTGCCCTGCCTGAGATACCCCTCCTGTCCCGGCCCCCACTGCTTTTTTCCTTCCTCACCTCTGTCCGGAGAGAAATTCCAGCGGAAGGTATGGGTGACACATCCTCTTCTTTACAGGCGGCAGCCTGGCAACTCCTGCAGAAAGGCCAGCAGAACCCCACTCACACCGGGCCACCCACAAAGCTGTGGCCCCTCACTCCCTCCCACCAGCACAGCCCCGAGACTGCTGACGGGGCAGAGAATATGGAGTCAGGCACAGCTTCAGGGGCTATTGCTGCCTGGAGCTCTGTTTATATTGACCTCAACGAGGCACACCTGGGGAGGGCGGGCCGGCAGGGTAAGGCTGCCCAGGTCAGCTAATCCACAACCCTCAGGGAATCACATTGTTGAAAATGGACCCCGCTAAGGCAGAAGAGAAGCCAAGGGAAAAAAGGACACAATGCCATTTGCAGCACCGTAGATGAGTCTAGAAGTAATCGCGTGACTTGTAGTAAGTCAGAAAGTGAAAGACACATACCATATCATATCACTTATAGGTGTTACCTAAAAATGGATACCAGGGCAGATATTTCCACGGAGAAGGGCAATCACAGATTCATTAAACAAACTTATGGTTCACCAATGGAAAGGTGTGAGGATTGGTTTCATTACGATATCGGGGTTAACAGACATATACAAACACAGGTGACATATATAATCACCAAAGACCTACAGAATACCAAGAGAGGACTACTCAACATTCTGTCATAACGTACATGGGAAAAGGATCCCAAGAAGAACAGTCATCTGTATATGTGTAAAAGAACCACATCTTCCACACCTACAACAAGCCAAACATTGTAATCAAACTTGCTGTAATAAAAAATAAAAAAATTAAATTAAAAACACGAACAAGAAGTAGTGAGACAAACGTGAGGGGCTTTCTCCTGGCACATTCCATTCTAAACTCCAATCTAGAACACCACTTCCACTGAGGCTCTCTTGCCCTAGTAACCAGATTTGGTAAGGGTGAACTGCTGCCACCTTGTGGCCGTTTCACACAACAGCAGCTTTAATCCCAACGCTAATGGTCAGTTGATATTCAAAATCATTGCAGGCCTGTAAATGACACCTGCCCTGAAAACAAATCCTGGGGTCACATATCGACCAAAAATTTCAAAGGACGTCCATATTTCAAAACCACCGTTTCAAAAGGCATATTTTACGCACATTAGTGTTCTGCTTCTTTTCCTTTCTTTCCTTTTTTGTTAAAAAACACGGGAATGGAAAAAGGCATCCCTCAGAATGGGCGAAAATCGTTGCAGACGAATCAATGGACAGAGGTTTAATCTCCAATATATATAAACAGCTCATGCAGCTTAATATTAAAAAAACAAACAACCCAAAAAAATGGGCAGAAGATCTAAAGAGACGTTTCTTCAAAGGAGACACAGAAATGGCCAAGACGCACATGAAAAGCTGCTCAACAGCACTAATTATTAGAGAAATGCAAATCAAAACTACAATGAGGTATCACCTCACACCTGTTAGAATCGGCATCATCAGAAAATCTACAAACAACCAATTCTGGGGAGGGTGTGGACAAAAGGAGCCCTCTTCCACTATTGGTGGGAATGTAAATTGATACAGTCACTATGGAGAACAGTATGGAGTTTCCTTAAAAATACTAGAAATAGAATTACCATCTGATCCAGCAATCCCACTTCTGGGCATATACCCAGAGAAAACCGTATTTCAAAAAGGCACATTCACCACAATGTTCGTTGCAGCACTATTTACAATAGCCAGGTAATGGAAGCAACCTAAATGCCCACAGACAGATGAATGGATAAAGATGTGGTACATATATAAAATGGAATATTACTCGGCCATAAAAAGGAATGAAACTGGGTCATTTGTAGAGACATCGATGGATCGAGAGACTGTCATACAGAATGAAGTAAGTCAGAAAGAGGAAAACAAATATTGTATATTAATGCATATATGTGGAGCCTAAAAATGGTACAGATGAACTGGTTTGCAGGGAAGAAATAGAGACACAGAGGTAGAGAACAAACGTATGGACACCAAGTGTGGGAAGCCATGGGGTGGTGGTGGTGGGATGAGTTGGGAGTTTGGGATTGACCTGTATACATGTATATGCATAAAATACATAACTAATAATAACGTGCTGTATAAAAAAATAAATAAAATTTCAAAATTTTAAAAAATAAAATTTAAAAATAAAACAGAAAAAAGTTCTTCCCGTCACACAGATGTATTTATAGGAATGAATTATTTCCATGCTTATATCTATAAATACATAAAAGAGGAATAACATCTAACTTGAAACATAAAAGAAAAAAAAGTGAACCCACGAGTTATACAGAGGAAAACCCTATCACGGCACTTGCTCCAGTGGTAAACAATTCTGAAATTGGTCAGAGGTGGGGAACCATCTCCCATACAGCCAGCAACCCAACCCCCACGCAAGGAGCGTCCTCATTGCAAAGCTGGGGGACCGTGCCGAGGCATCTGTGAGTAAACGTGAGCTGAGCCCCAGGCCAGCTGCTGCTGAACTGTTCCCACCCTTTCCAGGTAAAACACCTGAATATGTACAAGGGCTTGAAAGCCTAGAGGAAGGACCGTGGAGCCACACCAGCGACAGCACGCAGGCCAACTTGGTGCCTGCAGGCCAGCCAGCGTGGTCCTGGACCCTGGCGCTCTTCCAGAAGCTTTCCATTGCCCTGCCTGAGATACCCCTCCTGTCCCGGCCCCCACTGCTTTTTTCCTTCCTCACCTCTGTCCGGAGAGAAATTCCAGCGGAAGGTATGGGTGACACATCCTCTTCTTTACAGGCGGCAGCCTGGCAACTCCTGCAGAAAGGCCAGCAGAACCCCACTCACACCGGGCCACCCACAAAGCTGTGGCCCCTCACTCCCTCCCACCAGCACAGCCCCGAGACTGCTGACGGGGCAGAGAATATGGAGTCAGGCACAGCTTCAGGGGCTATTGCTGCCTGGAGCTCTGTTTATATTGACCTCAACGAGGCACACCTGGGGAGGGCGGGCCGGCAGGGTAAGGCGGCCCAGGTCAGCTAATCCACAACCCTCAGGGAATCACATTGTTGAAAATGGACCCCGCTAAGGCAGAAGAGAAGCCAAGGGAAAAAAGGACACAATGCCATTTGCAGCACCGTAGATGAGTCTAGAAGTAATCACGTGACTTGTAGTAAGTCAGAAAGTGAAAGACACATACCATATCATATCACTTATAGGTGTTACCTAAAAATGGATACCAGGGCAGATATTTCCACGGAGAAGGGCAATCACAGATTCATTAAACAAACTTATGGTTCACCAATGGAAAGGTGTGAGGATTGGTTTCATTACGATATCGGGGTTAACAGACATATACAAACACAGGTGACATATATAATCACCAAAGACCTACAGAATACCAAGAGAGGACTACTCAACATTCTGTCATAACGTACATGGGAAAAGGATCCCAAGAAGAACAGTCATCTGTATATGTGTAAAAGAACCACATCTTCCACACCTACAACAAGCCAAACATTGTAATCAAACTTGCTGTAATAAAAAATAAAAAAATTAAATTAAAAACACGAACAAGAAGTAGTGAGACAAACGTGAGGGGCTTTCTCCTGGCACATTCCATTCTAAACTCCAATCTAGAACACCACTTCCACTGAGGCTCTCTTGCCCTAGTAACCAGATTTGGTAAGGGTGAACTGCTGCCACCTTGTGGCCGTTTCACACAACAGCAGCTTTAATCCCAACGCTAATGGTCAGTTGATATTCAAAATCATTGCAGGCCTGTAAATGACACCTGCCCTGAAAACAAATCCTGGGGTCACATATCGACCAAAAATTTCAAAGGACGTCCATATTTCAAAACCACCGTTTCAAAAGGCATATTTTACGCACATTAGTGTTCTGCTTCTTTTCCTTTCTTTCCTTTTTTGTTAAAAAACACGGGAATGGAAAAAGGCATCCCTCAGAATGGGCGAAAATCGTTGCAGACGAATCAATGGACAGAGGTTTAATCTCCAATATATAAAAACAGTTCATGCAGCTTAATATTAAGAAAACAAACCACCCAAAAAAAATGGGCAGAAGATCTAAAGAGACGTTTCTTCAAAGGAGACACAGAGATGGCCAAGACGCACATGAAAAGCTGCTCAACAGCACTAATTATTAGAGAAATGCAAATCAAAACTACAATGAGGTATCACCTCACACCTGTTAGAATCGGCATCATCAGAAAATCTACAAACAACCAATTCTGGGGAGGGTGTGGACAAAAGGAGCCCTCTTCCACTATTGGTGGGAATGTAAATTGATACAGTCACTATGGAGAACAGTATGGAGTTTCCTTAAAAATACTAGAAATAGAATTACCATCTGATCCAGCAATCCCACTTCTGGGCATATACCCAGAGAAAACCGTATTTCAAAAAGGCACATTCACCACAATGTTCGTTGCAGCACTATTTACAATAGCCAGGTAATGGAAGCAACCTAAATGCCCACAGACAGATGAATGGATAAAGATGTGGTACATATATAAAATGGAATATTACTCGGCCATAAAAAGGAATGAAACTGGGTCATTTGTAGAGACATCGATGGATCGAGAGACTGTCATACAGAATGAAGTAAGTCAGAAAGAGGAAAACAAATATTGTATATTAATGCATATATGTGGAGCCTAAAAATGGTACAGATGAACTGGTTTGCAGGGAAGAAATAGAGACACAGAGGTAGAGAACAAACGTATGGACACCAAGTGTGGGAAGCCATGGGGTGGTGGTGGTGGGATGAGTTGGGAGTTTGGGATTGACCTGTATACATGTATATGCATAAAATACATAACTAATAATAACGTGCTGTATAAAAAAATAAATAAAATTTCAAAATTTTAAAAAATAAAATTTAAAAATAAAACAGAAAAAAGTTCTTCCCGTCACACAGATGTATTTATAGGAATGAATTATTTCCATGCTTATATCTATAAATACATAAAAGAGGAATAACATCTAACTTGAAACATAAAAGAAAAAAAAGTGAACCCACGAGTTATACAGAGGAAAACCCTATCACGGCACTTGCTCCAGTGGTAAACAATTCTGAAATTGGTCAGAGGTGGGGAACCATCTCCCATACAGCCAGCAACCCAACCCCCACGCAAGGAGCGTCCTCATTGCAAAGCTGGGGGACCGTGCCGAGGCATCTGTGAGTAAACGTGAGCTGAGCCCCAGGCCAGCTGCTGCTGAACTGTTCCCACCCTTTCCAGGTAAAACACCTGAATATGTACAAGGGCTTGAAAGCCTAGAGGAAGGACCGTGGAGCCACACCAGCGACAGCACGCAGGCCAACTTGGTGCCTGCAGGCCAGCCAGCATGGTCCTGGACCCTGGCGCTCTTCCAGAAGCTTTCCATTGCCCTGCCTGAGATACCCCTCCTGTCCCGGCCCCCACTGCTTTTTTCCTTCCTCACCTCTGTCCGGAGAGAAATTCCAGCGGAAGGTATGGGTGACACATCCTCTTCTTTACAGGCGGCAGCCTGGCAACTCCTGCAGAAAGGCCAGCAGAACCCCACTCACACCGGGCCACCCACAAAGCTGTGGCCCCTCACTCCCTCCCACCAGCACAGCCCCGAGACTGCTGATGGGGCAGAGAATATGGAGTCAGGCACAGCTTCAGGGGCTATTGCTGCCTGGAGCTCTGTTTATATTGACCTCAACGAGGCACACCTGGGGAGGGCGGGCCGGCAGGGTAAGGCTGCCCAGGTCAGCTAATCCACATCCCTCAGGGAATCACATTGTTGAAAATGGACCCCGCTAAGGCAGAAGAGAAGCCAAGGGAAAAAAGGACACAATGCCATTTGCAGCACCGTAGATGAGTCTAGAAGTAATCACGTGACTTGTAGTAAGTCAGAAAGTGAAAGACACATATCATATCATATCACTTAGAGGTGTTACCTAAAAATGGATACCAGGGCAGATATTTCCACGGAGAAGGGCAATCACAGATTCATTAAACAAACTTATGGTTCACCAATGGAAAGGTGTGAGGATTGGTTTCATTATGATATCGGGGTTAACAGACATATACAAACACAGGTGACATATATAATCACCAAAGACCTACAGAATACCAAGAGAGGACTACTCAACATTCTGTCATAACGTACATGGGAAAAGGATCCCAAGAAGAACAGTCATCTGTATATGTGTAAAAGAACCACATCTTCCACACCTACAACAAGCCAAACATTGTAATCAAACTTGCTGTAATAAAAAATAAAAAAATTAAATTAAAAACACGAACAAGAAGTAGTGAGACAAACGTGAGGGGCTTTCTCCTGGTACATTCCATTCTAAACTCCAATCTAGAACACCACTTCCACTGAGGCTCTCTTGCCCTAGTAACCAGATTTGGTAAGGGTGAACTGCTGCCACCTTGTGGCCGTTTCACACAACAGCAGCTTTAATCCCAACGCTAATGGTCAGTTGATATTCAAAATCATTGCAGGCCTGTAAATGACACCTGCCCTGAAAACAAATCCTGGGGTCACATATCGACCAAAAAATTCAAAGGACGTCCATATTTCAAAACGACCGTTTCAAAAGGCATATTTTACGCACATTAGTGTTCTGCTTCTTTTCCTTTCTTTCCTTTTTTGTTAAAAAACACGGGAATGGAAAAAGGCATCCCTCAGAATGGGTGAAAACCGTTGCAGACGAATCAATGGAGAGAGGTTTAATCTCCAATATATATAAACAGCTCATGCAGCTTAATATTAAAAAAACAAACAACCCAAAAAAAATGGGCAGATGATCTAAAGAGACGTTTCTTCAAAGGAGACACAGAGATGGCCAAGACGCACATGAAAAGCTGCTCAACAGCACTAATTATTAGAGAAATGCAAATCAAAACTACAATGAGGTATCACCTCACACCTGCTAGAATCGGCATCTTCAGAAAATCTACAAACAACAAATTCTGGGGAGGGTGTGGACAAAAGGAGCCCTCTTCCACTATTGGTGGGAATGTAAATTGATACAGTCACCATGGAGAACAGTATGGAGTTTCCTTAAAAAAACTAGAAATAGAATTACCATCTGATCCAGCAATCCCACTTCTGGGCATATACCCAGAGAAAACCGTATTTCAAAAAGGCACATTCACCACAATGTTCGTTGCAGCACTATTTACAATAGCCAGGTAATGGAAGCAACCTAAATGCCCACAGACAGATGAATGGATAAAGATGTGGTACATATATAAAATGGAATATTACTCGGCCATAAAAAGGAATGAAACTGGGTCATTTGTAGAGACATCGATGGATCGAGAGACTGTCATACAGAATGAAGTAAGTCAGAAAGAGGAAAACAAATATTGTATATTAATGCATATATGTGGAGCCTAAAAATGGTACAGATGAACTGGTTTGCAGGGAAGAAATAGAGACACAGAGGTAGAGAACAAACGTATGGACACCAAGTGTGGGAAGCCATGGGGTGGTGGTGGTGGGATGAGTTGGGAGTTTGGGATTGACCTGTATACATGTATATGCATAAAATACATAACTAATAATAACGTGCTGTATAAGAAAATAAATAAAATTTCAAAATTTTAAAAAATAAAATTTAAAAATAAAACAGAAAAAAGTTCTTCCCGTCACACAGATGTATTTATAGGAATGAATTATTTCCATGCTTATATCTATAAATACATAAAAGAGGAATAACATCTAACTTGAAACATAAAAGAAACAAAAAGTGAACCCACGAGTTATACAGAGGAAAACCCTATCACGGCACTTGCTCCAGTGGTAAACAATTCTGAAATTGGTCAGAGGTGGGGAACCATCTCCCATACAGCCAGCAACCCAACCCCCACGCAAGGAGCGTCCTCATTGCAAAGCTGGGGGACCGTGCCGAGGCATCTGTGAGTAAACGTGAGCTGAGCCCCAGGCCAGCTGCTGCTGAACTGTTCCCACCCTTTCCAGGTAAAACACCTGAATATGTACAAGGGCTTGAAAGCCTCGAGGAAGGACCGTGGAGCCACACCAGCGACAGCACGCAGGCCAACTTGGTGCCTGCAGGCCAGCCAGCGTGGTCCTGGACCCTGGCGCTCTTCCAGAAGCTTTCCACTGCCCTGCCTGAGATACCCCTCCTGTCCCGGCCCCCACTGCTTTTTTCCTTCCTCACCTCTGTCCGGAGAGAAATTCCAGCGGAAGGTATGGGTGACACATCCTCTTCTTTACAGGCGGCAGCCTGGCAACTCCTGCAGAAAGGCCAGCAGAACCCCACTCACACCGGGCCACCCACAAAGCTGTGGCCCCTCACTCCCTCCCACCAGCACAGCCCCGAGACTGCTGACGGGGCAGAGAATATGGAGTCAGGCACAGCTTCAGGGGCTATTGCTGCCTGGAGCTCTGTTTATATTGACCTCAACGAGGCACACCTGGGGAGGGCGGGCCGGCAGGGTAAGGCTGCCCAGGTCAGCTAATCCACAACCCTCAGGGAATCACATTGTTGAAAATGGACCCCGCTAAGGCAGAAGAGAAGCCAAGGGAAAAAAGGACACAATGCCATTTGCAGCACCGTAGATGAGTCTAGAAGTAATCACGTGACTTGTAGTAAGTCAGAAAGTGAAAGACACATATCATATCATATCACTTAGAGGTGTTACCTAAAAATGGATACCAGGGCAGATATTTCCACGGAGAAGGGCAATCACAGATTCATTAAACAAACTTATGGTTCACCAATGGAAAGGTGTGAGGATTGGTTTCATTATGATATCGGGGTTAACAGACATATACAAACACAGGTGACATATATAATCACCAAAGACCTACAGAATACCAAGAGAGGACTACTCAACATTCTGTCATAACGTACATGGGAAAAGGATCCCAAGAAGAACAGTCATCTGTATATGTGTAAAAGAACCACATCTTCCACACCTACAACAAGCCAAACATTGTAATCAAACTTGCTGTAATAAAAAATAAAAAAATTAAATTAAAAACACGAACAAGAAGTAGTGAGACAAACGTGAGGGGCTTTCTCCTGGTACATTCCATTCTAAACTCCAATCTAGAACACCACTTCCACTGAGGCTCTCTTGCCCTAGTAACCAGATTTGGTAAGGGTGAACTGCTGCCACCTTGTGGCCGTTTCACACAACAGCAGCTTTAATCCCAACGCTAATGGTCAGTTGATATTCAAAATCATTGCAGGCCTGTAAATGACACCTGCCCTGAAAACAAATCCTGGGGTCACATATCGACCAAAAAATTCAAAGGACGTCCATATTTCAAAACGACCGTTTCAAAAGGCATATTTTACGCACATTAGTGTTCTGCTTCTTTTCCTTTCTTTCCTTTTTTGTTAAAAAACACGGGAATGGAAAAAGGCATCCCTCAGAATGGGTGAAAACCGTTGCAGACGAATCAATGGAGAGAGGTTTAATCTCCAATATATATAAACAGCTCATGCAGCTTAATATTAAAAAAACAAACAACCCAAAAAAAATGGGCAGATGATCTAAAGAGACGTTTCTTCAAAGGAGACACAGAGATGGCCAAGACGCACATGAAAAGCTGCTCAACAGCACTAATTATTAGAGAAATGCAAATCAAAACTACAATGAGGTATCACCTCACACCTGCTAGAATCGGCATCTTCAGAAAATCTACAAACAACAAATTCTGGGGAGGGTGTGGACAAAAGGAGCCCTCTTCCACTATTGGTGGGAATGTAAATTGATACAGTCACCATGGAGAACAGTATGGAGTTTCCTTAAAAAAACTAGAAATAGAATTACCATCTGATCCAGCAATCCCACTTCTGGGCATATACCCAGAGAAAACCGTATTTCAAAAAGGCACATTCACCACAATGTTCGTTGCAGCACTATTTACAATAGCCAGGTAATGGAAGCAACCTAAATGCCCACAGACAGATGAATGGATAAAGATGTGGTACATATATAAAATGGAATATTACTCGGCCATAAAAAGGAATGAAACTGGGTCATTTGTAGAGACATCGATGGATCGAGAGACTGTCATACAGAATGAAGTAAGTCAGAAAGAGGAAAACAAATATTGTATATTAATGCATATATGTGGAGCCTAAAAATGGTACAGATGAACTGGTTTGCAGGGAAGAAATAGAGACACAGAGGTAGAGAACAAACGTATGGACACCAAGTGTGGGAAGCCATGGGGTGGTGGTGGTGGGATGAGTTGGGAGTTTGGGATTGACCTGTATACATGTATATGCATAAAATACATAACTAATAATAACGTGCTGTATAAGAAAATAAATAAAATTTCAAAATTTTAAAAAATAAAATTTAAAAATAAAACAGAAAAAAGTTCTTCCCGTCACACAGATGTATTTATAGGAATGAATTATTTCCATGCTTATATCTATAAATACATAAAAGAGGAATAACATCTAACTTGAAACATAAAAGAAACAAAAAGTGAACCCACGAGTTATACAGAGGAAAACCCTATCACGGCACTTGCTCCAGTGGTAAACAATTCTGAAATTGGTCAGAGGTGGGGAACCATCTCCCATACAGCCAGCAACCCAACCCCCACGCAAGGAGCGTCCTCATTGCAAAGCTGGGGGACCGTGCCGAGGCATCTGTGAGTAAACGTGAGCTGAGCCCCAGGCCAGCTGCTGCTGAACTGTTCCCACCCTTTCCAGGTAAAACACCTGAATATGTACAAGGGCTTGAAAGCCTAGAGGAAGGACCGTGGAGCCACACCAGCGACAGCACGCAGGCCAACTTGGTGCCTGCAGGCCAGCCAGCGTGGTCCTGGACCCTGGCGCTCTTCCAGAAGCTTTCCATTGCCCTGCCTGAGATACCCCTCCTGTCCCGGCCCCCACTGCTTTTTTCCTTCCTCACCTCTGTCCGGAGAGAAATTCCAGCGGAAGGTATGGGTGACACATCCTCTTCTTTACAGGCGGCAGCCTGGCAACTCCTGCAGAATGGCCAGCAGAACCCCACTCACACCGGGCCACCCACAAAGCTGTGGCCCCTCACTCCCTCCCACCAGCACAGCCCCGAGACTGCTGACGGGGCAGAGAATATGGAGTCAGGCACAGCTTCAGGGGCTATTGCTGCCTGGAGCTCTGTTTATATTGACCTCAACGAGGCACACCTGGGGAGGGCGGGCCGGCAGGGTAAGGCTGCCCAGGTCAGCTAATCCACAACCCTCAGGGAATCACATTGTTGAAAATGGACCCCGCTAAGGCAGAAGAGAAGCCAAGGGAAAAAAGGACACAATGCCATTTGCAGCACCGTAGATGAGTCTAGAAGTAATCACGTGACTTGTAGTAAGTCAGAAAGTGAAAGACACATATCATATCATATCACTTAGAGGTGTTACCTAAAAATGGATACCAGGGCAGATATTTCCACGGAGAAGGGCAATCACAGATTCATTAAACAAACTTATGGTTCACCAATGGAAAGGTGTGAGGATTGGTTTCATTATGATATCGGGGTTAACAGACATATACAAACACAGGTGACATATATAATCACCAAAGACCTACAGAATACCAAGAGAGGACTACTCAACATTCTGTCATAACGTACATGGGAAAAGGATCCCAAGAAGAACAGTCATCTGTATATGTGTAAAAGAACCACATCTTCCACACCTACAACAAGCCAAACATTGTAATCAAACTTGCTGTAATAAAAAATAAAAAAATTAAATTAAAAACACGAACAAGAAGTAGTGAGACAAACGTGAGGGGCTTTCTCCTGGTACATTCCATTCTAAACTCCAATCTAGAACACCACTTCCACTGAGGCTCTCTTGCCCTAGTAACCAGATTTGGTAAGGGTGAACTGCTGCCACCTTGTGGCCGTTTCACACAACAGCAGCTTTAATCCCAACGCTAATGGTCAGTTGATATTCAAAATCATTGCAGGCCTGTAAATGACACCTGCCCTGAAAACAAATCCTGGGGTCACATATCGACCAAAAAATTCAAAGGACGTCCATATTTCAAAACGACCGTTTCAAAAGGCATATTTTACGCACATTAGTGTTCTGCTTCTTTTCCTTTCTTTCCTTTTTTGTTAAAAAACACGGGAATGGAAAAAGGCATCCCTCAGAATGGGTGAAAACCGTTGCAGACGAATCAATGGAGAGAGGTTTAATCTCCAATATATATAAACAGCTCATGCAGCTTAATATTAAAAAAACAAACAACCCAAAAAAAATGGGCAGAAGATCTAAAGAGACGTTTCTTCAAAGGAGACACAGAGATGGCCAAGACGCACATGAAAAGCTGCTCAACAGCACTAATTATTAGAGAAATGCAAATCAAAACTACAATGAGGTATCACCTCACACCTGTTAGAATCGGCATCTTCAGAAAATATACAAACAACAAATTCTGGGGAGGGTGTGGACAAAAGGAGCCCTCTTCCACTATTGGTGGGAATGTAAATTGATACAGTCACTATGGAGAACAGTATGGAGTTTCCTTAAAAAAACTAGAAATAGAATTACCATCTGATCCAGCAATCCCACTTCTGGGCATATACCCAGAGAAAACCGTATTTCAAAAAGGCACATTCACCACAATGTTCGTTGCAGCACTATTTACAATAGCCAGGTAATGGAAGCAACCTAAATGCCCACAGACAGATGAATGGATAAAGATGTGGTACATATATAAAATGGAATATTACTCGGCCATAAAAAGGAATGAAACTGGGTCATTTGTAGAGACATCGATGGATCGAGAGACTGTCATACAGAATGAAGTAAGTCAGAAAGAGGAAAACAAATATTGTATATTAATGCATATATGTGGAGCCTAAAAATGGTACAGATGAACTGGTTTGCAGGGAAGAAATAGAGACACAGAGGTAGAGAACAAACGTATGGACACCAAGTGTGGGAAGCCATGGGGTGGTGGTGGTGGGATGAGTTGGGAGTTTGGGATTGACCTGTATACATGTATATGCATAAAATACATAACTAATAATAACGTGCTGTATAAAAAAATAAATAAAATTTCAAAATTTTAAAAAATAAAATTTAAAAATAAAACAGAAAAAAGTTCTTCCCGTCACACAGATGTATTTATAGGAATGAATTATTTCCATGCTTATATCTATAAATACATAAAAGAGGAATAACATCTAACTTGAAACATAAAAGAAAAAAAAAGTGAACCCACGAGTTATACAGAGGAAAACCCTATCACGGCACTTGCTCCAGTGGTAAACAATTCTGAAATTGGTCAGAGGTGGGGAACCATCTCCCATACAGCCAGCAACCCAACCCCCACGCAAGGAGCGTCCTCATTACAAAGCTGGGGGACCGTGCCGAGGCATCTGTGAGTAAACGTGAGCTGAGCCCCAGGCCAGCTGCTGCTGAACTGTTCCCACCCTTTCCAGGTAAAACACCTGAATAGGTACAAGGTCTTGAAAGCCTAGAGGAAGGACCGTGGAGCCACACCAGCGACAGCACGCAGGCCAACTTGGTGCCTGCAGGCCAGCCAGCGTGGTCCTGGACCCTGGCGCTCTTCCAGAAGCTTTCCATTGCCCTGCCTGAGATACCCCTCCTGTCCCGGCCCCCACTGCTTTTTTCCTTCCTCACCTCTGTCCGGAGAGAAATTCCAGCGGAAGGTATGGGTGACACATCCTCTTCTTTACAGGCGGCAGCCTGGCAACTCCTGCAGAAAGGCCAGCAGAACCCCACTCACACCGGGCCACCCACAAAGCTGTGGCCCCTCACTCCCTCCCACCAGCACAGCCCCGAGACTGCTGACGGGGCAGAGAATATGGAGTCAGGCACAGCTTCAGGGGCTATTGCTGCCTGGAGCTCTGTTTATATTGACCTCAACGAGGCACACCTGGGGAGGGCGGGCCGGCAGGGTAAGGCTGCCCAGGTCAGCTAATCCACAACCCTCAGGGAATCACATTGTTGAAAATGGACCCCGCTAAGGCAGAAGAGAAGCCAAGGGAAAAAAGGACACAATGCCATTTGCAGCACCGTAGATGAGTCTAGAAGTAATCACGTGACTTGTAGTAAGTCAGAAAGTGAAAGACACATATCATATCATATCACTTATAGGTGTTACCTAAAAATGGATACCAGGGCAGATATTTCCACGGAGAAGGGCAATCACAGATTCATTAAACAAACTTATGGTTCACCAATGGAAAGGTGTGAGGATTGGTTTCATTACGATATCGGGGTTAACAGACATATACAAACACAGGTGACATATATAATCACCAAAGACCTACAGAATACCAAGAGAGGACTACTCAACATTCTGTCATAACGTACATGGGAAAAGGATCCCAAGAAGAACAGTCATCTGTATATGTGTAAAAGAACCACATCTTCCACACCTACAACAAGCCAAACATTGTAATCAAACTTGCTGTAATAAAAAATAAAAAAATTAAATTAAAAACACGAACAAGAAGTAGTGAGACAAACGTGAGGGGCTTTCTCCTGGCACATCCCATTCTAAACTCCAATCTAGAACACCACTTCCACTGAGGCTCTCTTGCCCTAGTAACCAGATTTGGTAAGGGTGAACTGCTGCCACCTTGTGGCCGTTTCACACAACAGCAGCTTTAATCCCAACGCTAATGGTCAGTTGATATTCAAAATCATTGCAGGCCTGTAAATGACACCTGCCCTGAAAACAAATCCTGGGGTCACATATCGACCAAAAAATTCAAAGGACGTCCATATTTCAAAACGACCGTTTCAAAAGGCATATTTTACGCACATTAGTGTTCTGCTTCTTTTCCTTTCTTTCCTTTTTTGTTAAAAAACACGGGAATGGAAAAAGGCATCCCTCATAATGGGCGAAAATCGTTGCAGACGAATCAATGGACAGATGTTTAATCTCCAATATATATAAACAGCTCATGCAGCTTAATATTAAAAAAACAAACAACCCAAAAAAAAATGGGCAGAAGATCTAAAGAGACGTTTCTTCAAAGGAGACACAGAGATGGCCAAGACGCACATGAAAAGCTGCTCAACAGCACTAATTATTAGAGAAATGCAAATCAAAACTACAATGAGGTATCACCTCACACCTGTTAGAATCGGCATCATCAGAAAATCTACAAACAACCAATTCTGGGGAGGGTGTGGACAAAAGGAGCCCTCTTCCACTATTGGTGGGAATGTAAATTGATACAGTCACTATGGAGAACAGTATGGAGTTTCCTTAAAAAAACTAGAAATAAAATTACCATCTGATCCAGCAATCCCACTTCTGGGCATATACCCAGAGAAAACCGTATTTCAAAAAGGCACATTCACCACAATGTTCGTTGCAGCACTATTTACAATAGCCAGGTAATTGAAGCAACCTAAATGCCCACAGACAGATGAATGGATAAAGATGTGGTACATATATAAAATAGAATATTACTCGGCCATAAAAAGGAATGAAACTGGGTGATCTGTAGAGATATCGATGGATCGAGAGACTGTCATACAGAATGAAGTAAGTCAGAAAGAGGAAAACAAATATTGTATATTAATGCATATATGTGGAGCCTAAAAATGGTACAGATGAACTGGTTTGCAGGGAAGAAATAGAGACACAGAGGTAGAGAACAAACGTATGGACACCAAGTGTGGGAAGCCATGGGGTGGTGGTGGTGGGAAGAGTTGGGAATTTGGGATTGACCTGTATACATGTATATGCATAAAATACATAACTAATAATAACGTGCTGTATAAAAAAATAAATAAAATTTCAAAATTTTAAAAAATAAAATTTAAAAATAAAACAGAAAATGTTCTTCCCGTCACACAGATGTATTTATAGGAATGAATTATTTCCATGCTTATATCTATAAATACATAAAAGAGGAATAACATCTAACTTGAAACATAAAAGAAACAAAAAGTGAACCCACGAGTTATACAGAGGAAAACCCTATCACGGCACTTGCTCCAGTGGTAAACAATTCTGAAATTGGTCAGAGGTGGGGAACCATCTCCCATACAGCCAGCAACCCAACCCCCACGCAAGGAGCGTCCTCATTGCAAAGCTGGGGGACCGTGCCGAGGCATCTGTGAGTAAACGTGAGCTGAGCCCCAGGCCAGCTGCTGCTGAACTGTTCCCACCCTTTCCAGGTAAAACACCTGAATATGTACAAGGGCTTGAAAGCCTAGAGGAAGGACCGTGGAGCCACTCCAGCGACAGCACGCAGGCCAACTTGGTGCCTGCAGGCCAGCCAGCGTGGTCCTGGACCCTGGCGCTCTTCCAGAAGCTTTCCATTGCCCTGCCTGAGATACCCCTCCTGTCCCGGCCCCCACTGCTTTTTTCCTTCCTCACCTCTGTCCGGAGAGAAATTCCAGCGGAAGGTATGGGTGACACATCCTCTTCTTTACAGGCGGCAGCCTGGCAACTCCTGCAGAAAGGCCAGCAGAACCCCACTCACACCGGGCCACCCACAAAGCTGTGGCCCCTCACTCCCTCCCACCAGCACAGCCCCGAGACTGCTGACGGGGCAGAGAATATGGAGTCAGGCACAGCTTCAGGGGCTATTGCTGCCTGGAGCTCTGTTTATATTGACCTCAACGAGGCACACCTGGGGAGGGCGGGCCGGCAGGGTAAGGCTGCCCAGGTCAGCTAATCCACAACCCTCAGGGAATCACATTGTTGAAAATGGACCCCGCTAAGGCAGAAGAGAAGCCAAGGGAAAAAAGGACACAATGCCATTTGCAGCACCGTAGATGAGTCTAGAAGTAATCACGTGACTTGTAGTAAGTCAGAAAGTGAAAGACACATATCATATCATATCACTTATAGGTGTTACCTAAAAATGGATACCAGGGCAGATATTTCCACGGAGAAGGGCAATCACAGATTCATTAAACAAACTTATGGTTCACCAATGGAAAGGTGTGAGGATTGGTTTCATTACGATATCAGGGTTAACAGACATATACAAACACAGGTGACATATATAATCACCAAAGACCTACAGAATACCAAGAGAGGACTACTCAACATTCTGTCATAACGTACATGGGAAAAGGATCCCAAGAAGAACAGTCATCTGTATATGTGTAAAAGAACCACATCTTCCACACCTACAACAAGCCAAACATTGTAATCAAACTTGCTGTAATAAAAAATAAAAAAATTAAATTAAAAACACGAACAAGAAGTAGTGAGACAAACGTGAGGGGCTTTCTCCTGGCACATCCCATTCTAAACTCCAATCTAGAACACCACTTCCCCTGAGGCTCTCTTGCCCTAGTAACCAGATTTGGTAAGGGTGAACTGCTGCCACCTTGTGGCCGTTTCACACAACAGCAGCTTTAATCCCAACGCTAATGGTCAGTTGATATTCAAAATCATTGCAGGCCTGTAAATGACACCTGCCCTGAAAACAAATCCTGGGGTCACATATCGACCAAAAAATTCAAAGGACGTCCATATTTCAAAACGACCGTTTCAAAAGGCATATTTTACGCACATTAGTGTTCTGCTTCTTTTCCTTTCTTTCCTTTTTTGTTAAAAAACACGGGAATGGAAAAAGGCATCCCTCAGAATGGGCGAAAATCGTTGCAGACGAATCAATGGACAGAGGTTTAATCTCCAATATATATAAACAGCTCATGCAGCTTAATATTAAAAAAACAAACAACCCAAAAAAAATGGGCAGAAGATCTAAAGAGACGTTTCTTCAAAGGAGACACAGAGATGGCCAAGACGCACATGAAAAGCTGCTCAACAGCACTAATTATTAGAGAAATGCAAATCAAAACTACAATGAGGTATCACCTCACACCTGTTAGAATCGGCATCATCAGAAAATCTACAAACAACCAATTCTGGGGAGGGTGTGGACAAAAGGAGCCCTCTTCCACTATTGGTGGGAATGTAAATTGATACAGTCACTATGGAGAACAGTATGGAGTTTCCTTAAAAAAACTAGAAATAGAATTACCATCTGATCCAGCAATCCCACTTCTGGGCATATACCCAGAGAAAACCGTATTTCAAAAAGGCACATTCAGGGCCTCCCTGGTGGCGCAGTCGTTGAGAGTCCGCCTGCCGATGCAGGGGATGCGGGTTCGTGCCCCGGTCTGGGAGGATCCCATATGCCGCGGAGCGGCTGGGCCCGTGAGCCATGGCCGCTGGGCCTGCGCATCCGGAGCCTGTGCTCCGCAACGGGAGAGGCCACAACAGTGAGAGGCCCGCATACCGCAAAAAAAAAAAAAAAAAAAAAAGGCACATTCACCACAATGTTCGTTGCAGCACTATTTACAATAGCCAGGTAATGGAAGCAACCTAAATGCCCACAGACAGATGAATGGATAAAGATGTGGTACATATATAAAATGGAATATGACTCGGCCATAAAAAGGAATGAAACTGGGTCATCTGTAGAGACATCGATGGATCGAGAGACTGTCATACAGAATGAAGTAAGTCAGAAAGAGGAAAACAAATATTGTATATTAATGCATATATGTGGAGCCTAAAAATGGTACAGATGAACTGGTTTGCAGGGAAGAAATAGAGACACAGAGGTAGAGAACAAACGTATGGACACCAAGTGTGGGAAGCCATGGGGTGGTGGTGGTGGGATGAGTTGGGAGTTTGGGATTGACCTGTATACATGTATATGCATAAAATACATAAATAATAATAATGTGCTGTATAAAAAAATAAATATAATTTCAAAATTTTAAAAAATAAAATTTAAAAATAAAACAGAAAAAAGTTCTTCCCGTCACACAGATGTATTTATAGGAATGAATTATTTCCATGCTTATATCTATAAATACATAAAAGAGGAATAACATCTAACTTGAAACATAAAAGAAAAAAAAGTGAACCCACGAGTTATACAGAGGAAAACCCTATCACGGCACTTGCTCCAGTGGTAAACAATTCTGAAATTGGTCAGAGGTGGGGAACCATCTCCCATACAGCCAGCAACCCAACCCCCACGCAAGGAGCGTCCTCATTGCAAAGCTGGGGGACCGTGCCGAGGCATCTGTGAGTAAACGTGAGCTGAGCCCCAGGCCAGCTGCTGCTGAACTCTTCCCACCCTTTCCAGGTAAAACACCTGAATATGTACAAGGGCTTGAAAGCCTAGAGGAAGGACCGTGGAGCCACACCAGCGACAGCACGCAGGCCAACTTGGTGCCTGCAGGCCAGCCAGCGTGGTCCTGGACCCTGGCGCTCTTCCAGAAGCTTTCCATTGCCCTGCCTGAGATACCCCTCCTGTCCCGGCCCCCACTGCTTTTTTCCTTCCTCACCTCTGTCCGGAGAGAAATTCCAGCGGAAGGTATGGGTGACACATCCTCTTCTTTACAGGCGGCAGCCTGGCAACTCCTGCAGAAAGGCCAGCAGAACCCCACTCACACCGGGCCACCCACAAAGCTGTGGCCCCTCACTCCCTCCCACCAGCACAGCCCCGAGACTGCTGACGGGGCAGAGAATATGGAGTCAGGCACAGCTTCAGGGGCTATTGCTGCCTGGAGCTCTGTTTATATTGACTTCAACGAGGAACACCTGGGGAGCGCGGGCCGGCAGGGTAAGGCTGCCCAGGTCAGCTAATCCACAACCCTCAGGGAATCACATTGTTGAAAATGGACCCCGCTAAGGCAGAAGAGAAGCCAAGGGAAAAAAGGACACAATGCCATTTGCAGCACCGTAGATGAGTCTAGAAGTAATCACGTGACTTGTAGTAAGTCAGAAAGTGAAAGACACATATCATATCATATCACTTATAGGTGTTACCTAAAAATGGATACCAGGGCAGATATTTCCACGGAGAAGGGCAATCACAGATTCACTAAACAAACTTATGGTTCACCAATGGAAAGGTGTGAGGATTGGTTTCATTACGATATCGGGGTTAACAGACATATACAAACACAGGTGACATATATAATCACCAAAGACCTACAGAATACCAAGAGAGGACTACTAAACATTCTGTCATAACGTACATGGGAAAAGGATCCCAAGAAGAACAGTCATCTGTATATGTGTAAAAGAACCACATCTTCCACACCTACAACAAGCCAAACATTGTAATCAAACTTGCTGTAATAAAAAATAAAAACTTAAATTAAAAACATGAACAAGAAGTAGTGAGACAAACGTGAGGGGCTTTCTCCTGGCACATTCCATTCTAAATTCCAATCTAGAACACCTCTTCCACTGAGGCTCTCTTGCCCTAGTAACCAGATTTCGTAAGGGTGAACTGCTGCCACCTTGTGGCCGTTTCACACAACAGCAGCTTTAATCCCAAAGCTAATGGTCAGTTGATATTCAAAATCATTGCAGGCCTGTAAATGACACCTGCCCTGAAAACAAATCCTGGGGTCACATATCGACCAAAAATTTCAAAGGACGTCCATATTTCAAAACGACCGTTTCAAAAGGCATATTTTACGCACATTAGTGTTCTGCTTCTTTTCCTTTCTTTCCTTTTTTGTTAAAAAACACGGGAATGGAAAAAGGCATCCCTGAGAATGGGCGAAAATCGTTGCAGACGAATCAATGGACAGAGGTTTAATCTCCAATATATATAAACAGCTCATGCAGCTTAATATTAAAAAAACAAACAACCCCAAAAAAATGGGCAGAAGATCTAAAGAGACGTTTCTTCAAAGGAGACACAGAGATGGCCAAGACGCACATGAAAAGCTGCTCAACAGCACTAATTATTAGAGAAATGCAAATCAAAACTACAATGAGGTATCACCTCACACCTGTTAGAATCGGCATCATCAGAAAATCTACAAACAACCAATTCTGGGGAGGGTGTGGACAAAAGGAGCCCTCTTCCACTATTGGTGGGAATGTAAATTGATAGAGTCACTATGGAGAACAGTATGGAGTTTCCTTAAAAAAATTAGAAATAGAATTACCATCTGATCCAGCAATCCCACTTCTGGGCATATACCCAGAGAAAACCGTATTTCAAAAAGGCACATTCACCACAATGTTCGTTGCAGCACTATTTACAATAGCCAGGTAATGGAAGCAACCTAAATGCCCACAGACAGATGAATGGATAAAGATGTGGTACATATATAAAATGGAATATGACTCGGCCATAAAAAGGAATGAAACTGGGTCATCTGTAGAGACATCGATGGATCGAGAGACTGTCATACAGAATGAAGTATGTCAGAAAGAGGAAAACAAATATTGTATATTAATGCATATATGTGGAGCCTAAAAATGGTACAGATGAACTGGTTTGCAGGGAAGAAATAGAGACACAGAGGTAGAGAACAAACGTATGGACACCAAGTGTGGGAAGCCATGGGGTGGTGGTGGTGGGATGAGTTGGGAGTTTGGGATTGACCTGTATACATGTATATGCATAAAATACATAACTAATAATAACGTGCTGTATAAAAAAATAAATAAAATTTCAAAATTTTAAAAAATAAAATTTAAAAATAAAACAGAAAAAAGTTCTTCCCGTCACACAGATGTATTTATAGGAATGAATTATTTCCATGCTTATATCTATAAATACATAAAAGAGGAATAACATCTAACTTGAAACATAAAAGAAACAAAAAGTGAACCCACGAGTTATACAGAGGAAAACCCTATCACGGCACTTGCTCCAGTGGTAAACAATTCTGAAATTGGTCAGAGGTGGGGCACCATCTCCCATACAGCCAGCAACCCAACCCCCACGCAAGGAGCGTCCTCATTGCAAAGCTGGGGGACCGTGCCGAGGCATCTGTGAGTAAACGTGAGCTGAGCCCCAGGCCAGCTGCTGCTGAACTCTTCCCACCCTTTCCAGGTAAAACACCTGAATATGTACAAGGGCTTGAAAGCCTAGAGGAAGGACCGTGGAGCCACTCCAGCGACAGCACGCAGGCCAACTTGGTGCCTGCAGGCCAGCCAGCGTGGTCCTGGACCCTGGAGCTCTTCCAGAAGCTTTCCATTGCCCTGCCTGAGATACCCCTCCTGTCCCGGCCCCCACTGCTTTTTTCCTTCCTCACCTCTGTCCGGAGAGAAATTCCAGCGGAAGGTATGGGTGACACATCCTCTTCTTTACAGGCGGCAGCCTGGCAACTCCTGCAGAAAGGCCAGCAGAACCCCACTCACACCGGGCCACCCACAAAGCTGTGGCCCCTCACTCCCTCCCACCAGCACAGCCCCGAGACTGCTGACGGGGCAGAGAATATGGAGTCAGGCACAGCTTCAGGGGCTATTGCTGCCTGGAGCTCTGTTTATATTGACCTCAACGAGGCACACCTGGGGAGGGCGGGCCGGCAGGGTAAGGCTGCCCAGGTCAGCTAATCCACAACCCTCAGGGAATCACATTGTTGAAAATGGACCCCGCTAAGGCAGAAGAGAAGCCAAGGGAAAAAAGGACACAATGCCATTTGCAGCACCGTAGATGAGTCTAGAAGTAATCACGTGACTTGTAGTAAGTCAGAAAGTGAAAGACACATATCATATCATATCACTTATAGGTGTTACCTAAAAATGGATACCAGGGCAGATATTTCCACGGAGAAGGGCAATCACAGATTCACTAAACAAACTTATGGTTCACCAATGGAAAGGTGTGAGGATTGGTTTCATTACGATATCGGGGTTAACAGACATATACAAACACAGGTGACATATATAATCACCAAAGACCTACAGAATACCAAGAGAGGACTACTAAACATTCTGTCATAACGTACATGGGAAAAGGATCCCAAGAAGAACAGTCATCTGTATATGTGTAAAAGAACCACATCTTCCACACCTACAACAAGCCAAACATTGTAATCAAACTTGCTGTAATAAAAAATAAAAACTTAAATTAAAAACATGAACAAGAAGTAGTGAGACAAACGTGAGGGGCTTTCTCCTGGCACATTCCATTCTAAATTCCAATCTAGAACACCTCTTCCACTGAGGCTCTCTTGCCCTAGTAACCAGATTTCGTAAGGGTGAACTGCTGCCACCTTGTGGCCGTTTCACACAACAGCAGCTTTAATCCCAAAGCTAATGGTCAGTTGATATTCAAAATCATTGCAGGCCTGTAAATGACACCTGCCCTGAAAACAAATCCTGGGGTCACATATCGACCAAAAATTTCAAAGGACGTCCATATTTCAAAACGACCGTTTCAAAAGGCATATTTTACGCACATTAGTGTTCTGCTTCTTTTCCTTTCTTTCCTTTTTTGTTAAAAAACACGGGAATGGAAAAAGGCATCCCTGAGAATGGGCGAAAATCGTTGCAGACGAATCAATGGACAGAGGTTTAATCTCCAATATATATAAACAGCTCATGCAGCTTAATATTAAAAAAACAAACAACCCCAAAAAAATGGGCAGAAGATCTAAAGAGACGTTTCTTCAAAGGAGACACAGAGATGGCCAAGACGCACATGAAAAGCTGCTCAACAGCACTAATTATTAGAGAAATGCAAATCAAAACTACAATGAGGTATCACCTCACACCTGTTAGAATCGGCATCATCAGAAAATCTACAAACAACCAATTCTGGGGAGGGTGTGGACAAAAGGAGCCCTCTTCCACTATTGGTGGGAATGTAAATTGATAGAGTCACTATGGAGAACAGTATGGAGTTTCCTTAAAAAAATTAGAAATAGAATTACCATCTGATCCAGCAATCCCACTTCTGGGCATATACCCAGAGAAAACCGTATTTCAAAAAGGCACATTCACCACAATGTTCGTTGCAGCACTATTTACAATAGCCAGGTAATGGAAGCAACCTAAATGCCCACAGACAGATGAATGGATAAAGATGTGGTACATATATAAAATGGAATATGACTCGGCCATAAAAAGGAATGAAACTGGGTCATCTGTAGAGACATCGATGGATCGAGAGACTGTCATACAGAATGAAGTATGTCAGAAAGAGGAAAACAAATATTGTATATTAATGCATATATGTGGAGCCTAAAAATGGTACAGATGAACTGGTTTGCAGGGAAGAAATAGAGACACAGAGGTAGAGAACAAACGTATGGACACCAAGTGTGGGAAGCCATGGGGTGGTGGTGGTGGGATGAGTTGGGAGTTTGGGATTGACCTGTATACATGTATATGCATAAAATACATAACTAATAATAACGTGCTGTATAAAAAAATAAATAAAATTTCAAAATTTTAAAAAATAAAATTTAAAAATAAAACAGAAAAAAGTTCTTCCCGTCACACAGATGTATTTATAGGAATGAATTATTTCCATGCTTATATCTATAAATACATAAAAGAGGAATAACATCTAACTTGAAACATAAAAGAAACAAAAAGTGAACCCACGAGTTATACAGAGGAAAACCCTATCACGGCACTTGCTCCAGTGGTAAACAATTCTGAAATTGGTCAGAGGTGGGGCACCATCTCCCATACAGCCAGCAACCCAACCCCCACGCAAGGAGCGTCCTCATTGCAAAGCTGGGGGACCGTGCCGAGGCATCTGTGAGTAAACGTGAGCTGAGCCCCAGGCCAGCTGCTGCTGAACTCTTCCCACCCTTTCCAGGTAAAACACCTGAATATGTACAAGGGCTTGAAAGCCTAGAGGAAGGACCGTGGAGCCACTCCAGCGACAGCACGCAGGCCAACTTGGTGCCTGCAGGCCAGCCAGCGTGGTCCTGGACCCTGGAGCTCTTCCAGAAGCTTTCCATTGCCCTGCCTGAGATACCCCTCCTGTCCCGGCCCCCACTGCTTTTTTCCTTCCTCACCTCTGTCTGGAGAGAAATTCCAGCGGAAGGTATGGGTGACACATCCTCTTCTTTACAGGCGGCAGCCTGGCAACTCCTGCAGAAAGGCCAGCAGAACCCCACTCACACCGGGCCACCCACAAAGCTGTGGCCCCTCACTCCCTCCCACCAGCACAGCCCCGAGACTGCTGACGGGGCAGAGAATATGGAGTCAGGCACAGCTTCAGGGGCTATTGCTGCCTGGAGCTCTGTTTATATTGACCTCAACGAGGCACACCTGGGGAGGGCGGGCCGGCAGGGTAAGGCTGCCCAGGTCAGCTAATCCACAACCCTCAGGGAATCACATTGTTGAAAATGGACCCCGCTAAGGCAGAAGAGAAGCCAAGGGAAAAAAGGACACAATGCCATTTGCAGCACCGTAGATGAGTCTAGAAGTAATCACGTGACTTGTAGTAAGTCAGAAAGTGAAAGACACATATCATATCATATCACTTATAGGTGTTACCTAAAAATGGATACCAGGGCAGATATTTCCACGGAGAAGGGCAATCACAGATTCATTAAACAAACTTATGGTTCACCAATGGAAAGGTGAGAGGATTGGTTTCTTTACGATATCGGGGTTAACAGACATATACAAACACAGGTGACATATATAATCACCAAAGACCTACAGAATACCAAGAGAGGACTACTCAACATTCTGTCATAACGTACATGGGAAAAGGATCCCAAGAAGAACAGTCATCTGTATATGTGTAAAAGAACCACATCTTCCACACCTACAACAAGCCAAACATTGTAATCAAACTTGCTGTAATAAAAAATAAAAACTTAAATTAAAAACACGAACAAGAAGTAGTGAGACAAACGTGAGGGGCTTTCTCCTGGTACATTCCATTCTAAACTCCAATCTAGAACACCACTTCCACTGAGGCTCTCTTGCCCTAGTAACCAGATTTGGTAAGGGTGAACTGCTGCCACCTTGTGGCCATTTCACACAACAGCAGCTTTAATCCCAACGCTAATGGTCAGTTGATATTCAAAATCATTGCAGGCCTGTAAATGACACCTGCCCTGAAAACAAATCCTGGGGTCACATATCGACCAAAAATTTCAAAGGACGTCCATATTTCAAAACGACCGTTTCAAAAGGCATATTTTACGCACATTAGTGTTCTGCTTCTTTTCCTTTCTTTCCTTTTTTGTTAAAAAAAACGGGAATGAAAAAAGGCATCCCTCAGGATGGGTGAAAATCGTTGCAGACGAATCAATGGACAGAGGTTTAATCTCCAATATATATAAACAGCTCATGCAGCTTAATATTAAAAAAACAAACAACCCCAAAAAAATGGGCAGAAGATCTAAAGAGACGTTTCTTCAAAGGAGACACTGAGATGGCCAAGACGCACATGAAAAGCTGCTCAACAGCACTAATTATTAGAGAAATGCAAATCAAAACTACAATGAGGTATCACCTCACACCTGTTAGAATCGGCATCATCAGAAAATCTACAAACAACCAATTCTGGGGAGGGTGTGGACAAAAGGAGCCCTCTTCCACTATTGGTGGGAATGTAAATTGATACAGTCACTATGGAGAACAGTATGGAGTTTCCTTAAAAAAAACTAGAAATAGAATTACCATCTGATCCAGCAATCCCACTTCTGGGCATATACCCAGAGAAAACCGTATTTCAAAAAGGCACATTCACCACAATGTTCGTTGCAGCACTATTTACAATAGCCAGGTAATGGAAGCAACCTAAATGCCCACAGACAGATGAATGGATAAAGATGTGGTACATATATAAAATGGAATATGACTCGGCCATAAAAGGAATGAAACTGGGTCATTTGTAGAGACATCGATGGATCGAGAGACTGTCATACAGAATGAAGTAAGTCAGAAAGAGGAAAACAAATATTGTATATTAATGCATATATGTGGAGCCTAAAAATGGTACAGATGAACTGGTTTGCAGGGAAGAAATAGAGACACAGAGGTAGAGAACAAACGTATGGACACCAAGTGTGGGAAGCCATGGGGTGGTGGTGGTGGGATGAGTTGGGAGATTGGGATTGACCTGTATACATGTATATGCATAAAATACATAACTAATAATAACGTGCTGTATAAAAACATAAATAAAATTAAATTTCAAAATTTTAAAAAATAAAATTTAAAAATAAAACAGAAAAAATTCTTCCCGTCACACAGATGTATTTATAGGAATGAATTATTTCCATGCTTATATTTATAAATACATAAAAGAGGAATAAAATCTAACTTGAACCAAAAAAGAAAAAAAAATTGAACCCACGAGTTATACAGAGGAAAACCCTATCACGGCACTTGCTCCAGCGGTAAACAATTTTGAAATTGGTCAGAGGTGGGGAACCATCTCCCATACAGCCAGCCACCCACCCCCCAGACAAGGAGCGTCCTCATTGAAAAGCTGCGGGACCATGCCGAGGCATCTGTGAGTAAACGTGAGCTGAGCCCCAGGCCAGCTGCTTCTGATCTGTTCGCACCCTTTCCAGGTAAAACACCTGAATATGTACAAGGGCTTGAAAGCCTAGAGGAAGGACTGTGGAGCCACACCAGCGACAGCACGCAGGCCATCTTGGTGCCTGCAGGCCAGCCAGCGTGGTCCTGGACACGGGTGCTCTTCCAGAAGCTTTCCATTGCCCTGCCTGAGATACCCCTCCTGTCCCGGCCCCCACTGCTTTTTTCCTTCCTCACCTCTGTCCGGAGAGAAATTCCAGCGGAAGGTATGGGTGACACATACTCTTCTTTACAGGCGGCAACCTGGCAACTCCTGCAGAAAGGCTAGCAGAACCCCACTCACACTGGGCCACCCACAAAGCTGTGGCCCCTCACTCCCTCCCACCAGCACAGCCCCGAGACTGCTGACGGGGCAGAGAATATGGAGTCAGGCACAGCTTCAGGGGCTATTGCTGCCTGGAGCTCTGTTTATATTGATCTCAACGAGGCACACCTGGGGAGGGCGGGCCGGTAGGGTAAGGCTGCCCAGGTCAGCTAATCCACAACCCTCAGGGAATCACATTGTTGAAAATGGACCCCGCTAAGGCAGAAGAGAAGCCAAGGGAAAAAAGGACACAATGCCATTTGTAGCACCATAGATGAGTCTAGAAGTAATCACGTGACTTGTAGTAAGTCAGAAAGTGAAAGACACATATCATATCATATCACTTATAGGTGTTACCTAAAAATGGATACCAGGGCAGATATTTCCACGGAGAAGGGCAATCACAGATTCATTAAACAAACTTATGGTTCACCAATGGAAAGGTGTGAGGATTGGTTTCATTACGATATCGGGGTTAACAGACATATACAAACACAGGTGACATATATAATCACCAAAGACCTACAGAATACCAAGAGAGGACTACTCAACATTCTGTCATAACGTACATGGGAAAAGGATCCCAAGAAGAACAGTCATCTGTATATGTGTAAAAGAACCACATCTTCCACACCTACAACAAGCCAAACATTGTAATCAAACTTGCTGTAATAAAAAATAAAAACTTAAATTAAAAACACGAACAAGAAGTAGTGAGACAAACGTGAGGGGCTTTCTCCTGGTACATTCCATTCTAAACTCCAATCTAGAACACCACTTCCACTGAGGCTCTCTTGCCCTAGTAACCAGATTTGGTAAGGGTGAACTGCTGCCACCTTGTGGCCGTTTCACACAACAGCAGCTTTAATCCCAACGCTAATGGTCAGTTGATATTCAAAATCATTGCAGGCCTGTAAATGACACCTGCCCTGAAAACAAATCCTGGGGTCACATATCGACCAAAAATTTCAAAGGACGTCCATATTTCAAAACGACCGTTTCAAAAGGCATATTTTACGCACATTAGTGTTCTGCTTCTTTTCCTTTCTTTCCTTTTTTGTTAAAAAAAACGGGAATGGAAAAAGGCATCCCTCAGGATGGGTGAAAATCGTTGCAAACGAATCAATGGACACAGGTTTAATCTCCAATATATATAAACAGCTCATGCAGCTTAATATTAAAAAAACAAACAACCCCAAAAAAATGGGCAGAAGATCTAAAGAGACGTTTCTTCAAAGGAGACACTGAGATGGCCAAGACGCACATGAAAAGCTGCTCAACAGCACTAATTATTAGAGAAATGCAAATCAAAACTACAATGAGGTATCACCTCACACCTGTTAGAATCGGCATCATCAGAAAATCTACAAACAACCAATTCTGGGGAGGGTGTGGACAAAAGGAGCCCTCTTCCACTATTGGTGGGAATGTAAATTGATACAGTCACTATGGAGAACAGTATGGAGTTTCCTTAAAAAAACTAGAAATAGAATTACCATCTGATCCAGCAATCCCACTTCTGGGCATATACCCAGAGAAAACCGTATTTCAAAAAGGCACATTCACCACAATGTTCGTTGCAGCACTATTTACAATAGCCAGGTAATGGAAGCAACCTAAATGCCCACAGACAGATGAATGGATAAAGATGTGGTACATATATAAAATGGAATATTACTCGGCCATAAAAAGGAATGAAACTGGGTCATTTGTAGAGACATCGATGGATCGAGAGACTGTCATACAGAATGAAGTAAGTCAGAAAGAGGAAAACAAATATTGTATATTAATGCATATATGTGGAGCCTAAAAATGGTACAGATGAACTGGTTTGCAGGGAAGAAATAGAGACACAGAGGTAGAGAACAAACGTATGGACACCAAGTGTGGGAATCCATGGGGTGGTGGTGGTGGGATGAGTTGGGAGATTGGGATTGACCTGTATACATGTATATGCATAAAATACATAACTAATAATAACGTGCTGTATAAAAACATAAATAAAATTAAATTTCAAAATTTTAAAAAATAAAATTTAAAAATAAAACAGAAAAAATTCTTCCCGTCACACAGATGTATTTATAGGAATGAATTATTTCCATGCTTATATTTATAAATACATAAAAGAGGAATAAAATCTAACTTGAACCAAAAAAGAAAAAAAAAATTGAACCCACGAGTTATACAGAGGAAAACCCTATCACGGCACTTGCTCCAGCGGTTAACAATTCTGAAATTGGTCAGAGGTGGGGAACCATCTCCCATACAGCCAGCCACCCACCCCCCACACAAGGAGCGTCCTCATTGAAAAGCTGGGGGACCATGCCGAGGCATCTGTGAGTAAACGTGAGCTGAGCCCCAGGCCAGCTGCTTCTGATCTGTTCCCACCCTTTCCAGGTAAAACACCTGAATATGTACAAGGGCTTGAAAGCCTAGAGGAAGGACCGTGGAGACACACCAGCGACAGCACGCAGGCCAACTTGGTGCCTGCAGGCCAGCCAGCGTGGTCCTGGACACGGGTGCTCTTCCAGAAGCTTTCCATTGCCCTGCCTGAGATACCCCTCCTGTCCCGGACCCCACTGCTTTTTTCCTTCCTCACCTCTGTCCGGAGAGTAATTCCAGCAGAAGGTATGGGTGACACATCCTCTTCTTTACAGGCGGCAGCCTGGCAACTCCTGCAGAAAGGCCAGCAGAACCCCACTCACACCGGGCCACCCACAAAGCTGTGGCCCCTCACTCCCTCCCACCAGCACAGCCCCGAGACTGCTGACGGGGCAGAGAATATGGAGTCAGGCACAGCTTCAGGGGCTATTGCTGCCTGGAGCTCTGTTTATATTGATCTCAACGAGGCACACCTGTGGAGGGCGGGCCGGTAGGGTAAGGCTGCCCAGGTCAGCTAATCCACAACCCTCAGGGAATCACATTGTTGAAAATGGACCCCGCTAAGGCAGAAGAGAAGCCAAGGGAAAAAAGGACACAATGCCATTTGCAGCACCGTAGATGAGTCTAGAAGTAATCACGTGACTTGTAGTAAGTCAGAAAGTGAAAGACACATATCATATCATATCACTTATAGGTGTTACCTAAAAATGGATACCAGGGCAGATATTTCCACGGAGAAGGGCAATCACAGATTCATTAAACCAACTTATGGTTCACCAATGGAAAGGTGTGAGGATTGGTTTCATTATGATATCGGGGTTAACAGACATATACAAACACAGGTGACATATATAATCACCAAAGACCTACAGAATACCAAGAGAGGACTACTCAACATTCTGTCATAACGTACATGGGAAAAGGATCCCAAGAAGAACAGTCATCTGTATATATGTAAAAGAACCACATCTTCCACACCTACAACAAGCCAAACATTGTAATCAAACTTGCTGTAATAAAAAATAAAAACTTAAATTAAAAACACGAACAAGAAGTAGTGAGACAAACGTGAGGGGCTTTCTCCTGGTACATTCCATTCTAAACTCCAATCTAGAACACCACTTCCACTGAGGCTCTCTTGCCCTAGTAACCAGATTTGGTAAGGGTGAACTGCTGCCACCTTGTGGCCGTTTCACACAACAGCAGCTTTAATCCCAACGCTAATGGTCAGTTGATATTCAAAATCATTGCAGGCCTGTAAATGACACCTGCCCTGAAAACAAATCCTGGGGTCACATATCGACCAAAAATTTCAAAGGACGTCCATATTTCAAAACGACCGTTTCAAAAGGCATATTTTACGCACATTAGTGTTCTGCTTCTTTTCCTTTATTTCCTTTTTTGTTAAAAAAAACGGGAATGGAAAACGGCATCCCTCAGGATGGGTGAAAATCGTTGCAAACGAATCAATGGACACAGGTTTAATCTCCAATATATATAAACAGCTCATGCAGCTTAATATTAAAAAAACAAAGAACCCCAAAAAAATGGGCAGAAGATCTAAAGAGACGTTTCTTCAAAGGAGACACAGAGATGGCCAAGACGCACATGAAAAGCTGCTCAACAGCACTAATTATTAGAGAAATGCAAATCAAAACTACAATGAGGTATCACCTCACACCTGTTAGAATCGGCATCATCAGAAAATCTACAAACAACCAATTCTGGGGAGGGTGTGGACAAAAGGAGCCCTCTTCCACTATTGGTGGGAATGTAAATTGATACAGTCACTATGGAGAACAGTATGGAGTTTCCTTAAAAAAACTAGAAATAGAATTACCATCTGATCCAGCAATCCCACTTCTGGGCATATACCCAGAGAAAACCGTATTTCAAAAAGGCACATTCACCACAATGTTCGTTGCAGCACTATTTACAATAGCCAGGTAATGGAAGCAACCTAAATGCCCACAGACAGATGAATGGATAAAGATGTGGTACATATATAAAATGGAATATTACTCGGCCATAAAAAGGAATGAAACTGGGTCATTTGTAGAGACATCGATGGATCGAGAGACTGTCATACAGAATGAAGTAAGTCAGAAAGAGGAAAACAAATATTGTATATTAATGCATATATGTGGAGCCTAAAAATGGTACAGATGAACTGGTTTGCAGGGAAGAAATAGAGACACAGAGGTAGAGAACAAACGTATGGACACCAAGTGTGGGAATCCATGGGGTGGTGGTGGTGGGATGAGTTGGGAGATTGGGATTGACCTGTATACATGTATATGCATAAAATACATAACTAATAATAACGTGCTGTATAAAAACATAAATAAAATTAAATTTCAAAATTTTAAAAAATAAAATTTAAAAATAAAACAGAAAAAATTCTTCCCGTCACACAGATGTATTTATAGGAATGAATTATTTCCATGCTTATATTTATAAATACATAAAAGAGGAATAAAATCTAACTTGAACCAAAAAAGAAAAAAAAAAATTGAACCCACGAGTTATACAGAGGAAAACCCTATCACGGCACTTGCTCCAGCGGTTAACAATTCTGAAATTGGTCAGAGGTGGGGAACCATCTCCCATACAGCCAGCCACCCACCCCCCACACAAGGAGCGTCCTCATTGAAAAGCTGGGGGACCATGCCGAGGCATCTGTGAGTAAACGTGAGCTGAGCCCCAGGCCAGCTGCTTCTGATCTGTTCCCACCCTTTCCAGGTAAAACACCTGAATATGTACAAGGGCTTGAAAGCCTAGAGGAAGGACCGTGGAGCCACACCAGCGACAGCACGCAGGCCAACTTGGTGCCTGCAGGCCAGCCAGCGTGGTCCTGGACACGGGTGCTCTTCCAGAAGCTTTCCATTGCCCTGCCTGAGATACCCCTCCTGTCCCGGCCCCCACTGCTTTTTTCCTTCCTCACCTCTGTCCGGAGAGAAATTCCAGCGGAAGGTATGGGTGACACATCCTCTTCTTTACAGGCGGCAGCCTGGTAACTCCTGCAGAAAGGCCAGCAGAACCCCACTCACACCGGGCCACCCACAAAGCTGTGGCCCCTCACTCCCTCCCACCAGCACAGCCCCGAGACTGCTGACGGGGCAGAGAATATGGAGTCAGGCACAGCTTCAGGGGCTATTGCTGCCTGGAGCTCTGTTTATATTGATCTCAACGAGGCACACCTGGGGAGGGCGGGCCGGTAGGGTAAGGCTGCCCAGGTCAGCTAATCCACAACCCTCAGGGAATCACATTGTTGAAAATGGACCCCGGTAAGGCAGAAGAGAAGCCAAGGGAAAAAAGGACACAATGCCATTTGCAGCACCGTAGATGAGTCTAGAAGTAATCACGTGACTTGTAGTAAGTCAGAAAGTGAAAGACACATATCATATCATATCACTTATAGGTGTTACCTAAAAATGGATACCAGGGCAGATATTTCCATGGAGAAGGGCAATCACAGATTCATTAAACAAACTTATGGTTCACCAATGGAAAGGTGTGAGGATTGGTTTCATTATGATATCGGGGTTAACAGACATATACAAACACAGGTGACATATATAATCACCAAAGACCTACAGAATACCAAGAGAGGACTACTCAACATTCTGTCATAACGTACATGGGAAAAGGATCCCAAGAAGTACAGTCATCTGTATATGTGTAAAAGAACCACATCTTCCACACCTACAACAAGCCAAACATTGTAATCAAACTTGCTGTAATAAAAAATAAAAAATTAAATTAAAAACACGAACAAGAAACAGTGAGACAAACGTGAGGGGCTTTCTCCTGGCACATTCCATTCTAAACTCCAATCTAGAACACCACTTCCACTGAGGCTCTCTTGCCCTAGTAACCAGATTTGGTAAGGGTGAACTGCTGCCACCTTGTGGCCGTTTCACACAACAGCAGCTTTAATCCCAACGCTAATGGTCAGTTGATATTCAAAATCATTGCAGGCCTGTAAATGACACCTGCCCTGAAAACAAATCCTGGGGTCACATATCGACCAAAAAATTCAAAGGACGTCCATATTTCAAAACGACCGTTTCAAAAGGCATATTTTACGCACATTAGTGTTCTGCTTCTTTTCCTTTCTTTCCTTTTTTGTTAAAAAAAACGGGAATGGAAAAAGGCATCCCTCAGAATGGGCGAAAATCGTTGCAGACGAATCAATGGACAGAGGTTTAATCTCCAATATATATAAACAGCTCATGCAGCTTAATATTAAAAAAACAAAGAACCCCAAAAAAAGGGGCAGAAGATCTAAAGAGACGTTTCTTCAAAGGAGACACAGAGATGGCCAAGACGCACATGAAAAGCTGCTCAACAGCACTAATTATTAGAGAAATGCAAATCAAAACTACAATGAGGTATCACCTCACACCTGTTAGAATCGGCATCATCAGAAAATCTACAAACAACCAATTCTGGGGAGGGTGTGGACAAAAGGAGCCCTCTTCCACTATTGGTGGGAATGTAAATTGATACAGTCACTATGGAGAACAGTATGGAGTTTCCTTAAAAAAACTAGAAATAGAATTACCATCTGATCCAGCAATCCCACTTCTGGGCATATACCCAGAGAAAACCGTATTTCAAAAAGGCACATTCACCACAATGTTCGTTGCAGCACTATTTACAATAGCCAGGTAATGGAAGCAACCTAAATGCCCACAGACAGATGAATGGATAAAGATGTGGTACATATATAAAATGGAATATGACTCGGCCATAAAAAGGAATGAAACTGGGTCATTTGTAGAGACATCGATGGATCGAGAGACTGTCATACAGAATGAAGTAAGTCAGAAAGAGGAAAACAAATATTGTATATTAATGCATATATGTGGAGCCTAAAAATGGTACAGATGAACTGGTTTGCAGGGAAGAAATAGAGACACAGAGGTAGAGAACAAACGTATGGACACCAAGTGTGGGAAGCCATGGGGTGGTGGTGGTGGGATGAGTTGGGTGTTTGGGATTGACCTGTATACATGTATACACATAAAATACATAACTAATAATAACGTGCTGTATAAAAAAAAGGAATGAAATTAAATTTCAAAATTTTAAAAAATAAAATTTAAAAATAAAACAGAAAAAATTCTTCCCATCACACAGATGTATTTATAGGAAATAATTATTTCCATGCTTATATCTATAAATACATAAAAGGGGAATAAAATCTAACTTGAACCATAAAAGAAAAAAAAAACCTGAACCCACGAGTTATACAGAGGAAAACCCTATCACGGCACTTGCTCCAGTGGTAAACAATTCTGAAATTGGTCAGAGGTGGGGAACCATCTCCCATACAGCCAGCAACCCAACCCCCACGCAAGGAGCGTCCTCATTGCAAAGCTGGGGGACCGTGCCGAGGCATCTGTGAGTAAACGTGAGCTGAGCCCCAGGCCAGCTGCTGCTGAACTGTTCCCACCCTTTCCAGGTAAAACACCTGAATATGTACAAGGGCTTGAAAGCCTAGAGGAAGGACCGTGGAGCCACACCAGCGACAGCACGCAGGCCAACTTGGTGCCTGCAGGCCAGCCAGCGTGGTCCTGGCCCCGGGTGCTCTTCCAGAAGCTTTCCATTGCCCTGCCTGAGATACCCCTCCTGTCCCGGACCCCACTGCTTTTTTCCTTCCTCACCTCTGTCCGGAGAGAAATTACAGCGGAAGGTATGGGTAACACATCCTCTTCTTTACAGGCGGCAGCCTGGCAACTCCTGCAGAAAGGCCAGCAGAACCCCGCTCACACCGGGACACCCACAAAGCTGTGGCCCCTCACTCCCTCCCACCAGCACAGCCCCGAGACTGCTGACGGGGCAGAGAATATGGAGTCAGGCACAGCTTCAGGGGCTATTGCTGCCTGGAGCTCTGTTTATATTGATCTCAAAGAGGCACACCTGGGGAGGGCGGGCCGGCAGGGTAAGGCAGCCCAGGTCAGCTAATCCACAACCCTCAGGGAATCACTTTGTTGAAAATGGACCCCGCTAAGTCAGAAGAGAAGCCAAGGGAAAAAAGGACACAATGCCATTTGCAGCACCGTAGATGAGTCTAGAAGTAATCACGTGACTTGTAGTAAGTCAGAAAGTGAAAGACACATATCATATCATATCACTTATAGGTGTTACCTAAAAATGGATACCAGGGCAGATATTTCCACGGAGAAGGGCAATCACAGATTCATTAAACAAACTTATGGTTCACCAATGGAAAGGTGTGAGGATTGGTTTCATTATAATATCGGGGTTAACAGACATATACAAACACAGGTGACATATATAATCACCAAAGACCTACAGAATACCAAGAGAGGACTACTCAACATTCTGTCATAACGTACATGGGAAATGGATCCCAAGAAGAACAGTCATCTGTATATGTGTAAAAGAACCACATCTTCCACACCTACAACAAGCCAAACATTGTAGTCAAACTTGCTGTAATAAAAAATAAAAAATTAAATTAAAAACACGAACAAGAAATAGTGAGACAAACGTGAGGGGCTTTCTCCTGGCCCATTCCATTCTAAACTCCAATCTAGAACACCACTTCCACTGAGGCTCTCTTGCACTAGTAACCAGATTTGGTAAGGGTGAACTGCTGCCACCTTGTGGCCGATTCACACAACAGCAACTTTAATCCCAACGCTAATGGTCAGTTGATATTCAAAATCATTGCAGGCCTGTAAATGACACCTGCCCTGAAAACAAATCCTGGGGTCACATATCGACCAAAAAATTCAAAGGACGTCCATATTTCAAAACGACCGTTTCAAAAGGCATATTTTACGCACATTAGTGTTCTGCTTCTTTTCCTTTCTTTCCTTTTTTGTTAAAAAACACGGGAATGGAAAAAGGCATCCCTGAGAATGGGCGAAAATCATTGCAGACGAATCATTGGACACAGGTTTAATCTCCAATATATATAAACAGCTCATGCAGCTTAATATTAAAAAAACAAACAACCCCAAAAAAATGGGCAGAAGATCTAAAGAGACGTTTCTTCAAAGGAGTCACAGAGATGGCCAAGACGCACATGAAAAGCTGCTCAACAGCACTAATTATTAGAGAAATGCAAATCAAAACTACAATGAGGTATCACCTCACACCTGTTAGAATCGGCATCATCAGAAAATCTACAAACAACCAATTCTGGGGAGGGTGTGGACAAAATGAGCCCTCTTCCACTATTGGTGGGAATGTAAATTGATACAGTCACTATGGAGAACAGTATGGAGTTTCCTTAAAAAAACTAGAAATAGAATTACCATCTGATCCAGCAATCCCACTTCTGGACATATACCCAGAGAAAACCGTATTTCAAAAAGGCACATTCACCACAATGTTCGTTGCAGCACTATTTACAATAGCCAGGTAATGGAAGCAACCTAAATGCCCACAGACAGATGAATGGAAAAAGATGTGGTACATACATAAAATGGAATATGACTCGACCATAAAAAGGAATGAAACTGGGTCATTTGTAGAGACATCGATGGATCGAGAGACTGTCATACAGAATGAAGTAAGTCAGAAAGAGGAAAACAAATATTGTATATTAATGCAAATATGTGGAGCCTAAAAATGGTACAGATGAACTGGTTTGCAGGGAAGAAATAGAGACAGAGGTAGAGAACAAACGTATGGACACCAAGTGTGGGAAGCCATGGGGTGGTGGTGGTGGGATGAGTTGGGAGTTTGGGATTGACCTGTATACATGTATATACATAAAATACATAACTAATAATAACGTGCTGTATAAAAAAAATAAATTAAATTAAATTTCAAAATTTTAAAAAATAAAATTTAAAAATAAAACAGAAATAATTCTTCCCATCACACAGATGTATTTATAGGAAAGAATTATTTCCATGCTTATATCTATAAATACATAAAAGGGGAATAAAATCTAACTTGAACCATAAAAGAAAAAAAAAAAACCTGAACCCAGGAGTTATACAGAGTAAAACCCTATTAGGGCACTTGCTCCAGTGGTAAACAATTCTGAAATTGGTCAGAGGTGGGGAACCATCTCCCATACAGCCAGCAACCCACCCCCCACGCAAGGAGCGTCCTCATTGCAAAGCTGGGGGACCGTGCCGAGGCATCTGTGAGTAAACGTGAGCTGAGCCCCAGGCCAGCTGCTGCTGAACTGTTCCCACCCTTTCCAGGTAAAACACCTGAATATGTACAAGGGCTTGAAAGCCTAGAGGAAGGACCGTGGAGCCACACCAGCGACAGCACGCAGGCCAACTTGGTGCCTGCAGGCCAGCCAGCGTGGTCCTGGACCCTGGCGCTCTTCCAGAAGCTTTCCATTGCCCTGCCTGAGATACCCCTCCTGTCCCGGCCCCCACTGCTTTTTTCCTTCCTCACCTCTGTCCGGAGAGAAATTCCAGCGGAAGGTATGGGTGACACATCCTCTTCTTTACAGGCGGCAGCCTGGCAACTCCTGCAGAAAGGCCAGCAGAACCCCACTCACACCGGGCCACCCACAAAGCTGTGGCCCCTCCCTCCCTCCCACCAGCACAGCCCCGAGACTGCTGACGGGGCAGAGAATATGGAGTCAGGCACAGCTTCAGGGGCTATTGCTGCCTGGAGCTCTGTTTATATTGACCTCAACGAGGCACACCTGGGGAGGGCGGGCCAGCAGGGTAAGGCTGCCCAGGTCAGCTAATCCACAACCCTCAGGGAATCACATTGTTGAAAATGGACCCCGCTAAGGCAGAAGAGAAGCCAAGGGAAAAAAGGACACAATGCCATTGGCAGCACCGTAGATGAGTCTAGAAGTAATCACGTGACTTGTAGTAAGTCAGAAAGTGAAAGACACATATCATATCATATCACTTATAGGTGTTACCTAAAAATGGATACCAGGGCAGATATTTCCACGGAGAAGGGCAATCACAGATTCACTAAACAAACTTATGGTTCACCAATGGAAAGGTGTGAGGATTGGTTTCATTACGATATCGGGGTTAACAGACATATACAAACACAGGTGACATATATAATCACCAAAGACCTACAGAATACCAAGAGAGGACTACTAAACATTCTGTCATAACGTACATGGGAAAAGGATCCCAAGAAGAACAGTCATCTGTATATGTGTAAAAGAACCACATCTTCCACACCTACAACAAGCCAAACATTGTAATCAAACTTGCTGTAATAAAAAATAAAAACTTAAATTAAAAACATGAACAAGAAGTAGTGAGACAAACGTGAGGGGCTTTCTCCTGGCACATTCCATTCTAAATTCCAATCTAGAACACCTCTTCCACTGAGGCTCTCTTGCCCTAGTAACCAGATTTCGTAAGGGTGAACTGCTGCCACCTTGTGGCCGTTTCACACAACAGCAGCTTTAATCCCAAAGCTAATGGTCAGTTGATATTCAAAATCATTGCAGGCCTGTAAATGACACCTGCCCTGAAAACAAATCCTGGGGTCACATATCGACCAAAAATTTCAAAGGACGTCCATATTTCAAAACGACCGTTTCAAAAGGCATATTTTACGCACATTAGTGTTCTGCTTCTTTTCCTTTCTTTCCTTTTTTGTTAAAAAACACGGGAATGGAAAAAGGCATCCCTGAGAATGGGCGAAAATCGTTGCAGACGAATCAATGGACAGAGGTTTAATCTCCAATATATATAAACAGCTCATGCAGCTTAATATTAAAAAAACAAACAACCCCAAAAAAATGGGCAGAAGATCTAAAGAGACGTTTCTTCAAAGGAGACACAGAGATGGCCAAGACGCACATGAAAAGCTGCTCAACAGCACTAATTATTAGAGAAATGCAAATCAAAACTACAATGAGGTATCACCTCACACCTGTTAGAATCGGCATCATCAGAAAATCTACAAACAACCAATTCTGGGGAGGGTGTGGACAAAAGGAGCCCTCTTCCACTATTGGTGGGAATGTAAATTGATAGAGTCACTATGGAGAACAGTATGGAGTTTCCTTAAAAAAATTAGAAATAGAATTACCATCTGATCCAGCAATCCCACTTCTGGGCATATACCCAGAGAAAACCGTATTTCAAAAAGGCACATTCACCACAATGTTCGTTGCAGCACTATTTACAATAGCCAGGTAATGGAAGCAACCTAAATGCCCACAGACAGATGAATGGATAAAGATGTGGTACATATATAAAATGGAATATAACTCGGCCATAAAAAGGAATGAAACTGGGTCATCTGTAGAGACATCGATGGATCGAGAGACTGTCATACAGAATGAAGTAAGTCAGAAAGAGGAAAACAAATATTGTATATTAATGCATATATGTGGAGCCTAAAAATGGTACAGATGAACTGGTTTGCAGGGAAGAAATAGAGACACAGAGGTAGAGAACAAACGTATGGACACCAAGTGTGGGAAGCCATGGGGTGGTGGTGGTGGGATGAGTTGGGAGTTTGGGATTGACCTGTATACATGTATATGCATAAAATACATAACTAATAATAACGTGCTGTATAAAAAAATAAATAAAATTTCAAAATTTTAAAAAATAAAATTTAAAAATAAAACAGAAAAAAGTTCTTCCCGTCACACAGATGTATTTATAGGAATGAATTATTTCCATGCTTATATCTATAAATACATAAAAGAGGAATAACATCTAACTTGAAACATAAAAGAAACAAAAAGTGAACCCACGAGTTATACAGAGGAAAACCCTATCACGGCACTTGCTCCAGTGGTAAACAATTCTGAAATTGGTCAGAGGTGGGGCACCATCTCCCATACAGCCAGCAACCCAACCCCCACGCAAGGAGCGTCCTCATTGCAAAGCTGGGGGACCGTGCCGAGGCATCTGTGAGTAAACGTGAGCTGAGCCCCAGGCCAGCTGCTGCTGAACTCTTCCCACCCTTTCCAGGTAAAACACCTGAATATGTACAAGGGCTTGAAAGCCTAGAGGAAGGACCGTGGAGCCACTCCAGCGACAGCACGCAGGCCAACTTGGTGCCTGCAGGCCAGCCAGCGTGGTCCTGGACCCTGGAGCTCTTCCAGAAGCTTTCCATTGCCCTGCCTGAGATACCCCTCCTGTCCCGGCCCCCACTGCTTTTTTCCTTCCTCACCTCTGTCTGGAGAGAAATTCCAGCGGAAGGTATGGGTGACACATCCTCTTCTTTACAGGCGGCAGCCTGGCAACTCCTGCAGAAAGGCCAGCAGAACCCCACTCACACCGGGCCACCCACAAAGCTGTGGCCCCTCACTCCCTCCCACCAGCACAGCCCCGAGACTGCTGACGGGGCAGAGAATATGGAGTCAGGCACAGCTTCAGGGGCTATTGCTGCCTGGAGCTCTGTTTATATTGACCTCAACGAGGCACACCTGGGGAGGGCGGGCCGGCAGGGTAAGGCTGCCCAGGTCAGCTAATCCACAACCCTCAGGGAATCACATTGTTGAAAATGGACCCCGCTAAGGCAGAAGAGAAGCCAAGGGAAAAAAGGACACAATGCCATTTGCAGCACCGTAGATGAGTCTAGAAGTAATCACGTGACTTGTAGTAAGTCAGAAAGTGAAAGACACATATCATATCATATCACTTATAGGTGTTACCTAAAAATGGATACCAGGGCAGATATTTCCACGGAGAAGGGCAATCACAGATTCATTAAACAAACTTATGGTTCACCAATGGAAAGGTGAGAGGATTGGTTTCTTTACGATATCGGGGTTAACAGACATATACAAACACAGGTGACATATATAATCACCAAAGACCTACAGAATACCAAGAGAGGACTACTCAACATTCTGTCATAACGTACATGGGAAAAGGATCCCAAGAAGAACAGTCATCTGTATATGTGTAAAAGAACCACATCTTCCACACCTACAACAAGCCAAACATTGTAATCAAACTTGCTGTAATAAAAAATAAAAACTTAAATTAAAAACACGAACAAGAAGTAGTGAGACAAACGTGAGGGGCTTTCTCCTGGTACATTCCATTCTAAACTCCAATCTAGAACACCACTTCCACTGAGGCTCTCTTGCCCTAGTAACCAGATTTGGTAAGGGTGAACTGCTGCCACCTTGTGGCCATTTCACACAACAGCAGCTTTAATCCCAACGCTAATGGTCAGTTGATATTCAAAATCATTGCAGGCCTGTAAATGACACCTGCCCTGAAAACAAATCCTGGGGTCACATATCGACCAAAAATTTCAAAGGACGTCCATATTTCAAAACGACCGTTTCAAAAGGCATATTTTACGCACATTAGTGTTCTGCTTCTTTTCCTTTCTTTCCTTTTTTGTTAAAAAAAACGGGAATGAAAAAAGGCATCCCTCAGGATGGGTGAAAATCGTTGCAGACGAATCAATGGACAGAGGTTTAATCTCCAATATATATAAACAGCTCATGCAGCTTAATATTAAAAAAACAAACAACCCCAAAAAAATGGGCAGAAGATCTAAAGAGACGTTTCTTCAAAGGAGACACTGAGATGGCCAAGACGCACATGAAAAGCTGCTCAACAGCACTAATTATTAGAGAAATGCAAATCAAAACTACAATGAGGTATCACCTCACACCTGTTAGAATCGGCATCATCAGAAAATCTACAAACAACCAATTCTGGGGAGGGTGTGGACAAAAGGAGCCCTCTTCCACTATTGGTGGGAATGTAAATTGATACAGTCACTATGGAGAACAGTATGGAGTTTCCTTAAAAAAAACTAGAAATAGAATTACCATCTGATCCAGCAATCCCACTTCTGGGCATATACCCAGAGAAAACCGTATTTCAAAAAGGCACATTCACCACAATGTTCGTTGCAGCACTATTTACAATAGCCAGGTAATGGAAGCAACCTAAATGCCCACAGACAGATGAATGGATAAAGATGTGGTACATATATAAAATGGAATATGACTCGGCCATAAAAGGAATGAAACTGGGTCATTTGTAGAGACATCGATGGATCGAGAGACTGTCATACAGAATGAAGTAAGTCAGAAAGAGGAAAACAAATATTGTATATTAATGCATATATGTGGAGCCTAAAAATGGTACAGATGAACTGGTTTGCAGGGAAGAAATAGAGACACAGAGGTAGAGAACAAACGTATGGACACCAAGTGTGGGAAGCCATGGGGTGGTGGTGGTGGGATGAGTTGGGAGATTGGGATTGACCTGTATACATGTATATGCATAAAATACATAACTAATAATAACGTGCTGTATAAAAACATAAATAAAATTAAATTTCAAAATTTTAAAAAATAAAATTTAAAAATAAAACAGAAAAAATTCTTCCCGTCACACAGATGTATTTATAGGAATGAATTATTTCCATGCTTATATTTATAAATACATAAAAGAGGAATAAAATCTAACTTGAACCAAAAAAGAAAAAAAAATTGAACCCACGAGTTATACAGAGGAAAACCCTATCACGGCACTTGCTCCAGCGGTAAACAATTTTGAAATTGGTCAGAGGTGGGGAACCATCTCCCATACAGCCAGCCACCCACCCCCCAGACAAGGAGCGTCCTCATTGAAAAGCTGCGGGACCATGCCGAGGCATCTGTGAGTAAACGTGAGCTGAGCCCCAGGCCAGCTGCTTCTGATCTGTTCGCACCCTTTCCAGGTAAAACACCTGAATATGTACAAGGGCTTGAAAGCCTAGAGGAAGGACTGTGGAGCCACACCAGCGACAGCACGCAGGCCATCTTGGTGCCTGCAGGCCAGCCAGCGTGGTCCTGGACACGGGTGCTCTTCCAGAAGCTTTCCATTGCCCTGCCTGAGATACCCCTCCTGTCCCGGCCCCCACTGCTTTTTTCCTTCCTCACCTCTGTCCGGAGAGAAATTCCAGCGGAAGGTATGGGTGACACATACTCTTCTTTACAGGCGGCAACCTGGCAACTCCTGCAGAAAGGCTAGCAGAACCCCACTCACACCGGGCCACCCACAAAGCTGTGGCCCCTCACTCCCTCCCACCAGCACAGCCCCGAGACTGCTGACGGGGCAGAGAATATGGAGTCAGGCACAGCTTCAGGGGCTATTGCTGCCTGGAGCTCTGTTTATATTGATCTCAACGAGGCACACCTGGGGAGGGCGGGCCGGTAGGGTAAGGCTGCCCAGGTCAGCTAATCCACAACCCTCAGGGAATCACATTGTTGAAAATGGACCCCGCTAAGGCAGAAGAGAAGCCAAGGGAAAAAAGGACACAATGCCATTTGTAGCACCATAGATGAGTCTAGAAGTAATCACGTGACTTGTAGTAAGTCAGAAAGTGAAAGACACATATCATATCATATCACTTATAGGTGTTACCTAAAAATGGATACCAGGGCAGATATTTCCACGGAGAAGGGCAATCACAGATTCATTAAACAAACTTATGGTTCACCAATGGAAAGGTGTGAGGATTGGTTTCATTACGATATCGGGGTTAACAGACATATACAAACACAGGTGACATATATAATCACCAAAGACCTACAGAATACCAAGAGAGGACTACTCAACATTCTGTCATAACGTACATGGGAAAAGGATCCCAAGAAGAACAGTCATCTGTATATGTGTAAAAGAACCACATCTTCCACACCTACAACAAGCCAAACATTGTAATCAAACTTGCTGTAATAAAAAATAAAAACTTAAATTAAAAACACGAACAAGAAGTAGTGAGACAAACGTGAGGGGCTTTCTCCTGGTACATTCCATTCTAAACTCCAATCTAGAACACCACTTCCACTGAGGCTCTCTTGCCCTAGTAACCAGATTTGGTAAGGGTGAACTGCTGCCACCTTGTGGCCGTTTCACACAACAGCAGCTTTAATCCCAACGCTAATGGTCAGTTGATATTCAAAATCATTGCAGGCCTGTAAATGACACCTGCCCTGAAAACAAATCCTGGGGTCACATATCGACCAAAAATTTCAAAGGACGTCCATATTTCAAAACGACCGTTTCAAAAGGCATATTTTACGCACATTAGTGTTCTGCTTCTTTTCCTTTCTTTCCTTTTTTGTTAAAAAAAACGGGAATGGAAAAAGGCATCCCTCAGGATGGGTGAAAATCGTTGCAAACGAATCAATGGACACAGGTTTAATCTCCAATATATATAAACAGCTCATGCAGCTTAATATTAAAAAAACAAACAACCCCAAAAAAATGGGCAGAAGATCTAAAGAGACGTTTCTTCAAAGGAGACACTGAGATGGCCAAGACGCACATGAAAAGCTGCTCAACAGCACTAATTATTAGAGAAATGCAAATCAAAACTACAATGAGGTATCACCTCACACCTGTTAGAATCGGCATCATCAGAAAATCTACAAACAACCAATTCTGGGGAGGGTGTGGACAAAAGGAGCCCTCTTCCACTATTGGTGGGAATGTAAATTGATACAGTCACTATGGAGAACAGTATGGAGTTTCCTTAAAAAAACTAGAAATAGAATTACCATCTGATCCAGCAATCCCACTTCTGGGCATATACCCAGAGAAAACCGTATTTCAAAAAGGCACATTCACCACAATGTTCGTTGCAGCACTATTTACAATAGCCAGGTAATGGAAGCAACCTAAATGCCCACAGACAGATGAATGGATAAAGATGTGGTACATATATAAAATGGAATATTACTCGGCCATAAAAAGGAATGAAACTGGGTCATTTGTAGAGACATCGATGGATCGAGAGACTGTCATACAGAATGAAGTAAGTCAGAAAGAGGAAAACAAATATTGTATATTAATGCATATATGTGGAGCCTAAAAATGGTACAGATGAACTGGTTTGCAGGGAAGAAATAGAGACACAGAGGTAGAGAACAAACGTATGGACACCAAGTGTGGGAATCCATGGGGTGGTGGTGGTGGGATGAGTTGGGAGATTGGGATTGACCTGTATACATGTATATGCATAAAATACATAACTAATAATAACGTGCTGTATAAAAACATAAATAAAATTAAATTTCAAAATTTTAAAAAATAAAATTTAAAAATAAAACAGAAAAAATTCTTCCCGTCACACAGATGTATTTATAGGAATGAATTATTTCCATGCTTATATTTATAAATACATAAAAGAGGAATAAAATCTAACTTGAACCAAAAAAGAAAAAAAAAATTGAACCCACGAGTTATACAGAGGAAAACCCTATCACGGCACTTGCTCCAGCGGTTAACAATTCTGAAATTGGTCAGAGGTGGGGAACCATCTCCCATACAGCCAGCCACCCACCCCCCACACAAGGAGCGTCCTCATTGAAAAGCTGGGGGACCATGCCGAGGCATCTGTGAGTAAACGTGAGCTGAGCCCCAGGCCAGCTGCTTCTGATCTGTTCCCACCCTTTCCAGGTAAAACACCTGAATATGTACAAGGGCTTGAAAGCCTAGAGGAAGGACCGTGGAGACACACCAGCGACAGCACGCAGGCCAACTTGGTGCCTGCAGGCCAGCCAGCGTGGTCCTGGACACGGGTGCTCTTCCAGAAGCTTTCCATTGCCCTGCCTGAGATACCCCTCCTGTCCCGGACCCCACTGCTTTTTTCCTTCCTCACCTCTGTCCGGAGAGTAATTCCAGCGGAAGGTATGGGTGACACATCCTCTTCTTTACAGGCGGCAGCCTGGCAACTCCTGCACAAAGGCCAGCAGAACCCCACTCACACCGGGCCACCCACAAAGCTGTGGCCCCTCACTCCCTCCCACCAGCACAGCCCCGAGACTGCTGACGGGGCAGAGAATATGGAGTCAGGCACAGCTTCAGGGGCTATTGCTGCCTGGAGCTCTGTTTATATTGATCTCAACGAGGCACACCTGTGGAGGGCGGGCCGGTAGGGTAAGGCTGCCCAGGTCAGCTAATCCACAACCCTCAGGGAATCACATTGTTGAAAATGGACCCCGCTAAGGCAGAAGAGAAGCCAAGGGAAAAAAGGACACAATGCCATTTGCAGCACCGTAGATGAGTCTAGAAGTAATCACGTGACTTGTAGTAAGTCAGAAAGTGAAAGACACATATCATATCATATCACTTATAGGTGTTACCTAAAAATGGATACCAGGGCAGATATTTCCACGGAGAAGGGCAATCACAGATTCATTAAACCAACTTATGGTTCACCAATGGAAAGGTGTGAGGATTGGTTTCATTATGATATCGGGGTTAACAGACATATACAAACACAGGTGACATATATAATCACCAAAGACCTACAGAATACCAAGAGAGGACTACTCAACATTCTGTCATAACGTACATGGGAAAAGGATCCCAAGAAGAACAGTCATCTGTATATATGTAAAAGAACCACATCTTCCACACCTACAACAAGCCAAACATTGTAATCAAACTTGCTGTAATAAAAAATAAAAACTTAAATTAAAAACACGAACAAGAAGTAGTGAGACAAACGTGAGGGGCTTTCTCCTGGTACATTCCATTCTAAACTCCAATCTAGAACACCACTTCCACTGAGGCTCTCTTGCCCTAGTAACCAGATTTGGTAAGGGTGAACTGCTGCCACCTTGTGGCCGTTTCACACAACAGCAGCTTTAATCCCAACGCTAATGGTCAGTTGATATTCAAAATCATTGCAGGCCTGTAAATGACACCTGCCCTGAAAACAAATCCTGGGGTCACATATCGACCAAAAATTTCAAAGGACGTCCATATTTCAAAACGACCGTTTCAAAAGGCATATTTTACGCACATTAGTGTTCTGCTTCTTTTCCTTTATTTCCTTTTTTGTTAAAAAAAACGGGAATGGAAAACGGCATCCCTCAGGATGGGTGAAAATCGTTGCAAACGAATCAATGGACACAGGTTTAATCTCCAATATATATAAACAGCTCATGCAGCTTAATATTAAAAAAACAAAGAACCCCAAAAAAATGGGCAGAAGATCTAAAGAGACGTTTCTTCAAAGGAGACACAGAGATGGCCAAGACGCACATGAAAAGCTGCTCAACAGCACTAATTATTAGAGAAATGCAAATCAAAACTACAATGAGGTATCACCTCACACCTGTTAGAATCGGCATCATCAGAAAATCTACAAACAACCAATTCTGGGGAGGGTGTGGACAAAAGGAGCCCTCTTCCACTATTGGTGGGAATGTAAATTGATACAGTCACTATGGAGAACAGTATGGAGTTTCCTTAAAAAAACTAGAAATAGAATTACCATCTGATCCAGCAATCCCACTTCTGGGCATATACCCAGAGAAAACCGTATTTCAAAAAGGCACATTCACCACAATGTTCGTTGCAGCACTATTTACAATAGCCAGGTAATGGAAGCAACCTAAATGCCCACAGACAGATGAATGGATAAAGATGTGGTACATATATAAAATGGAATATTACTCGGCCATAAAAAGGAATGAAACTGGGTCATTTGTAGAGACATCGATGGATCGAGAGACTGTCATACAGAATGAAGTAAGTCAGAAAGAGGAAAACAAATATTGTATATTAATGCATATATGTGGAGCCTAAAAATGGTACAGATGAACTGGTTTGCAGGGAAGAAATAGAGACACAGAGGTAGAGAACAAACGTATGGACACCAAGTGTGGGAATCCATGGGGTGGTGGTGGTGGGATGAGTTGGGAGATTGGGATTGACCTGTATACATGTATATGCATAAAATACATAACTAATAATAACGTGCTGTATAAAAACATAAATAAAATTAAATTTCAAAATTTTAAAAAATAAAATTTAAAAATAAAACAGAAAAAATTCTTCCCGTCACACAGATGTATTTATAGGAATGAATTATTTCCATGCTTATATTTATAAATACATAAAAGAGGAATAAAATCTAACTTGAACCAAAAAAGAAAAAAAAAATTGAACCCACGAGTTATACAGAGGAAAACCCTATCACGGCACTTGCTCCAGCGGTTAACAATTCTGAAATTGGTCAGAGGTGGGGAACCATCTCCCATACAGCCAGCCACCCACCCCCCACACAAGGAGCGTCCTCATTGAAAAGCTGGGGGACCATGCCGAGGCATCTGTGAGTAAACGTGAGCTGAGCCCCAGGCCAGCTGCTTCTGATCTGTTCCCACCCTTTCCAGGTAAAACACCTGAATATGTACAAGGGCTTGAAAGCCTAGAGGAAGGACCGTGGAGCCACACCAGCGACAGCACGCAGGCCAACTTGGTGCCTGCAGGCCAGCCAGCGTGGTCCTGGACACGGGTGCTCTTCCAGAAGCTTTCCATTGCCCTGCCTGAGATACCCCTCCTGTCCCGGCCCCCACTGCTTTTTTCCTTCCTCACCTGTGTCCGGAGAGAAATTCCAGCGGAAGGTATGGGTGACACATCCTCTTCTTTACAGGCGGCAGCCTGGTAACTCCTGCAGAAAGGCCAGCAGAACCCCACTCACACCGGGCCACCCACAAAGCTGTGGCCCCTCACTCCCTCCCACCAGCACAGCCCCGAGACTGCTGACGGGGCAGAGAATATGGAGTCAGGCACAGCTTCAGGGGCTATTGCTGCCTGGAGCTCTGTTTATATTGATCTCAACGAGGCACACCTGGGGAGGGCGGGCCGGTAGGGTAAGGCTGCCCAGGTCAGCTAATCCACAACCCTCAGGGAATCACATTGTTGAAAATGGACCCCGGTAAGGCAGAAGAGAAGCCAAGGGAAAAAAGGACACAATGCCATTTGCAGCACCGTAGATGAGTCTAGAAGTAATCACGTGACTTGTAGTAAGTCAGAAAGTGAAAGACACATATCATATCATATCACTTATAGGTGTTACCTAAAAATGGATACCAGGGCAGATATTTCCATGGAGAAGGGCAATCACAGATTCATTAAACAAACTTATGGTTCACCAATGGAAAGGTGTGAGGATTGGTTTCATTATGATATCGGGGTTAACAGACATATACAAACACAGGTGACATATATAATCACCAAAGACCTACAGAATACCAAGAGAGGACTACTCAACATTCTGTCATAACGTACATGGGAAAAGGATCCCAAGAAGTACAGTCATCTGTATATGTGTAAAAGAACCACATCTTCCACACCTACAACAAGCCAAACATTGTAATCAAACTTGCTGTAATAAAAAATAAAAAATTAAATTAAAAACACGAACAAGAAACAGTGAGACAAACGTGAGGGGCTTTCTCCTGGCACATTCCATTCTAAACTCCAATCTAGAACACCACTTCCACTGAGGCTCTCTTGCCCTAGTAACCAGATTTGGTAAGGGTGAACTGCTGCCACCTTGTGGCCGTTTCACACAACAGCAGCTTTAATCCCAACGCTAATGGTCAGTTGATATTCAAAATCATTGCAGGCCTGTAAATGACACCTGCCCTGAAAACAAATCCTGGGGTCACATATCGACCAAAAAATTCAAAGGACGTCCATATTTCAAAACGACCGTTTCAAAAGGCATATTTTACGCACATTAGTGTTCTGCTTCTTTTCCTTTCTTTCCTTTTTTGTTAAAAAAAACGGGAATGGAAAAAGGCATCCCTCAGAATGGGCGAAAATCGTTGCAGACGAATCAATGGACAGAGGTTTAATCTCCAATATATATAAACAGCTCATGCAGCTTAATATTAAAAAAACAAAGAACCCCAAAAAAAGGGGCAGAAGATCTAAAGAGACGTTTCTTCAAAGGAGACACAGAGATGGCCAAGACGCACATGAAAAGCTGCTCAACAGCACTAATTATTAGAGAAATGCAAATCAAAACTACAATGAGGTATCACCTCACACCTGTTAGAATCGGCATCATCAGAAAATCTACAAACAACCAATTCTGGGGAGGGTGTGGACAAAAGGAGCCCTCTTCCACTATTGGTGGGAATGTAAATTGATACAGTCACTATGGAGAACAGTATGGAGTTTCCTTAAAAAAACTAGAAATAGAATTACCATCTGATCCAGCAATCCCACTTCTGGGCATATACCCAGAGAAAACCGTATTTCAAAAAGGCACATTCACCACAATGTTCGTTGCAGCACTATTTACAATAGCCAGGTAATGGAAGCAACCTAAATGCCCACAGACAGATGAATGGATAAAGATGTGGTACATATATAAAATGGAATATGACTCGGCCATAAAAAGGAATGAAACTGGGTCATTTGTAGAGACATCGATGGATCGAGAGACTGTCATACAGAATGAAGTAAGTCAGAAAGAGGAAAACAAATATTGTATATTAATGCATATATGTGGAGCCTAAAAATGGTACAGATGAACTGGTTTGCAGGGAAGAAATAGAGACACAGAGGTAGAGAACAAACGTATGGACACCAAGTGTGGGAAGCCATGGGGTGGTGGTGGTGGGATGAGTTGGGTGTTTGGGATTGACCTGTATACATGTATACACATAAAATACATAACTAATAATAACGTGCTGTATAAAAAAAAGGAATGAAATTAAATTTCAAAATTTTAAAAAATAAAATTTAAAAATAAAACAGAAAAAATTCTTCCCATCACACAGATGTATTTATAGGAAATAATTATTTCCATGCTTATATCTATAAATACATAAAAGGGGAATAAAATCTAACTTGAACCATAAAAGAAAAAAAAAACCTGAACCCACGAGTTATACAGAGGAAAACCCTATCACGGCACTTGCTCCAGTGGTAAACAATTCTGAAATTGGTCAGAGGTGGGGAACCATCTCCCATACAGCCAGCAACCCAACCCCCACGCAAGGAGCGTCCTCATTGCAAAGCTGGGGGACCGTGCCGAGGCATCTGTGAGTAAACGTGAGCTGAGCCCCAGGCCAGCTGCTGCTGAACTGTTCCCACCCTTTCCAGGTAAAACACCTGAATATGTACAAGGGCTTGAAAGCCTAGAGGAAGGACCGTGGAGCCACACCAGCGACAGCACGCAGGCCAACTTGGTGCCTGCAGGCCAGCCAGCGTGGTCCTGGCCCCGGGTGCTCTTCCAGAAGCTTTCCATTGCCCTGCCTGAGATACCCCTCCTGTCCCGGACCCCACTGCTTTTTTCCTTCCTCACCTCTGTCCGGAGAGAAATTACAGCGGAAGGTATGGGTAACACATCCTCTTCTTTACAGGCGGCAGCCTGGCAACTCCTGCAGAAAGGCCAGCAGAACCCCGCTCACACCGGGACACCCACAAAGCTGTGGCCCCTCACTCCCTCCCACCAGCACAGCCCCGAGACTGCTGACGGGGCAGAGAATATGGAGTCAGGCACAGCTTCAGGGGCTATTGCTGCCTGGAGCTCTGTTTATATTGATCTCAAAGAGGCACACCTGGGGAGGGCGGGCCGGCAGGGTAAGGCAGCCCAGGTCAGCTAATCCACAACCCTCAGGGAATCACTTTGTTGAAAATGGACCCCGCTAAGTCAGAAGAGAAGCCAAGGGAAAAAAGGACACAATGCCATTTGCAGCACCGTAGATGAGTCTAGAAGTAATCACGTGACTTGTAGTAAGTCAGAAAGTGAAAGACACATATCATATCATATCACTTATAGGTGTTACCTAAAAATGGATACCAGGGCAGATATTTCCACGGAGAAGGGCAATCACAGATTCATTAAACAAACTTATGGTTCACCAATGGAAAGGTGTGAGGATTGGTTTCATTATAATATCGGGGTTAACAGACATATACAAACACAGGTGACATATATAATCACCAAAGACCTACAGAATACCAAGAGAGGACTACTCAACATTCTGTCATAACGTACATGGGAAATGGATCCCAAGAAGAACAGTCATCTGTATATGTGTAAAAGAACCACATCTTCCACACCTACAACAAGCCAAACATTGTAGTCAAACTTGCTGTAATAAAAAATAAAAAATTAAATTAAAAACACGAACAAGAAATAGTGAGACAAACGTGAGGGGCTTTCTCCTGGCCCATTCCATTCTAAACTCCAATCTAGAACACCACTTCCACTGAGGCTCTCTTGCACTAGTAACCAGATTTGGTAAGGGTGAACTGCTGCCACCTTGTGGCCGATTCACACAACAGCAACTTTAATCCCAACGCTAATGGTCAGTTGATATTCAAAATCATTGCAGGCCTGTAAATGACACCTGCCCTGAAAACAAATCCTGGGGTCACATATCGACCAAAAAATTCAAAGGACGTCCATATTTCAAAACGACCGTTTCAAAAGGCATATTTTACGCACATTAGTGTTCTGCTTCTTTTCCTTTCTTTCCTTTTTTGTTAAAAAACACGGGAATGGAAAAAGGCATCCCTGAGAATGGGCGAAAATCATTGCAGACGAATCATTGGACACAGGTTTAATCTCCAATATATATAAACAGCTCATGCAGCTTAATATTAAAAAAACAAACAACCCCAAAAAAATGGGCAGAAGATCTAAAGAGACGTTTCTTCAAAGGAGTCACAGAGATGGCCAAGACGCACATGAAAAGCTGCTCAACAGCACTAATTATTAGAGAAATGCAAATCAAAACTACAATGAGGTATCACCTCACACCTGTTAGAATCGGCATCATCAGAAAATCTACAAACAACCAATTCTGGGGAGGGTGTGGACAAAATGAGCCCTCTTCCACTATTGGTGGGAATGTAAATTGATACAGTCACTATGGAGAACAGTATGGAGTTTCCTTAAAAAAACTAGAAATAGAATTACCATCTGATCCAGCAATCCCACTTCTGGACATATACCCAGAGAAAACCGTATTTCAAAAAGGCACATTCACCACAATGTTCGTTGCAGCACTATTTACAATAGCCAGGTAATGGAAGCAACCTAAATGCCCACAGACAGATGAATGGAAAAAGATGTGGTACATACATAAAATGGAATATGACTCGACCATAAAAAGGAATGAAACTGGGTCATTTGTAGAGACATCGATGGATCGAGAGACTGTCATACAGAATGAAGTAAGTCAGAAAGAGGAAAACAAATATTGTATATTAATGCAAATATGTGGAGCCTAAAAATGGTACAGATGAACTGGTTTGCAGGGAAGAAATAGAGACAGAGGTAGAGAACAAACGTATGGACACCAAGTGTGGGAAGCCATGGGGTGGTGGTGGTGGGATGAGTTGGGAGTTTGGGATTGACCTGTATACATGTATATACATAAAATACATAACTAATAATAACGTGCTGTATAAAAAAAATAAATTAAATTAAATTTCAAAATTTTAAAAAATAAAATTTAAAAATAAAACAGAAATAATTCTTCCCATCACACAGATGTATTTATAGGAAAGAATTATTTCCATGCTTATATCTATAAATACATAAAAGGGGAATAAAATCTAACTTGAACCATAAAAGAAAAAAAAAAAACCTGAACCCAGGAGTTATACAGAGTAAAACCCTATTAGGGCACTTGCTCCAGTGGTAAACAATTCTGAAATTGGTCAGAGGTGGGGAACCATCTCCCATACAGCCAGCAACCCACCCCCCACGCAAGGAGCGTCCTCATTGCAAAGCTGGGGGACCGTGCCGAGGCATCTGTGAGTAAACGTGAGCTGAGCCCCAGGCCAGCTGCTGCTGAACTGTTCCCACCCTTTCCAGGTAAAACACCTGAATATGTACAAGGGCTTGAAAGCCTAGAGGAAGGACCGTGGAGCCACACCAGCGACAGCACGCAGGCCAACTTGGTGCCTGCAGGCCAGCCAGCGTGGTCCTGGACCCTGGCGCTCTTCCAGAAGCTTTCCATTGCCCTGCCTGAGATACCCCTCCTGTCCCGGCCCCCACTGCTTTTTTCCTTCCTCACCTCTGTCCGGAGAGAAATTCCAGCGGAAGGTATGGGTGACACATCCTCTTCTTTACAGGCGGCAGCCTGGCAACTCCTGCAGAAAGGCCAGCAGAACCCCACTCACACCGGGCCACCCACAAAGCTGTGGCCCCTCCCTCCCTCCCACCAGCACAGCCCCGAGACTGCTGACGGGGCAGAGAATATGGAGTCAGGCACAGCTTCAGGGGCTATTGCTGCCTGGAGCTCTGTTTATATTGACCTCAACGAGGCACACCTGGGGAGGGCGGGCCAGCAGGGTAAGGCTGCCCAGGTCAGCTAATCCACAACCCTCAGGGAATCACATTGTTGAAAATGGACCCCGCTAAGGCAGAAGAGAAGCCAAGGGAAAAAAGGACACAATGCCATTGGCAGCACCGTAGATGAGTCTAGAAGTAATCACGTGACTTGTAGTAAGTCAGAAAGTGAAAGACACATATCATATCATATCACTTATAGGTGTTACCTAAAAATGGATACCAGGGCAGATATTTCCACGGAAAAGAGCAATCACAGATTCATTAAACAAACTTATGGTTCACCAATGGAAAGGTGTGAGGATTGGTTTCATTACAATATCGGGGTTAACAGACATATACAAACACAGGTGACATATATAATCACCAAAGACCTACAGAATACCAAGAGAGGACTACTCAATATTCTGTCATAACGTACATGGGAAAAGGATCCCAAGAAGAACAGTCATCTGTATATGTGTAAAAGAACCACATCTTCCACACCTACAACAAGCCAAACATTGTAATCAAACCTGCTGTAATAAAAAATAAAAACTTAAATTAAAAACACGAACAAGAAGTAGTGAGACAAACGTGAGGGGCTTTCTCCTGGCCCATTCCATTCTAAACTCCAATCTAGAACACCACTTCCACTGAGGCTCTCTTGCCCTAGTAACCAGATTTGGTAAGGGTGAACTGCTGCCACCTTGTGGCCGTTTCACACAACAGCAGCTTTAATCCCAACGCTAATGGTCAGTTGATATTCAAAATCATTGCAGGCCTGTAAATGACACCTGCCCTGAACACAATTCCTGGGGTCACATATCGACCAAAAATTTCAAAGGACGTCCATATTTCAAAACGACCGTTTCAAAAGGCATATTTTACGCACATTAGTGTTCTGCTTCTTTTCCTTTATTTCCTTTTTTGTTAAAAAAAACGGGAATGGAAAAAGGCATCCCTCAGGATGGGTTAAAATCGTTGCAAAGGAATCAATGGACACAGGTTTAATCTCCAATATATATAAACAGCTCATGCAGCTTAATATTAAAAAAACAAAGAACCCCCAAAAAATGGGCAGAAGATCTAAAGAGACGTTTCTTCAAAGGAGACACAGAGATGGCCAAGACGCACATGAAAAGCTGCTCAACAGCACTAATTATTAGAGAAATGCAAATCAAAACTACAATGAGGTATCACCTCACACCTGTTAGAATCGGCATCATCAGAAAATCTACAAACAACCAATTCTGGGGAGGGTGTGGACAAAAGGAGCCCTCTTCCACTATTGGTGGGAATGTAAATTGATACAGTCACTATGGAGAACAGTATGGAGTTTCCTTAAAAAAACTAGAAATAGAATTACCATCTGATCCAGCAATCCCACTTCTGGGCATATACCCAGAGAAAACCGTATTTCAAAAAGGCACATTCACCACAATGTTCGTTGCAGCACTATTTACAATAGCCAGGTAATGGAAGCAACCTAAATGCCCACAGACAGATGAATGGATAAAGATGTGGTACATATATAAAATGGAATATTACTCGGCCATAAAAAGGAATGAAACTGGGTCATTTGTAGAGACATCGATGGATCGAGAGACTGTCATACAGAATGAAGTAAGTCAGAAAGAGGAAAACAAATATTGTATATTAATGCATATATGTGGAGCCTAAAAATGGTACAGATGAACTGGTTTGCAGGGAAGAAATAGAGACACAGAGGTAGAGAACAAACGTATGGACACCAAGGGTGGGAATCCATGGGGTGGTGGTGGTGGGATGAGTTGGGAGATTGGGATTGACCTGTATACATGTATATGCATAAAATACATAACTAATAATAACGTGCTGTATAAAAACATAAATAAAATTAAATTTCAAAATTTTAAAAAATAAAATTTAAAAATAAAACAGAAAAAATTCTTCCCGTCACACAGATGTATTTATAGGAATGAATTATTTCCATGCTTATATTTATAAATACATAAAAGAGGAATAAAATCTAACTTGAACCAAAAAAGAAAAAAAAATTGAACCCACGAGTTATACAGAGGAAAACCCTATCAGGGCACTTGCTCCAGTGGTAAACAATTCTGAAATTGGTCAGAGGTGGGGAACCATCTCCCATACAGCCAGCCACCCACCCCCCAGACAAGGAGCGTCCTCATTGAAAAGCTGGGGGACCGTGCCGAGGCATCTGTGAGTAAACGTGAGCTGAGCCCCAGGCCAGCTGCTTCTGATCTGTTCCCACCCTTTCCAGGTAACACACCTGAATATGTACAAGGGCTTGAAAGCCTAGAGGAAGGACCGTGGAGCCACACCAGCGACAGCACGCAGGCCAACTTGGTGCCTGCAGGCCAGCCAGCGTGTTCCTGGCCCCGTGCACCCTTCCAGAAGCTTTCCATTGCCCTGCCTGAGATACCCCTCCTGTCCCGGAACCCACTGCTTTTTTCCTTCCTCACCTCTGTCCGGAGAGAAATTCCAGCGGAAGGTATGGGTGACACATCCTCTTCTTTACAGGCGGCAGCCTGGCAACTCCTGCAGAAAGGCCAGCAGAACCCCACTCACACCGGGCCACCCACAAAGCTGTGGCCCCTCACTCCCTCCCACCAGCACAGCCCCGAGACTGCTGACGGGGCAGAGAATATGGAGTCAGGCACAGCTTCAGGGGCTATTGCTGCCTGGAGCTCTGTTTATATTGACCTCAACGAGGCACACCTGGGGAGGGCGGGCCGGCAGGGTAAGGCTGCCCAGGTCAGCTAATCCACAACCCTCAGGGAATCACATTGTTGAAAATGGACCCCGCTAAGGCAGAAGAGAAGCCAAGGGAAAAAAGGACACAATGCCATTTGCAGCACCGTAGATGAGTCTAGAAGTAATCACGTGACTTGTAGTAAGTCAGAAAGTGAAAGACACATATCATATCATATCACTTATAGGTGTTACCTAAAAATGGATACCAGGGCAGATATTTCCACGGAGAAGGGCAATCACAGATTCATTAAACAAACTTATGGTTCACCAATGGAAAGGTGTGAGGATTGGTTTCATTATGATATCGGGGTTAACAGACATATACAAACACAGGTGACATATATAATCACCAAAGACCTACAGAATACCAAGAGAGGACTACTCAACATTCTGTCATAACGTACATGGGAAAAGGATCCCAAGAAGAACAGTCATCTGTATATGTGTAAAAGAACCACATCTTCCACACCTACAACAAGCCAAACATTGTAATCAAACTTGCTGTAATAAAAAATAAAAACTTAAATTAAAAACGCGAACAAGAAGTAGTGAGACAAACGTGAGGGGCTTTCTCCTGGTACATTCCATTCTAAACTCCAATCTAGAACACCACTTCCACTGAGGCTCTCTTGCCCTAGTAACCAGATTTGGTAAGGGTGAACTGCTGCCACCTTGTGGCCGTTTCACACAACAGCAGCTTTAATCCCAACGCTAATGGTCAGTTGATATTCAAAATCATTGCAGGCCTGTAAATGACACCTGCCCTGAAAACAAATCCTGGGGTCACATATCGACCAAAAATTTCAAAGGACGTCCATATTTCAAAACGACCGTTTCAAAAGGCATATTTTACGCACATTAGTGTTCTGCTTCTTTTCCTTTCTTTCCTTTTTTGTTAAAAAACACGGGAATGGAAAAAGGCATCCCTGAGAATGGGCGAAAATCGTTGCAGACGAATCAATGGACAGAGGTTTAATCTCCAATATATAAAAACAGCTCATGCAGCTTAATATTAAAAAAACAAACAACCCCAAACAAATGGGCAGAAGATCTAAAGAGACGTTTCTTCAAAGGAGACACAGAGATGGCCAAGACGCACATGAAAAGCTGCTCAACAGCACTAATTATTAGAGAAATGCAAATCAAAACTACAATGAGGTATCACCTCACACCTGTTAGAATCGGCATCATCAGAAAATCTACAAACAACCAATTCTGGGGAGGGTGTGGACAAAAGGAGCCCTCTTCCACTATTGGTGGGAATGTAAATTGATACAGTCACTATGGAGAACAGTATGGAGTTTCCTTAAAAAAACTAGAAATAGAATTACCATCTGATCCAGCAATCCCACTTCTGGGCATATACCCAGAGAAAACCGTATTTCAAAAAGGCACATTCACCACAATGTTCGTTGCAGCACTATTTACAATAGCCAGGTAATGGAAGCAACCTAAATGCCCACAGACAGATGAATGGATAAAGATGTGGTACATATATAAAATGGAATATTACTCGGCCATAAAAAGGAATGAAACTGGGTCATTTGTAGAGACATCGATGGATCGAGAGACTGTCATACAGAATGAAGTAAGTCAGAAAGAGGAAAACAAATATTGTATATTAATGCATATATGTGGAGCCTAAAAATGGTACAGATGAACTGGTTTGCAGGGAAGAAATAGAGACACAGAGGTAGAGAACAAACGTATGGACACCAAGGGTGGGAATCCATGGGGTGGTGGTGGTGGGATGAGTTGGGAGATTGGGATTGACCTGTATACATGTATATGCATAAAATACATAACTAATAATAACGTGCTGTATAAAAACATAAATAAAATTAAATTTCAAAATTTTAAAAAATAAAATTTAAAAATAAAACAGAAAAAATTCTTCCCGTCACACAGATGTATTTATAGGAATGAATTATTTCCATGCTTATATTTATAAATACATAAAAGAGGAATAAAATCTAACTTGAACCAAAAAAGAAAAAAAAAATTGAACCCACGAGTTATACAGAGGAAAACCCTATCAGGGCACTTGCTCCAGCGGTAAACAATTCTGAAATTGGTCAGAGGTGGGGAACCATCTCCCATACAGCCAGCCACCCACCCCCCACACAAGGAGCGTCCTCATTGAAAAGCTGGGGGACCGTGCCGAGGCATCTGTGAGTAAACGTGAGCTGAGCCCCAGGCCAGCTGCTTCTGATCTGTTCCCACCCTTTCCAGGTAACACACCTGAATATGTACAAGGGCTTGAAAGCCTAGAGGAAGGACCGTGGAGCCACACCAGCGACAGCACGCAGGCCAACTTGGTGCCTGCAGGCCAGCCAGCGTGTTCCTGGCCCCGGGCACCCTTCCAGAAGCTTTCCATTGCCCTGCCTGAGATACCCCTCCTGTCCCGGAACCCACTGCTTTTTTCCTTCCTCACCTCTGTCCGGAGAGAAATTCCAGCGGAAGGTATGGGTGACACATCCTCTTCTTTACAGGCGGCAGCCTGGCAACTCCTGCAGAAAGGCCAGCAGAACCCCACTCACACCGGGCCACCCACAAAGCTGTGGCCCCTCACTCCCTCCCACCAGCACAGCCCCGAGACTGCTGACGGGGCAGAGAATATGGAGTCAGGCACAGCTTCAGGGGCTATTGCTGCCTGGAGCTCTGTTTATATTGACCTCAACGAGGCACACCTGGGGAGGGCGGGCCGGCAGGGTAAGGCTGCCCAGGTCAGCTAATCCACAACCCTCAGGGAATCACATTGTTGAAAATGGACCCCGCTAAGGCAGAAGAGAAGCCAAGGGAAAAAAGGACACAATGCCATTTGCAGCACCGTAGATGAGTCTAGAAGTAATCACGTGACTTGTAGTAAGTCAGAAAGTGAAAGACACATATCATATCATATCACTTATAGGTGTTACCTAAAAATGGATACCAGGGCAGATATTTCCACGGAGAAGGGCAATCACAGATTCATTAAACAAACTTATGGTTCACCAATGGAAAGGTGTGAGGATTGGTTTCATTATGATATCGGGGTTAACAGACATATACAAACACAGGTGACATATATAATCACCAAAGACCTACAGAATACCAAGAGAGGACTACTCAACATTCTGTCATAACGTACATGGGAAAAGGATCCCAAGAAGAACAGTCATCTGTATATGTGTAAAAGAACCACATCTTCCACACCTACAACAAGCCAAACATTGTAATCAAACTTGCTGTAATAAAAAATAAAAACTTAAATTAAAAACGCGAACAAGAAGTAGTGAGACAAACGTGAGGGGCTTTCTCCTGGTACATTCCATTCTAAACTCCAATCTAGAACACCACTTCCACTGAGGCTCTCTTGCCCTAGTAACCAGATTTGGTAAGGGTGAACTGCTGCCACCTTGTGGCCGTTTCACACAACAGCAGCTTTAATCCCAACGCTAATGGTCAGTTGATATTCAAAATCATTGCAGGCCTGTAAATGACACCTGCCCTGAAAACAAATCCTGGGGTCACATATCGACCAAAAATTTCAAAGGACGTCCATATTTCAAAACGACCGTTTCAAAAGGCATATTTTACGCACATTAGTGTTCTGCTTCTTTTCCTTTCTTTCCTTTTTTGTTAAAAAACACGGGAATGGAAAAAGGCATCCCTGAGAATGGGCGAAAATCGTTGCAGACGAATCAATGGACAGAGGTTTAATCTCCAATATATAAAAACAGCTCATGCAGCTTAATATTAAAAAAACAAACAACCCCAAACAAATGGGCAGAAGATCTAAAGAGACGTTTCTTCAAAGGAGACACAGAGATGGCCAAGACGCACATGAAAAGCTGCTCAACAGCACTAATTATTAGAGAAATGCAAATCAAAACTACAATGAGGTATCACCTCACACCTGTTAGAATCGGCATCATCAGAAAATCTACAAACAACCAATTCTGGGGAGGGTGTGGACAAAAGGAGCCCTCTTCCACTATTGGTGGGAATGTAAATTGATACAGTCACTATGGAGAACAGTATGGAGTTTCCTTAAAAAAACTAGAAATAGAATTACCATCTGATCCAGCAATCCCACTTCTGGGCATATACCCAGAGAAAACCGTATTTCAAAAAGGCACATTCACCACAATGTTCGTTGCAGCACTATTTACAATAGCCAGGTAATGGAAGCAACCTAAATGCCCACAGACAGATGAATGGATAAAGATGTGGTACATATATAAAATGGAATATTACTCGGCCATAAAAAGGAATGAAACTGGGTCATTTGTAGAGACATCGATGGATCGAGAGACTGTCATACAGAATGAAGTAAGTCAGAAAGAGGAAAACAAATATTGTATATTAATGCATATATGTGGAGCCTAAAAATGGTACAGATGAACTGGTTTGCAGGGAAGAAATAGAGACACAGAGGTAGAGAACAAACGTATGGACACCAAGGGTGGGAATCCATGGGGTGGTGGTGGTGGGATGAGTTGGGAGATTGGGATTGACCTGTATACATGTATATGCATAAAATACATAACTAATAATAACGTGCTGTATAAAAACATAAATAAAATTAAATTTCAAAATTTTAAAAAATAAAATTTAAAAATAAAACAGAAAAAATTCTTCCCGTCACACAGATGTATTTATAGGAATGAATTATTTCCATGCTTATATTTATAAATACATAAAAGAGGAATAAAATCTAACTTGAACCAAAAAAGAAAAAAAAAATTGAACCCACGAGTTATACAGAGGAAAACCCTATCAGGGCACTTGCTCCAGCGGTAAACAATTCTGAAATTGGTCAGAGGTGGGGAACCATCTCCCATACAGCCAGCCACCCACCCCCCACACAAGGAGCGTCCTCATTGAAAAGCTGGGGGACCGTGCCGAGGCATCTGTGAGTAAACGTGAGCTGAGCCCCAGGCCAGCTGCTTCTGATCTGTTCCCACCCTTTCCAGGTAACACACCTGAATATGTACAAGGGCTTGAAAGCCTAGAGGAAGGACCGTGGAGCCACACCAGCGACAGCACGCAGGCCAACTTGGTGCCTGCAGGCCAGCCAGCGTGTTCCTGGCCCCGGGCACCCTTCCAGAAGCTTTCCATTGCCCTGCCTGAGATACCCCTCCTGTCCCGGAACCCACTGCTTTTTTCCTTCCTCACCTCTGTCCGGAGAGAAATTCCAGCGGAAGGTATGGGTGACACATCCTCTTCTTTACAGGCGGCAGCCTGGCAACTCCTGCAGAAAGGCCAGCAGAACCCCACTCACACCGGGCCACCCACAAAGCTGTGGCCCCTCACTCCCTCCCACCAGCACAGCCCCGAGACTGCTGACGGGGCAGAGAATATGGAGTCAGGCACAGCTTCAGGGGCTATTGCTGCCTGGAGCTCTGTTTATATTGACCTCAACGAGGCACACCTGGGGAGGGCGGGCCGGCAGGGTAAGGCTGCCCAGGTCAGCTAATCCACAACCCTCAGGGAATCACATTGTTGAAAATGGACCCCGCTAAGGCAGAAGAGAAGCCAAGGGAAAAAAGGACACAATGCCATTTGCAGCACCGTAGATGAGTCTAGAAGTAATCACGTGACTTGTAGTAAGTCAGAAAGTGAAAGACACATATCATATCATATCACTTATAGGTGTTACCTAAAAATGGATACCAGGGCAGATATTTCCACGGAGAAGGGCAATCACAGATTCATTAAACAAACTTATGGTTCACCAATGGAAAGGTGTGAGGATTGGTTTCATTATGATATCGGGGTTAACAGACATATACAAACACAGGTGACATATATAATCACCAAAGACCTACAGAATACCAAGAGAGGACTACTCAACATTCTGTCATAACGTACATGGGAAAAGGATCCCAAGAAGAACAGTCATCTGTATATGTGTAAAAGAACCACATCTTCCACACCTACAACAAGCCAAACATTGTAATCAAACTTGCTGTAATAAAAAATAAAAACTTAAATTAAAAACGCGAACAAGAAGTAGTGAGACAAACGTGAGGGGCTTTCTCCTGGTACATTCCATTCTAAACTCCAATCTAGAACACCACTTCCACTGAGGCTCTCTTGCCCTAGTAACCAGATTTGGTAAGGGTGAACTGCTGCCACCTTGTGGCCGTTTCACACAACAGCAGCTTTAATCCCAACGCTAATGGTCAGTTGATATTCAAAATCATTGCAGGCCTGTAAATGACACCTGCCCTGAAAACAAATCCTGGGGTCACATATCGACCAAAAATTTCAAAGGACGTCCATATTTCAAAACGACCGTTTCAAAAGGCATATTTTACGCACATTAGTGTTCTGCTTCTTTTCCTTTCTTTCCTTTTTTGTTAAAAAACACGGGAATGGAAAAAGGCATCCCTGAGAATGGGCGAAAATCGTTGCAGACGAATCAATGGACAGAGGTTTAATCTCCAATATATAAAAACAGCTCATGCAGCTTAATATTAAAAAAACAAACAACCCCAAACAAATGGGCAGAAGATCTAAAGAGACGTTTCTTCAAAGGAGACACAGAGATGGCCAAGACGCACATGAAAAGCTGCTCAACAGCACTAATTATTAGAGAAATGCAAATCAAAACTACAATGAGGTATCACCTCACACCTGTTAGAATCGGCATCATCAGAAAATCTACAAACAACCAATTCTGGGGAGGGTGTGGACAAAAGGAGCCCTCTTCCACTATTGGTGGGAATGTAAATTGATACAGTCACTATGGAGAACAGTATGGAGTTTCCTTAAAAAAACTAGAAATAGAATTACCATCTGATCCAGCAATCCCACTTCTGGGCATATACCCAGAGAAAACCGTATTTCAAAAAGGCACATTCACCACAATGTTCGTTGCAGCACTATTTACAATAGCCAGGTAATGGAAGCAACCTAAATGCCCACAGACAGATGAATGGATAAAGATGTGGTACATATATAAAATGGAATATTACTCGGCCATAAAAAGGAATGAAACTGGGTCATTTGTAGAGACATCGATGGATCGAGAGACTGTCATACAGAATGAAGTAAGTCAGAAAGAGGAAAACAAATATTGTATATTAATGCATATATGTGGAGCCTAAAAATGGTACAGATGAACTGGTTTGCAGGGAAGAAATAGAGACACAGAGGTAGAGAACAAACGTATGGACACCAAGGGTGGGAATCCATGGGGTGGTGGTGGTGGGATGAGTTGGGAGATTGGGATTGACCTGTATACATGTATATGCATAAAATACATAACTAATAATAACGTGCTGTATAAAAACATAAATAAAATTAAATTTCAAAATTTTAAAAAATAAAATTTAAAAATAAAACAGAAAAAAGTTCTTCCCGTCACACAGATGTATTTATAGGAATGAATTATTTCCATGCTTATATTTATAAATACATAAAAGAGGAATAAAATCTAACTTGAACCAAAAAAGAAAAAAAAATTGAACCCACGAGTTATACAGAGGAAAACCCTATCACGGCACTTGCTCCAGCGGTAAACAATTCTGAAATTGGTCAGAGGTGGGGAACCATCTCCCATACAGCCAGCCACCCACCCCCCACACAAGGAGCGTCCTCATTGAAAAGCTGGGGGACCGTGCCGAGGCATCTGTGAGTAAACGTGAGCTGAGCCCCAGGCCAGCTGCTTCTGATCTGTTCCCACCCTTTCCAGGTAACACACCTGAATATGTACAAGGGCTTGAAAGCCTAGAGGAAGGACCGTGGAGCCACACCAGCGACAGCACGCAGGCCAACTTGGTGCCTGCAGGCCAGCCAGCGTGTTCCTGGCCCCGGGCACCCTTGCAGAAGCTTTCCATTGCCCTGCCTGAGATACCCCTCCTGTCCCGGAACCCACTGCTTTTTTCCTTCCTCACCTCTGTCCGGAGAGAAATTCCAGCGGAAGGTATGGGTGACACATCCTCTTCTTTACAGGCGGCAGCCTGGCAACTCCTGCAGAAAGGCCAGCAGAACCCCACTCACACCGGGCCACCCACAAAGCTGTGGCCCCTCACTCCCTCCCACCAGCACAGCCCCGAGACTGCTGACGGGGCAGAGAATATGGAGTCAGGCACAGCTTCAGGGGCTATTGCTGCCTGGAGCTCTGTTTATATTGACCTCAACGAGGCACACCTGGGGAGGGCGGGCCGGCAGGGTAAGGCTGCCCAGGTCAGCTAATCCACAACCCTCAGGGAATCACATTGTTGAAAATGGACCCCGCTAAGGCAGAAGAGAAGCCAAGGGAAAAAAGGACACAATGCCATTTGCAGCACCGTAGATGAGTCTAGAAGTAATCACGTGACTTGTAGTAAGTCAGAAAGTGAAAGACACATATCATATCATATCACTTATAGGTGTTACCTAAAAATGGATACCAGGGCAGATATTTCCACGGAGAAGGGCAATCACAGATTCATTAAACAAACTTATGGTTCACCAATGGAAAGGTGTGAGGATTGGTTTCATTATGATATCGGGGTTAACAGACATATACAAACACAGGTGACATATATAATCACCAAAGACCTACAGAATACCAAGAGAGGACTACTCAACATTCTGTCATAACGTACATGGGAAAAGGATCCCAAGAAGAACAGTCATCTGTATATGTGTAAAAGAACCACATCTTCCACACCTACAACAAGCCAAACATTGTAATCAAACTTGCTGTAATAAAAAATAAAAACTTAAATTAAAAACACGAACAAGAAGTAGTGAGACAAACGTGAGGGGCTTTCTCCTGGTACATTCCATTCTAAACTCCAATCTAGAACACCACTTCCACTGAGGCTCTCTTGCCCTAGTAACCAGATTTGGTAAGGGTGAACTGCTGCCACCTTGTGGCCGTTTCACACAACAGCAGCTTTAATCCCAACGCTAATGGTCAGTTGATATTCAAAATCATTGCAGGCCTGTAAATGACACCTGCCCTGAAAACAAATCCTGGGGTCACATATCGACCAAAAATTTCAAAGGACGTCCATATTTCAAAACGACCGTTTCAAAAGGCATATTTTACGCACATTAGTGTTCTGCTTCTTTTCCTTTCTTTCCTTTTTTGTTAAAAAACACGGGAATGGAAAAAGGCATCCCTGAGAATGGGCGAAAATCGTTGCAGACGAATCAATGGACAGAGGTTTAATCTCCAATATATAAAAACAGCTCATGCAGCTTAATATTAAAAAAACAAACAACCCCAAACAAATGGGCAGAAGATCTAAAGAGACGTTTCTTCAAAGGAGACACAGAGATGGCCAAGACGCACATGAAAAGCTGCTCAACAGCACTAATTATTAGAGAAATGCAAATCAAAACTACAATGAGGTATCACCTCACACCTGTTAGAATCGGCATCATCAGAAAATCTACAAACAACCAATTCTGGGGAGGGTGTGGACAAAAGGAGCCCTCTTCCACTATTGGTGGGAATGTAAATTGATACAGTCACTATGGAGAACAGTATGGAGTTTCCTTAAAAAAACTAGAAATAGAATTACCATCTGATCCAGCAATCCCACTTCTGGGCATATACCCAGAGAAAACCGTATTTCAAAAAGGCACATTCACCACAATGTTCGTTGCAGCACTATTTACAATAGCCAGGTAATGGAAGCAACCTAAATGCCCACAGACAGATGAATGGATAAAGATGTGGTACATATATAAAATGGAATATTACTCGGCCATAAAAAGGAATGAAACTGGGTCATTTGTAGAGACATCGATGGATCGAGAGACTGTCATACAGAATGAAGTAAGTCAGAAAGAGGAAAACAAATATTGTATATTAATGCATATATGTGGAGCCTAAAAATGGTACAGATGAACTGGTTTGCAGGGAAGAAATAGAGACACAGAGGTAGAGAACAAACGTATGGACACCAAGGGTGGGAATCCATGGGGTGGTGGTGGTGGGATGAGTTGGGAGATTGGGATTGACCTGTATACATGTATATGCATAAAATACATAACTAATAATAACGTGCTGTATAAAAACATAAATAAAATTAAATTTCAAAATTTTAAAAAATAAAATTTAAAAATAAAACAGAAAAAAGTTCTTCCCGTCACACAGATGTATTTATAGGAATGAATTATTTCCATGCTTATATTTATAAATACATAAAAGAGGAATAAAATCTAACTTGAACCAAAAAAGAAAAAAAAATTGAACCCACGAGTTATACAGAGGAAAACCCTATCACGGCACTTGCTCCAGCGGTAAACAATTCTGAAATTGGTCAGAGGTGGGGAACCATCTCCCATACAGCCAGCCACCCACCCCCCACACAAGGAGCGTCCTCATTGAAAAGCTGGGGGACCGTGCCGAGGCATCTGTGAGTAAACGTGAGCTGAGCCCCAGGCCAGCTGCTTCTGATCTGTTCCCACCCTTTCCAGGTAACACACCTGAATATGTACAAGGGCTTGAAAGCCTAGAGGAAGGACCGTGGAGCCACACCAGCGACAGCACGCAGGCCAACTTGGTGCCTGCAGGCCAGCCAGCGTGTTCCTGGCCCCGGGCACCCTTGCAGAAGCTTTCCATTGCCCTGCCTGAGATACCCCTCCTGTCCCGGAACCCACTGCTTTTTTCCTTCCTCACCTCTGTCCGGAGAGAAATTCCAGCGGAAGGTATGGGTGACACATCCTCTTCTTTACAGGCGGCAGCCTGGCAACTCCTGCAGAAAGGCCAGCAGAACCCCACTCACACCGGGCCACCCACAAAGCTGTGGCCCCTCACTCCCTCCCACCAGCACAGCCCCGAGACTGCTGACGGGGCAGAGAATATGGAGTCAGGCACAGCTTCAGGGGCTATTGCTGCCTGGAGCTCTGTTTATATTGACCTCAACGAGGCACACCTGGGGAGGGCGGGCCGGCAGGGTAAGGCTGCCCAGGTCAGCTAATCCACAACCCTCAGGGAATCACATTGTTGAAAATGGACCCCGCTAAGGCAGAAGAGAAGCCAAGGGAAAAAAGGACACAATGCCATTTGCAGCACCGTAGATGAATCTAGAAGTAATCACGTGACTTGTAGTAAGTCAGAAAGTGAAAGACACATATCATATCATATCACTTATAGGTGTTACCTAAAAATGGATACCAGGGCAGATATTTCCACGGAGAAGGGCAATCACAGATTCATTAAACAAACTTATGGTTCACCAATGGAAAGGTGTGAGGATTGGTTTCATTATGATATCGGGGTTAACAGACATATACAAACACAGGTGACATACATAATCACCAAAGACCTACAGAATACCAAGAGAGGACTACTCAACATTCTGTCATAACGTACATGGGAAAAGGATCCCAAGAAGAACAGTCATCTGTATATGTGTAAAAGAACCACATCTTCCACACCTACAACAAGCCAAACATTGTAATCAAACTTGCTGTAATAAAAAATAAAAACTTAAATTAAAAACACGAACAAGAAGTAGTGAGACAAACGTGAGGGGCTTTCTCCTGGTACATTCCATTCTAAACTCCAATCTAGAACACCACTTCCACTGAGGCTCTCTTGCCCTAGTAACCAGATTTGGTAAGGGTGAACTGCTGCCACCTTGTGGCCGTTTCACACAACAGCAGCTTTAATCCCAACGCTAATGGTCAGTTGATATTCAAAATCATTGCAGGCCTGTAAATGACACCTGCCCTGAAAACAAATCCTGGGGTCACATATCGACCAAAAATTTCAAAGGACGTCCATATTTCAAAACGACCGTTTCAAAAGGCATATTTTACGCACATTAGTGTTCTGCTTCTTTTCCTTTCTTTCCTTTTTTGTTAAAAAACACGGGAATGGAAAAAGGCATCCCTGAGAATGGGCGAAAATCGTTGCAGACGAATCAATGGACAGAGGTTTAATCTCCAATATATAAAAACAGCTCATGCAGCTTAATATTAAAAAAACAAACAACCCCAAACAAATGGGCAGAAGATCTAAAGAGACGTTTCTTCAAAGGAGACACAGAGATGGCCAAGACGCACATGAAAAGCTGCTCAACAGCACTAATTATTAGAGAAATGCAAATCAAAACTACAATGAGGTATCACCTCACACCTGTTAGAATCGGCATCATCAGAAAATCTACAAACAACCAATTCTGGGGAGGGTGTGGACAAAAGGAGCCCTCTTCCACTATTGGTGGGAATGTAAATTGATACAGTCACTATGGAGAACAGTATGGAGTTTCCTTAAAAAAACTAGAAATAGAATTACCATCTGATCCAGCAATCCCACTTCTGGGCATATACCCAGAGAAAACCGTATTTCAAAAAGGCACATTCACCACAATGTTCGTTGCAGCACTATTTACAATAGCCAGGTAATGGAAGCAACCTAAATGCCCACAGACAGATGAATGGATAAAGATGTGGTACATATATAAAATGGAATATTACTCGGCCATAAAAAGGAATGAAACTGGGTCATTTGTAGAGACATCGATGGATCGAGAGACTGTCATACAGAATGAAGTAAGTCAGAAAGAGGAAAACAAATATTGTATATTAATGCATATATGTGGAGCCTAAAAATGGTACAGATGAACTGGTTTGCAGGGAAGAAATAGAGACACAGAGGTAGAGAACAAACGTATGGACACCAAGGGTGGGAATCCATGGGGTGGTGGTGGTGGGATGAGTTGGGAGATTGGGATTGACCTGTATACATGTATATGCATAAAATACATAACTAATAATAACGTGCTGTATAAAAACATAAATAAAATTAAATTTCAAAATTTTAAAAAATAAAATTTAAAAATAAAACAGAAAAAAGTTCTTCCCGTCACACAGATGTATTTATAGGAATGAATTATTTCCATGCTTATATTTATAAATACATAAAAGAGGAATAAAATCTAACTTGAACCAAAAAAGAAAAAAAAATTGAACCCACGAGTTATACAGAGGAAAACCCTATCACGGCACTTGCTCCAGCGGTAAACAATTCTGAAATTGGTCAGAGGTGGGGAACCATCTCCCATACAGCCAGCCACCCACCCCCCACACAAGGAGCGTCCTCATTGAAAAGCTGGGGGACCGTGCCGAGGCATCTGTGAGTAAACGTGAGCTGAGCCCCAGGCCAGCTGCTTCTGATCTGTTCCCACCCTTTCCAGGTAACACACCTGAATATGTACAAGGGCTTGAAAGCCTAGAGGAAGGACCGTGGAGCCACACCAGCGACAGCACGCAGGCCAACTTGGTGCCTGCAGGCCAGCCAGCGTGTTCCTGGCCCCGGGCACCCTTGCAGAAGCTTTCCATTGCCCTGCCTGAGATACCCCTCCTGTCCCGGAACCCACTGCTTTTTTCCTTCCTCACCTCTGTCCGGAGAGAAATTCCAGCGGAAGGTATGGGTGACACATCCTCTTCTTTACAGGCGGCAGCCTGGCAACTCCTGCAGAAAGGCCAGCAGAACCCCACTCACACCGGGCCACCCACAAAGCTGTGGCCCCTCACTCCCTCCCACCAGCACAGCCCCGAGACTGCTGACGGGGCAGAGAATATGGAGTCAGGCACAGCTTCAGGGGCTATTGCTGCCTGGAGCTCTGTTTATATTGACCTCAACGAGGCACACCTGGGGAGGGCGGGCCGGCAGGGTAAGGCTGCCCAGGTCAGCTAATCCACAACCCTCAGGGAATCACATTGTTGAAAATGGACCCCGCTAAGGCAGAAGAGAAGCCAAGGGAAAAAAGGACACAATGCCATTTGCAGCACCGTAGATGAGTCTAGAAGTAATCACGTGACTTGTAGTAAGTCAGAAAGTGAAAGACACATATCATATCATATCACTTATAGGTGTTACCTAAAAATGGATACCAGGGCAGATATTTCCACGGAGAAGGGCAATCACAGATTCATTAAACAAACTTATGGTTCACCAATGGAAAGGTGTGAGGATTGGTTTCATTATGATATCGGGGTTAACAGACATATACAAACACAGGTGACATACATAATCACCAAAGACCTACAGAATACCAAGAGAGGACTACTCAACATTCTGTCATAACGTACATGGGAAAAGGATCCCAAGAAGAACAGTCATCTGTATATGTGTAAAAGAACCACATCTTCCACACCTACAACAAGCCAAACATTGTAATCAAACTTGCTGTAATAAAAAATAAAAACTTAAATTAAAAACACGAACAAGAAGTAGTGAGACAAACGTGAGGGGCTTTCTCCTGGTACATTCCATTCTAAACTCCAATCTAGAACACCACTTCCACTGAGGCTCTCTTGCCCTAGTAACCAGATTTGGTAAGGGTGAACTGCTGCCACCTTGTGGCCGTTTCACACAACAGCAGCTTTAATCCCAACGCTAATGGTCAGTTGATATTCAAAATCATTGCAGGCCTGTAAATGACACCTGCCCTGAAAACAAATCCTGGGGTCACATATCGACCAAAAATTTCAAAGGACGTCCATATTTCAAAACGACCGTTTCAAAAGGCATATTTTACGCACATTAGTGTTCTGCTTCTTTTCCTTTCTTTCCTTTTTTGTTAAAAAACACGGGAATGGAAAAAGGCATCCCTGAGAATGGGCGAAAATCGTTGCAGACGAATCAATGGACAGAGGTTTAATCTCCAATATATAAAAACAGCTCATGCAGCTTAATATTAAAAAAACAAACAACCCCAAACAAATGGGCAGAAGATCTAAAGAGACGTTTCTTCAAAGGAGACACAGAGATGGCCAAGACGCACATGAAAAGCTGCTCAACAGCACTAATTATTAGAGAAATGCAAATCAAAACTACAATGAGGTATCACCTCACACCTGTTAGAATCGGCATCATCAGAAAATCTACAAACAACCAATTCTGGGGAGGGTGTGGACAAAAGGAGCCCTCTTCCACTATTGGTGGGAATGTAAATTGATACAGTCACTATGGAGAACAGTATGGAGTTTCCTTAAAAAAACTAGAAATAGAATTACCATCTGATCCAGCAATCCCACTTCTGGGCATATACCCAGAGAAAACCGTATTTCAAAAAGGCACATTCACCACAATGTTCGTTGCAGCACTATTTACAATAGCCAGGTAATGGAAGCAACCTAAATGCCCACAGACAGATGAATGGATAAAGATGTGGTACATATATAAAATGGAATATTACTCGGCCATAAAAAGGAATGAAACTGGGTCATTTGTAGAGACATCGATGGATCGAGAGACTGTCATACAGAATGAAGTAAGTCAGAAAGAGGAAAACAAATATTGTATATTAATGCATATATGTGGAGCCTAAAAATGGTACAGATGAACTGGTTTGCAGGGAAGAAATAGAGACACAGAGGTAGAGAACAAACGTATGGACACCAAGGGTGGGAATCCATGGGGTGGTGGTGGTGGGATGAGTTGGGAGATTGGGATTGACCTGTATACATGTATATGCATAAAATACATAACTAATAATAACGTGCTGTATAAAAACATAAATAAAATTAAATTTCAAAATTTTAAAAAATAAAATTTAAAAATAAAACAGAAAAAAGTTCTTCCCGTCACACAGATGTATTTATAGGAATGAATTATTTCCATGCTTATATTTATAAATACATAAAAGAGGAATAAAATCTAACTTGAACCAAAAAAGAAAAAAAAATTGAACCCACGAGTTGTACAGAGGAAAACCCTATCACGGCACTTGCTCCAGCGGTAAACAATTCTGAAATTGGTCAGAGGTGGGGAACCATCTCCCATACAGCCAGCCACCCACCCCCCACACAAGGAGCGTCCTCATTGAAAAGCTGGGGGACCGTGCCGAGGCATCTGTGAGTAAACGTGAGCTGAGCCCCAGGCCAGCTGCTTCTGATCTGTTCCCACCCTTTCCAGGTAACACACCTGAATATGTACAAGGGCTTGAAAGCCTAGAGGAAGGACCGTGGAGCCACACCAGCGACAGCACGCAGGCCAACTTGGTGCCTGCAGGCCAGCCAGCGTGTTCCTGGCCCCGGGCACCCTTCCAGAAGTTTTCCATTGCCCTGCCTGAGATACCCCTCCTGTCCCGGAACCCACTGCTTTTTTCCTTCCTCACCTCTGTCCAGAGAGAAATTCCAGTGGAAGGTATGGGTGACACATCCTCTTCTTTACAGGCGGCAGCCTGGCAACTCCTGCAGAAAGGCCAGCAGAACCCCACTCACACCGGGCCACCCACAAAGCTGTGGCCCCTCACTCCCTCCCACCAGCACAGCCCCGAGACTGCTGACGGGGCAGAGGATATGGAGTCAGGCACAGCTTCAGGGGCTATTGCTGCCTGGAGCTCTGTTTATATTGACCTCAACGAGGCACACCTGGGGAGGGCGGGCCGGCAGGGTAAGGCTGCCCAGGTCAGCTAATCCACAACCCTCAGGGAATCACATTGTTGAAAATGGACCCCGCTAAGGCAGAAGAGAAGCCAAGGGAAAAAAGGACACAATGCCATTTGCAGCACCGTAGATGAGTCTAGAAGTAATCACGTGACTTGTAGTAAGTCAGAAAGTGAAAGACACATATCATATCATATCACTTATAGGTGTTACCTAAAAATGGATACCAGGGCAGATATTTCCACGGAGAAGGGCAATCACAGATTCATTAAACAAACTTATGGTTCACCAATGGAAAGGTGCGAGGATTGGTTTCATTATGATATCGGGGTTAACAGACATATACAAACACAGGTGACATATATAATCACCAAAGACCTACAGAATACCAAGAGAGGACTACTCAACATTCTGTCATAACGTACATGGGAAAAGGATCCCAAGAAGAACAGTCATCTGTATATGTGTAAAAGAACCACATCTTCCACACCTACAACAAGCCAAACATTGTAATCAAACTTGCTGTAATAAAAAATAAAAACTTAAATTAAAAACACGAACAAGAAGTAGTGAGACAAACGTGAGGGGCTTTCTCCTGGTACATTCCATTCTAAACTCCAATCTAGAAAACCACTTCCACTGAGGCTCTCTTGCCCTAGTAACCAGATTTGGTAAGGGTGAACTGCTGCCACCTTGTGGCCGTTTCACACAACAGCAGCTTTAATCCCAACGCTAATGGTCAGTTGATATTCAAAATCATTGCAGGCCTGTAAATGACACCTGCCCTGAAAACAAATCCTGGGGTCACATATCGACCAAAAAATTTTAAGGACGTCCATATTTCAAAACGACCGTTTCAAAAGGCATATTTTACGCACATTAGTGTTCTGCTTCTTTTCCTTTCTTTCCTTTTTTGTTAAAAAACACGGGAATGGAAAAAGGCATCCCTGAGAATGGGCGAAAATCGTTGCAGACGAATCAATGGACAGAGGTTTAATCTCCAATATATAAAAACAGCTCATGCAGCTTAATATTAAAAAAACAAACAACCCCAAACAAATGGGCAGAAGATCTAAAGAGACGTTTCTTCAAAGGAGACACAGAGATGGCCAAGACGCACATGAAAAGCTGCTCAACAGCACTAATTATTAGAGAAATGCAAATCAAAACTACAATGAGGTATCACCTCACACCTGTTAGAATCGGCATCATCAGAAAATCTACAAACAACCAATTCTGGGGAGGGTGTGGACAAAAGGAGCCCTCTTCCACTATTGGTGGGAATGTAAATTGATACAGTCACTATGGAGAACAGTATGGAGTTTCCTTAAAAAAACTAGAAATAGAATTACCATCTGATCCAGCAATCCCACTTCTGGGCATATACCCAGAGAAAACCGTATTTCAAAAAGGCACATTCACCACAATGTTCGTTGCAGCACTATTTACAATAGCCAGGTAATGGAAGCAACCTAAATGCCCACAGACAGATGAATGGATAAAGATGTGGTACATATATAAAATGGAATATTACTCGGCCATAAAAAGGAATGAAACTGGGTCATTTGTAGAGACATCGATGGATCGAGAGACTGTCATACAGAATGAAGTAAGTCAGAAAGAGGAAAACAAATATTGTATATTAATGCATATATGTGGAGCCTAAAAATGGTACAGATGAACTGGTTTGCAGGGAAGAAATAGAGACACAGAGGTAGAGAACAAACGTATGGACACCAAGGGTGGGAATCCATGGGGTGGTGGTGGTGGGATGAGTTGGGAGATTGGGATTGACCTGTATACATGTATATGCATAAAATACATAACTAATAATAACGTGCTGTATAAAAACATAAATAAAATTAAATTTCAAAATTTTAAAAAATAAAATTTAAAAATAAAACAGAAAAAAGTTCTTCCCGTCACACAGATGTATTTATAGGAATGAATTATTTCCATGCTTATATTTATAAATACATAAAAGAGGAATAAAATCTAACTTGAACCAAAAAAGAAAAAAAAATTGAACCCACGAGTTATACAGAGGAAAACCCTATCACGGCACTTGCTCCAGCGGTAAACAATTCTGAAATTGGTCAGAGGTGGGGAACCATCTCCCATACAGCCAGCCACCCCCCCCCCACACAAGGAGCGTCCTCATTGAAAAGCTGGGGGACCGTGCCGAGGCATCTGTGAGTAAACGTGAGCTGAGCCCCAGGCCAGCTGCTTCTGATCTGTTCCCACCCTTTCCAGGTAACACACCTGAATATGTACAAGGGCTTGAAAGCCTAGAGGAAGGACCGTGGAGCCACACCAGCGACAGCACGCAGGCCAACTTGGTGCCTGCAGGCCAGCCAGCGTGTTCCTGGCCCCGGGCACCCTTGCAGAAGCTTTCCATTGCCCTGCCTGAGATACCCCTCCTGTCCCGGAACCCACTGCTTTTTTCCTTCCTCACCTCTGTCCGGAGAGAAATTCCAGCGGAAGGTATGGGTGACACATCCTCTTCTTTACAGGCGGCAGCCTGGCAACTCCTGCAGAAAGGCCAGCAGAACCCCACTCACACCGGGCCACCCACAAAGCTGTGGCCCCTCACTCCCTCCCACCAGCACAGCCCCGAGACTGCTGACGGGGCAGAGAATATGGAGTCAGGCACAGCTTCAGGGGCTATTGCTGCCTGGAGCTCTGTTTATATTGACCTCAACGAGGCACACCTGGGGAGGGCGGGCCGGCAGGGTAAGGCTGCCCAGGTCAGCTAATCCACAACCCTCAGGGAATCACATTGTTGAAAATGGACCCCGCTAAGGCAGAAGAGAAGCCAAGGGAAAAAAGGACACAATGCCATTTGCAGCACCGTAGATGAGTCTAGAAGTAATCACGTGACTTGTAGTAAGTCAGAAAGTGAAAGACACATATCATATCATATCACTTATAGGTGTTACCTAAAAATGGATACCAGGGCAGATATTTCCACGGAGAAGGGCAATCACAGATTCATTAAACAAACTTATGGTTCACCAATGGAAAGGTGTGAGGATTGGTTTCATTATGATATCGGGGTTAACAGACATATACAAACACAGGTGACATACATAATCACCAAAGACCTACAGAATACCAAGAGAGGACTACTCAACATTCTGTCATAACGTACATGGGAAAAGGATCCCAAGAAGAACAGTCATCTGTATATGTGTAAAAGAACCACATCTTCCACACCTACAACAAGCCAAACATTGTAATCAAACTTGCTGTAATAAAAAATAAAAACTTAAATTAAAAACACGAACAAGAAGTAGTGAGACAAACGTGAGGGGCTTTCTCCTGGTACATTCCATTCTAAACTCCAATCTAGAACACCACTTCCACTGAGGCTCTCTTGCCCTAGTAACCAGATTTGGTAAGGGTGAACTGCTGCCACCTTGTGGCCGTTTCACACAACAGCAGCTTTAATCCCAACGCTAATGGTCAGTTGATATTCAAAATCATTGCAGGCCTGTAAATGACACCTGCCCTGAAAACAAATCCTGGGGTAACATATCGACCAAAAATTTCAAAGGACGTCCATATTTCAAAACGACCGTTTCAAAAGGCATATTTTACGCACATTAGTGTTCTGCTTCTTTTCCTTTCTTTCCTTTTTTGTTAAAAAACACGGGAATGGAAAAAGGCATCCCTCAGAATGGGCGAAAATCGTTGCAGACGAATCAATGGACAGAGGTTTAATCTCCAATATATAAAAACAGCTCATGCAGCTTAATATTAAAAAAACAAACAACCCCAAACAAATGGGCAGAAGATCTAAAGAGACGTTTCTTCAAAGGAGACACAGAGATGGCCAAGACGCACATGAAAAGCTGCTCAACAGCACTAATTATTAGAGAAATGCAAATCAAAACTACAATGAGGTATCACCTCACACCTGTTAGAATCGGCATCATCAGAAAATCTACAAACAACCAATTCTGGGGAGGGTGTGGACAAAAGGAGCCCTCTTCCACTATTGGTGGGAATGTAAATTGATACAGTCACTATGGAGAACAGTATGGAGTTTCCTTAAAAAAACTAGAAATAGAATTACCATCTGATCCAGCAATCCCACTTCTGGGCATATACCCAGAGAAAACCGTATTTCAAAAAGGCACATTCACCACAATGTTCGTTGCAGCACTATTTACAATAGCCAGGTAATGGAAGCAACCTAAATGCCCACAGACAGATGAATGGATAAAGATGTGGTACATATATAAAATGGAATATTACTCGGCCATAAAAAGGAATGAAACTGGGTCATTTGTAGAGACATCGATGGATCGAGAGACTGTCATACAGAATGAAGTAAGTCAGAAAGAGGAAACCAAATACTGTATATTAATGCATATATGTGGAACCTAAAAATGGTACAGATGAACTGGTTTGCAGGGAAGAAATAGAGACACAGAGGTAGAGAACAAACGTATGGACACCAAGTGTGGGAAGCCATGGGGTGGTGGTGGTGGGATGAGTTGGGAGATTGGGATTGACCTGTATACATGTATATGCATAAAATACATAACTAATAATAACGTGCTGTATAAAAAAAATAAATAAAATTTCAAAATTTTAAAAAATAAAATTTAAAAATAAAACAGAAAAAAGTTCTTCCCGTCACACAGATGTATTTATAGGAATGAATTATTTCCATGCTTATATCTATAAATACATAAAAGAGGAATAACATCTAACTTGAAACAAAAAAGAAACAAAATGTGAACCCACGAGTTATACAGAGGAAAACCCTATCACGGCACTTGCTCCAGTGGTAAACAATTCTGAAATTGGTCAGAGGTGGGGAACCATCTCCCATACAGCCAGCAACCCAACCCCCACGCAAGGAGCGTCCTCATTGCAAAGCTGGGGGACCGTGCCGAGGCATCTGTGAGTAAACGTGAGCTGAGCCCCAGGCCAGCTGCTGCTGAACTGTTCCCACCCTTTCCAGGTAAAACACCTGAATATGTACAAGGGCTTGAAAGCCTAGAGGAAGGACCGTGGAGCCACACCAGCGACAGCACGCAGGCCAACTTGGTGCCTGCAGGCCAGCCAGCGTGGTCCTGGACCCTGGCGCTCTTCCAGAAGCTTTCCATTGCCCTGCCTGAGATACCCCACCTGTCCCGGACCCCACTGCTTTTTTCCTTCCTCACCTCTGTCCGGAGAGAAATTCCAGCGGAAGGTATGGGTGACACATCCTCTTCTTTACAGGCGGCAGTCTGGCAACTCCTGCAGAAAGGCCAGCCGAACCCCACTCACACCGGGACACCCACAAAGCTGTGGCCCCTCACTCCCTCCCACCAGCACAGCCCCGAGACTGCTGACGGGGCAGAGAATATGTAGTCAGGCACAGCTTCAGGGGCTATTGCTGCCTGGAGCTCTGTTTATATTGACCTCAACGAGGCACACCTGGGGAGGGCGGGCCGGCAGGGTAAGGCTGCCCAGGTCAGCTAATCCACAACCCTCAGGGAATCACATTGTTGAAAATGGACCCCGCTAAGGCAGAAGAGAAGCGAAGGGAAAAAAGGACACAATGCCATTTGCAGCACCGTAGATGAGTCTAGAAGTAATCACGTGACTTGTAGTAAGTCAGAAAGTGAAAGACACATATCATATCATATCACTTATAGGTGTTACCTAAAAATGGATACCAGGGCAGATATTTCCACGGAGAAGGGCAATCACAGATTCATTAAACAAACTTATGGTTCACCAATGGAAAGGTGTGAAGATTGGTTTCATTACGATATCAGGGTTAACAGACATATACAAACACAGGTGACATATATAATCACCAAAGACCTACAGAATACCAAGACAGGACTACTCAACATTCTGTCATAACGTACATGGGAAAAGGATCCCAGGAAGAACAGACATCTGTATATGTGTAAAACAACCACATCTTCCACACCTACAACAAGCCAAACATTGTAATCATACTTGCTGTAATAAAAAATACAAAAAATTAAATTAAAAACACGAACAAGAAGTAGTGAGACAAACTTGAGGGGCTTTCTCCTGGCACATTCCATTCTAAATTCCAATCTAGAACACCACTTCCACTGAGGCTCTCTTGCCCTAGTAACCAGATTTGGTAAGGGAGAACTGCTGCCACCTTGTGGCCGTTTCACACAACAGCAGCTTTAATCCCAACGCTAATGGTCAGGTGATATTCAAAATCATTGCAGGCCTGTAAATGACACCTGCCCTGAAAACAAATCCTGGGGTCACATATCGACCAAAAAATTCAAAGGACGTCCATATTTCAAAACGACCGTTTCAAAAGGCATATTTTACGCACATTAGTGTTCTGCTTCTTTTCCTTTCTTTCCTTTTTTGTTAAAAAACACGGGAATGGAAAAAGGCATCCCTCAGAATGGGCGAAAATCGGTGCAAACGAATCAATGGACAGAGGTTTAATCTCCAATACATATAAACAGCTCATGCAGCTTAATATTAAAAAAAACAAACAACCCAATACAAAAATGGGCAGAAGATCTAAAGAGACGTTTCTTCAAAGAAGACACAGAGATGGCCAAGACGCACATGAAAAGCTGCTCAACAGCACTAATTATTAGAGAAATGCAAATCAAAACTACAATGAGGTATCACCTCACACCTGTTAGAATCGGCATCATCAGAAAATCTACAAACAACCAATTCTGGGGAGGGTGTGGACAAAAGGACCCTCTTCCACTATTGGTGGGAATGTAAATTGATACAGTCACTATGGAGAACAGTATGGAGTTTCCTTAAAAAAACTAGAAATAGAATTACCATCTGATCCAGCAATCCCACTTCTGGGCATATACCCAGAGAAAACCGTATTTCAAAAAGGCACATTCACCACAATGTTCGTTGCAGCACTATTTACAATAGCCAGGTAATGGAAGCAACCTAAATGCCCACAGACAGATGAATGGATAAAGATGTGGTACATATATGGGGCTTCCCTGGTGGCGCAGTGGTTGAGAGTCCGCCTGCCGATGCAGGGGACACGGGTTCGTGCCCCGGTCCGGGAAGATCCCACATGCCGCAGAGCAGTTGGGCCCGGTAGCCATGGCCACTGAGCCTGCGCATCTGGAGCCTGTGCTCCGCAGTGGGAGAGGCCACAGCAGTGAGAAGCACGCGAACCAAACAAACAAACAAAAAAAAGATGTGGTACATATATAAAATGGAATATTACTCGGCCATAAAAAGGAATGAAACTGGGTCATCTGTAGAGACATCGATGGATCGAGAGACTGTCATACAGAATGAAGTAAGTCAGAAAGAGGAAAACAAATATTGTATATTAATGCATATATGTGGAGCCTAAAAATGGTACAGATGAACTGTTTTGCAGGGAAGAATTAGAGACACAGAGGTAGAGAACAAACGTATGGACACCAAGTGTGGGAAGCCATGGGGTGGTGGTGGTGGGATGAGTTGGGAGTTTTGGATTGACCTGTATACATGTATATGCATAAAATACATAACTAATAATAACGTGCTGTATAAAAAAATAAATAAAATTTCAAAATTTTAAAAAATAAAATTTAAAAATAAAACAGAAAAAAGTTCTTCCCGTCACACAGATGTATTTATAGGAATGAATTATTTCCATGCTTATATCTATAAATACATAAAAGAGGAATAACATCTAACTTGAAACATAAAAGAAAAAAAAAGTGAACCCACGAGTTATACAGAGGAAAACCCTATCACGGCACTTGCTCCAGTGGTAAACAATTCTGAAATTGGTCAGAGGTGGGGAACCATCTCCCATACAGCCAGCAACCCAACCCCCACGCAAGGAGCGTCCTCATTGCAAAGCTGGGGGACCGTGCCGAGGCATCTGTGAGTAAACGTGAGCTGAGCCCCAGGCCAGCTGCTGCTGAACTGTTCCCACCCTTTCCAGGTAAAACACCTGAATATGTACAAGGGCTTGAAAGCCTAGAGGAAGGACCGTGGAGCCACACCAGCGACAGCACGCAGGCCAACTTGGTGCCTGCAGGCCAGCCAGCGTGGTCCTGGACCCTGGCGCTCTTCCAGAAGCTTTCCATTGCCCTGCCTGAGATACCCCTCCTGTCCCGGACCCCACTGCTTTTTTCCTTCCTCACCTCTGCCGGAGAGAAATTCCAGCGGAAGTATGGGTGACACATCCTCTTCTTTACATTTGGCAGCCTGGCAACTCCTGCAGAAAGGCCAGCAGAGTCCCACTCACACCGGGCCACTCACAAAGCTGTGGCCCCTCACACCCTCCCACCAGCACAGCCACGAGACTGCTGACGGGGCAGAGAATATGGAGTCAGGCACAGCTTCAGGGGCTATTGCTGCCTGGAGCTCTGTTTATATTGACCTCAACGAGGCACACCTGGGGAGGGCGGGCCGGCAGGTTAAGGGTGCCCAGGTCAGCTAATCCACAACCCTCAGGGAATCACATTGTTGAAAATGGACCTCACTAAGGCAGAATAGAAGCCAAGGGAAAAAAGGACAAAATGTCATTTGCAGCCCCGTAGATGAGTCTAGAAGTAATCACGTGACATGTAGTAAGTCAGAAAGTGAAAGACACATATCATATCATATCACTTAGAGGTGTTACCTAAAAATGGATACCAGGGCAGATATTTCCACGGAGAAGGGCAATCACAGATTCATTAAACAAACTTATGGTTCACCAATGGAAAGGTGTGAGGATTGGTTTCATTACGATATCGGGGTTAACAGACATATACAAACACAGGTGACATATATAATCACCAAAGACCTACAGAATACCAAGAGAGGACTACTCAACATTCTGTCATAACGTACATGGGAAAAGGATCCAAGGAAGAACAGACATCTGTATATGTGTAAAAGAACCACATCTTCCACACCTACAACAAGCCAAACATTGTAATCAAACTTGCTGTAATAAAAAATAAAAAATTAAATTAAAAACACGAACAAGAAGTAGTGAGACAAACGTGAGGGGCTTTCTCCTGGCACATTCCATTCTAAATTCCAATCTAGAACACCACTTCCACTGAGGCTCTCTTGCCCTAGTAACCAGATTTGGTAAGGGTGAACTGCTGCCACCTTGTGGCCGTTTCACACAACAGCAGCTTTAATCCCAGCGCTAATGGTCAGGTGATATTCAAAATCATTGCAGGCCTGTAAATGACACCTGCCCTGAAAACAAATCCTGGGGTCACATATCGACCAACAAATTCAAAGGACGTCCATATTTCAAAACGACCGTTTCAAAAGGCATATTTTACGCACATTAGTGTTCTGCTTCTTTTCCTTTCTTTCCTTTTTTGTTAGAAAAAACGGGAATGGAAAAAGGCATTCCTCAGAATGGGCGAAAATCGTTGCAAACGAATCAATGGACAGAGGTTTAATCTCCAATATATATAAACAGCTCATGCAGCCTAATATTAAAAAAACAAACAACCCAATACAAAAATGGGCAGAAGATCTAAAGAGACGTTTCTTCAAAGAAGACACAGAGATGGCCAAGACGCACATGAAAAGCTGCTCAACAGCACTAATTATTAGAGAAATGCAAATCAAAACTACAATGAGGTATCACCTCACACCTGTTAGAATCGGCATCATCAGAAAATCTACAAACAACCAATTCTGGGGAGGGTGTGGACAAAAGGAGCCCTCTTCCACTATTGGTGGGAATGTAAATTGATAGAGTCACTATGGAGAACAGTATGGAGTTTCCTTAAAAAAACTAGAAATAGAATTACCATCTGATCCAGCAATCCCACTTCTGGGCATATACCCAGAGAAAACCGTATTTCAAAAAGGCACATTCACCACAATGTTCGTTGCAGCACTATTTACAATAGCCAGGTAATGGAAGCAACCTAAATGCCCACAGACAGATGAATGGATAAAGATGTGGTACATATATAAAATGAAATATTACTCGGCCATAAACAGGAATGAAACTGGGTCATTTGTAGAGACATCGATGGATCGAGAGACTGTCATACAGAATGAAGTAAGTCAGAAAGAGGAAACCAAATACTGTATATTAATGCATATATGTGGAACCTAAAAAATGGTATAGATGAACTGGTTTGCAGGGAAGAAATAGAGACACAGAGGTAGAGAACAAACGTATGGACACCAAGTGTGGGAAGCCATGGGGTGGTGGTGGTGGGATGAGTTGGGAGATTGGGATTGACCTGTATACATGTATATGCATAAAATACATAACTAATAATAACGTGCTGTATAAAAAAAATAAAATTGAATTTCAAAATTTTAAAAAATAAAATTTAAAAATAAAAGAGAAAAAAGTTCTTCCCGTCACACAGATGTATTTATAGGAATGAATTATTTCCATGCTTATATCTATAAATACATAAAAGAGGAATAACATCTAACTTGAAACATAAAAGAAAAAAAAAGTGAACCCACGAGTTATACAGAGGAAAACCCTATCACGGCACTTGCTCCAGTGGTAAACAATTCTGAAATTGGTCAGAGGTGGGGAACCATCTCCCATACAGCCAGCAACCGAACCCCCAAGCAAGGTGCGTCCTCATTGCAAAGCTGGGGGACCATGCCGAGGCATCTGTGAGTAAACGTGAGCTGAGCCCCAGGCCAGCTGCTGCTGAACTGTTCCCACCCTTCCCAGGTAAAACACCTGAATATGTACAAGGGCTTGAAAGCCTAGAGGAAGGGCCGTCGAGCCACACCAGAGACAGCACGCAGGCCAACTTGGTGCCTGCAGGCCAGTCAGGGTGGTCTTGACCCCGGGCGCTCTTCCAGAAGCTTTCCATTGCCCTGCCTGAGATACCCCGCCTCTCCCGGCCCCCACTGCTTTTTTCCTTCCTCACCTCTGTCCGGAGAGAAATTCCAGCGGAAGGTATGGGTGACACATCCTCTTCTTTACAGGTGGCAGCCTGGAAACTCCTGCAGAAAGGCCAGCAGAGCCCCACTCACACCAGGCCACCCACAAAGCTGTGGCCCCTCACTCCCTCCCACCTGCACAGACCCGAGACTGCTGACGGGGCAGAGAATATGTAGTCAGGCACAGCTTCATGGGCTATTGCTGCCTGGAGCGCTGTTTATATTGACCTCAGCGAGGCACGCCTGGGGAGGGCGGGCCGGCAGGGTAAGGCTGCCCAGGTCAGCTAATCCACAACCCTCAGGGAATCACATAGTTGAAAATGGACCTCACTAAGGCAGAATAGAAGCCAAGGAAAAAAAGGACACAATGCCATTTGCAGCACCGTAAATGAGTCTAGAAGTAATCACGTGACTTGTAGTAAGTCAGAAAGTGAAAGACACATATCATATCATATCACTTATAGGTGTTACCTAAAAATGGATACCAGGGCAGATATTTCCACGGAGAAGGGCAATCACAGATTCATTAAACAAACTTATGGTTCACCAATGGAAAGGTGTGAAGATTGGTTTCATTACGATATCAGGGTTAACAGACATATACAAACACAGGTGACATATATAATCACCAAAGACCTACAGAATACCAAGACAGGACTACTCAACATTCTGTCATAACGTACATGGGAAAAGGATCCCAGGAAGAACAGACATCTGTATATGTGTAAAACAACCACATCTTCCACACCTACAACAAGCCAAACATTGTAATCATACTTGCTGTAATAAAAAATACAAAAAATTAAATTAAAAACACGAACAAGAAGTAGTGAGACAAACTTGAGGGGCTTTCTCCTGGCACATTCCATTCTAAATTCCAATCTAGAACACCACTTCCACTGAGGCTCTCTTGCCCTAGTAACCAGATTTGGTAAGGGAGAACTGCTGCCACCTTGTGGCCGTTTCACACAACAGCAGCTTTAATCCCAACGCTAATGGTCAGGTGATATTCAAAATCATTGCAGGCCTGTAAATGACACCTGCCCTGAAAACAAATCCTGGGGTCACATATCGACCAACAAATTCAAAGGACGTCCATATTTCAAAACGACCGTTTCAAAAGGCATATTTTACGCACATTAGTGTTCTGCTTCTTTTCCTTTCTTTCCTTTTTTGTTAAAAAACACGGGAATGGAAAAAGGCATCCCTCAGAATGGGCGAAAATCGGTGCAAACGAATCAATGGACAGAGGTTTAATCTCCAATACATATAAACAGCTCATGCAGCTTAATATTAAAAAAAACAAACAACCCAATACAAAAATGGGCAGAAGATCTAAAGAGACGTTTCTTCAAAGAAGACACAGAGATGGCCAAGACGCACATGAAAAGCTGCTCAACAGCACTAATTATTAGAGAAATGCAAATCAAAACTACAATGAGGTATCACCTCACACCTGTTAGAATCGGCATCATCAGAAAATCTACAAACAACCAATTCTGGGGAGGGTGTGGACAAAAGGACCCTCTTCCACTATTGGTGGGAATGTAAATTGATACAGTCACTATGGAGAACAGTATGGAGTTTCCTTAAAAAAACTAGAAATAGAATTACCATCTGATCCAGCAATCCCACTTCTGGGCATATACCCAGAGAAAACCGTATTTCAAAAAGGCACATTCACCACAATGTTCGTTGCAGCACTATTTACAATAGCCAGGTAATGGAAGCAACCTAAATGCCCACAGACAGATGAATGGATAAAGATGTGGTACATATATAAAATGAAATATTACTCGGCCATAAACAGGAATGAAACTGGGTCATTTGTAGAGACATCGATGGATCGAGAGACTGTCATACAGAATGAAGTAAGTCAGAAAGAGGAAACCAAATACTGTATATTAATGCATATATGTGGAACCTAAAAAATGGTATAGATGAACTGGTTTGCAGGGAAGAAATAGAGACACAGAGGTAGAGAACAAACGTATGGACACCAAGTGTGGGAAGCCATGGGGTGGTGGTGGTGGGATGAGTTGGGAGATTGGGATTGACCTGTATACATGTATATGCATAAAATACATAACTAATAATAACGTGCTGTATAAAAAAAATAAAATTGAATTTCAAAATTTTAAAAAATAAAATTTAAAAATAAAAGAGAAAAAAGTTCTTCCCGTCACACAGATGTATTTATAGGAATGAATTATTTCCATGCTTATATCTATAAATACATAAAAGAGGAATAACATCTAACTTGAAACATAAAAGAAAAAAAAAGTGAACCCACGAGTTATACAGAGGAAAACCCTATCACGGCACTTGCTCCAGTGGTAAACAATTCTGAAATTGGTCAGAGGTGGGGAACCATCTCCCATACAGCCAGCAACCGAACCCCCAAGCAAGGTGCGTCCTCATTGCAAAGCTGGGGGACCATGCCGAGGCATCTGTGAGTAAACGTGAGCTGAGCCCCAGGCCAGCTGCTGCTGAACTGTTCCCACCCTTCCCAGGTAAAACACCTGAATATGTACAAGGGCTTGAAAGCCTAGAGGAAGGGCCGTCGAGCCACACCAGGGACAGCACGCAGGCCAACTTGGTGCCTGCAGGCCAGTCAGGGTGGTCTTGACCCCGGGCGCTCTTCCAGAAGCTTTCCATTGCCCTGCCTGAGATACCCCTCCTCTCCCGGCCCCCACTGCTTTTTTCCTTCCTCACCTCTGTCCGGAGAGAAATTCCAGCGGAAGGTATGGGTGACACATCCTCTTCTTTACAGGTGGCAGCCTGGAAACTCCTGCAGAAAGGCCAGCAGAGCCCCACTCACACCAGGCCACCCACAAAGCTGTGGCCCCTCACTCCCTCCCACCTGCACAGACCCGAGACTGCTGACGGGGCAGAGAATATGTAGTCAGGCACAGCTTCATGGGCTATTGCTGCCTGGAGCGCTGTTTATATTGACCTCAGCGAGGCACGCCTGGGGAGGGCGGGCCGGCAGGGTAAGGCTGCCCAGGTCAGCTAATCCACAACCCTCAGGGAATCACATAGTTGAAAATGGACCTCACTAAGGCAGAATAGAAGCCAAGGAAAAAAAGGACACAATGCCATTTGCAGCACCATAAATGAGTCTAGAAGTAATCACGTGACTTGTAGTAAGTCAGAAAGTGAAAGACACATATCATATCATATCACTTATAGGTGTTACCTAAAAATGGATACCAGGGCAGATATTTCCACGGAGAAGGGCAATCACAGATTCATTAAACAAACTTATGGTTCACCAATGGAAAGGTGTGAAGATTGGTTTCATTACGATATCAGGGTTAACAGACATATACAAACACAGGTGACATATATAATCACCAAAGACCTACAGAATACCAAGACAGGACTACTCAACATTCTGTCATAACGTACATGGGAAAAGGATCCCAGGAAGAACAGACATCTGTATATGTGTAAAACAACCACATCTTCCACACCTACAACAAGCCAAACATTGTAATCATACTTGCTGTAATAAAAAATACAAAAAATTAAATTAAAAACACGAACAAGAAGTAGTGAGACAAACTTGAGGGGCTTTCTCCTGGCACATTCCATTCTAAATTCCAATCTAGAACACCACTTCCACTGAGGCTCTCTTGCCCTAGTAACCAGATTTGGTAAGGGAGAACTGCTGCCACCTTGTGGCCGTTTCACACAACAGCAGCTTTAATCCCAACGCTAATGGTCAGGTGATATTCAAAATCATTGCAGGCCTGTAAATGACACCTGCCCTGAAAACAAATCCTGGGGTCACATATCGACCAAAAAATTCAAAGGACGTCCATATTTCAAAACGACCGTTTCAAAAGGCATATTTTACGCACATTAGTGTTCTGCTTCTTTTCCTTTCTTTCCTTTTTTGTTAAAAAACACGGGAATGGAAAAAGGCATCCCTCAGAATGGGCGAAAATCGGTGCAAACGAATCAATGGACAGAGGTTTAATCTCCAATACATATAAACAGCTCATGCAGCTTAATATTAAAAAAAACAAACAACCCAATACAAAAATGGGCAGAAGATCTAAAGAGACGTTTCTTCAAAGAAGACACAGAGATGGCCAAGACGCACATGAAAAGCTGCTCAACAGCACTAATTATTAGAGAAATGCAAATCAAAACTACAATGAGGTATCACCTCACACCTGTTAGAATCGGCATCATCAGAAAATCTACAAACAACCAATTCTGGGGAGGGTGTGGACAAAAGGACCCTCTTCCACTATTGGTGGGAATGTAAATTGATACAGTCACTATGGAGAACAGTATGGAGTTTCCTTAAAAAAATTAGAAATAGAATTACCATCTGATCCAGCAATCCCACTTCTGGGCATATACCCAGAGAAAACCGTATTTCAAAAAGGCACATTCACCACAATGTTCGTTGCAGCACTATTTACAATAGCCAGGTAATGGAAGCAACCTAAATGCCCACAGACAGATGAATGGATAAAGATGTGGTACATATATAAAATGAAATATTACTCGGCCATGAATAGGAATGAAACTGGGTCATTTGTAGAGACATCGATGGATCGAGAGACTGTCATACAGAATGAAGTAAGTCAGAAAGAGGAAAACAAATATTGTATATTAATGCATATATGTGGAACCTAAAAAATGGTACAGATGAACTGGTTTGCAGGGAAGAAATAGAGACACAGAGGTAGAGAACAAACGTATGGACACCAAGTGTGGGAAGCCATGGGGTGGTGGTGGTGGGATGAGTTGGGAGATTGGGATTGACATGTATACATGTATGTACATAAAATACATAACTAATAATAACGTGCTGTATAAAAAAATATAATTGAATTTCAAAATTTTAAAAAATAAAATTTAAAAATAAAAGAGAAAAAAGTTCTTCCCGTCACACAAATGTATTTATAGGAATGAATTATTTCCATGTTTATATCTATAAATATATAAAAGAGGAATAAAATCTAACTTGAACCATAAAAGAAAAAAAAACCTGAACCCATGAGTTATACAGAGGAAGACCCTATCAGCGCACTTGCTCCAGCGGTAAACAATTCTGAAATTGGTCAGAGGTGGGAAACCATCTCCCATACAGCCAGCAACCCAGGCCCCACTCAAGGAGCGTCCTCCTTGCAAAGCTGGGGGACCGTGCCGAGGCATCTGTGAGTAAACGTGAGCTGAGCCCAAGGCCAGCTGCTGCTGAACTGTTCCCACCCTTCCCAGGTAAAACACCTGAATATGTACAAGGGCTTGAAAGCCTAGAGGAAGGGCTGTCGAGCCACACCAGGGACAGCACGCAGGCCAACTTGGTGCCTGCAGGCCAGCCAGGGTGGTCTTGGCCCCGGGCGCTCTTCCAGAAGCTTTCCATTGCCCTGCCTGAGATACACCTCCTGTCCCGGCCCCCACTGCTTTTTTCCTTCCTCACCTCTGTCCGGAGAGAAATTCCAGCGGAAGGTATGGGTGACACATCCTCTTTTTTACAGGCGGCAACCTGGCAACTCCTGCAGAAAGGCCAGCAGAGCCCCACTCACACCAGGCCACCCACAAAGCTGTGGACCCTCACTCCCTCCCACCAGCACAGCCACGAGACTGCTGACGGGGCAGAGAATATGGAGTCTGGCACAGCTTCAGGGGCTATTGCTGCCTGGAGCGCTGTTTATATTGACCTCAACGAGTCACACCTGGGGAGGGCGGGCCGGCAGGATAAGGCTGCCCAGTTCAGCTAATCCACAACCCTCAGGGAATCACATTGTTGAAAATGGACCCCGCTAAGGCAGAATAGAAGCCAAGGAAAAAAAGGACACAATGCCATTTGCAGCACCGTAAATGAGTCTAGAAGTAATCACGTGACTTGTAGTAAGTCAGAAAGTGAAAGACACATATCATATCATATCACTTATAGGTGTTACCTAAAAATGGATACCAGGGCAGATATTTCCACGGAGAAGGGCAATCACAGATTCATTAAATAAACTTATGGTTCACCAATGGATAGGTGTGAGGATTGGTTTCATTACGATATTGGGGTTAACAGACATATACAAACACAAGTGACATATATAATCACCAAAGACCTACAGAATACCAAGACAGGACTACTCAACATTCTGTCATAACGTACATTGGAAATGGATCCCAAGAAGGACAGACATCTGTATATGTGTAAAAGAACCACATCTTCCACACCTACAACAAGCCAAACATTGTAATCAAACTTGCTCTAATAAAAAATAAATATATTAAATTAAAAACACGAACAAGAAGTAGTGAGACAAACTTGAGGGGCTTTCTCCTGGCACATTCCATTCTAAATTCCAATCTAGAACACCACTTCCACTGAGGCTCTCTTGCCCTAGTAACCAGATTTGGTAAGGGAGAACTGCTGCCACCTTGTGGCCGTTTCACACAACAGCAGCTTTAATCCCAGCGCTAATGGTCAGTTGATATTCAAAATCATTGCAGGCCTGTAAATGACACCTGCCCTGAAAACAAATCCTGGGGTCACATATCGACCAAAAAATTCAAAGGACGTCCATATTTCAAAAGGACCGTTTCAAAAGGCATATTTTATGCACATTAGTGTTCTGCTTCTTTTCCGTTCTTTCCTTTTTTGTTAAAAAAAACGGGAATGGAAAAAGGCATCCCTCAGAATGGGCGAAAATCGGTGCAAACGAATCAATGGACAGAGGTTTAATCTCCAATATATATAAACAGCTCATGCAGCTTAATATTAAAAAAAACAAATAACCCAAAAAAAAAATGGGCAGAAGATCTAAAGAGACGTTTCTTCAAAGAAGACACAGAGATGGCCAAGATGCACATGAAAAGCTGCTCAACAGCACTAATTATTAGAGAAATGCAAATCAAAACTACAATGAGGTATCACCTCACACCTGTTAGAATCGGCATCATCAGAAAATCTACAAACAACAAATTCTGTGGAGGGTGTGGACAAAAGTAGCCCTCTTCCACTATTGGTGGGAATGTAAATTGATACAGTCACTATGGAGAACAGTATGGAGTTTCCTTAAAAAAACTATAAATAGAATTACCATCTGATCCAGCAATCCCACTTCTGGGCATATACCCAGAGAAAACGGTAAATCAAAAAGGCACATTCACCACAATGTTCGTTGCAGCACTATTTACAATAGCCAGGTAATGGAAGCAAACTAAATGCCCACAGACAGATGAATGGATAAAGATGTGGTACATATATAAAATGGAATATTACTCGGCCATAAAAAGGAATGAAACTGGGTCATTTGTAGAGACATCGATGGATCGAGAGACTGTCATACAGAATGAAGTAAGTCAGAAAGAGGAAAACAAATATTGTATATTAATGCATATATGTGGAGCCTAAAAAATGGTACAGATGAACTGGTTTGCAGGGAAGAAATAGAGACACAGAGGTAGAGAACAAACGTATGGACACCAAGTGTGGGAAGCCATGGGGTGGTGGTGGTGGGATGAGTTGGGAGTTTGGGATTGACCTGTATACATGTATATGCATAAAATACATAACTAATATTAACGTGATGTATAAAAAAATAAATAAAATTTAAAAATTTAAAAAAATAAAATTTAAAAATAAAACAGAAAAAAGTTCTTCCCGTCACACAGATGTATTTATAGGAATGAATTATTTCCATGCTTATATCTATAAATATATAAAAGAGGAATAAAATCTAACTTGAACCATAAAAGAAAAAGAAAACCTGAACCCACGAGTTATACAGAGGAAAATCCTATCAGGGCACTTGCTCCAGCGGTAAACAATTCTGAAATTGGTCAGAGGTGGGGAACCATCTCCCATACAGCCAGCAACCCACCCCCCACGCAAGGAGCGTCCTCATTGCAAAGCTGGGGGACCGTGCCGAGGCGTCTGTGAGTAAATGTGAGCTGAGCCCCAGGCCAGCTGCTGCTGAACTGTTCCCACCCTTCCCAGGTAAAACACCTGAATATGTACAAGGGCTTGAAAGCCTAGACGAAGGGCAGTGGAGCCACACCAGCGACAGCACACAGGCCCACTTGGTGCCTGCAGGCCAGCCAGGATGGTCCTGGCCACGGGCGCTCTTGTGGAAGCTTTCCATTTTCCTGCCTGAGATACCACTCCTATCCCGGCCCCCACTCCTTTTTTTCCTTCCTCACCTCAGCCCAGAGAGAAATTTCAGCAGACATTATGGGTGACGCATCCTCTTCTTTACAGGTGACAGCCTGGCAACTCCTAAGCCTTGCCGTTCCCTAACCCCAACGTTAGCCTGGAACGGAAACCCTCCACCAGCCCTAAACCTTACCCTATGCCGTAACCTACTCCTGGCCCGTACGCTGGCACAGACCCGTGCGTCAGCACGTAGCCTGACCCTCCCTCGTTTCCGTACCCTCACCTGTGCCCTAAGCCTTGCCGTTCCCTAACCCTAAACCTAGCCCGAAACGGAAACCCACCACCAGCCCTACACCATACCCTACTCCGTAGCCTACTCCTGGCCCGTACGCTGGCACTGACCCGTGCGTCAGCATGTAGCCTGACCCTCCCACGTTTCCGTACCCTCACCTGTGCCCTAAGCCTTGCCGTTCCCTAACCCTAACCCTAGCCCGGAACGGAAACCCACCACCATCCCTACACGTAACCCCCAAGCCGTAGCCTACTCCTGGCCCGTATTCTGGCACTGACACGTGCGTCACCACATAGCCTGACCCTCCCACGTTTCTGTAACCTCACCTGTGCCCTAAGCCTTGCCTTTCCCTAACCCTAACCCTAGTCCGGAACGGAAACCCACCACGAACCCTACAGCTTACCCTACGCCGTAGCCTACTCCTGGCCTGTACACTGGCACTGACCCGTGTGTCAGCACGTAGCCTGACCCTCCCACGGTTCCATACCCTCACCTGTGCCCTAAGCCTTGACGTTCCCTAACCCTAAGCCTAGCCCGGAACAGAAACCCACCACCAGCCCTAGACATTACCCTCCGGCGTAGCCTACTCCTGTCCTGTATGCTGGCACTGACCCGTGCGTCAGCACGTAGCCTAACCCTCCCACGTTTCCGTACCCTCACCTGAGCACTAAGCCTTGCCGTTCGGTAACCCTAACCCTAGCCTGGAATGGAAACCCACCACCAGCCCTACACGTAACCCCCAAGCCGTAGCCTACGCCTGGCCGGTACTCGGCACTGACACGTGCGTCAGCAAGTAGCCTGAACCTCCCACGTTTCAGGACCCTCAACTGTGCCCTAAGCCTGGCCGTTCCTAACACTAACCCTAGCCCAGAACGGAAAACCACCACCAGCTCTACACCTTACCCACAAGCCGTAGCCTACTCCTGGCCCGTATGCTGACACTGACCCGTGTGTCAGCACGTAGCCTGACCCTCCCACGTTTCCGTACCCTCACCTGTCCCCTAATCCTTGCCGTTCCCTAACCCTAACCCTAGCCGGAACGGAAAACCACCACCAGCCCTACACCTCACCATATGTCGTAGCCTACACCTGGCCCGTACGCGGGCACTGACCCGTGTGTCAGCACGTAGCCTGACCCTTCCACGTTTCCGTACCCTCACCTGTGCCATAAGACTTGCCGTTCCCTAACCCTAACCCTAGCCCCGAACGGAAACCCACCACCAGCCCTACAGCTTACCCCCAAGCAATAGCCTACTCCCGGACGGTACGCTGGCACTGACACATGCATCAGCACGTAGCCTGACCCTCCCACGTTTCCGTACCCTCACCTGTGCCCTAAGCTTGCAGTTCCCTAACCCTAACCACAGCCCGGAACGGAAACCCACCACCAGCCTGAAACCTTTCCCTACGCCGTAGCTTACTTCTGGCCCGTACGCTGGCACTGACCCGTGCGTCAGCATGTAGTCTGACCCCCACACGTTTCCGTGCCCTCACCTGGGCCCTAAGCCTTGCCGTTCCCTAAACCTAACCCTAGCCCGGAACGGAAACCCACCACGAACCCTACACCTTACCCTACGCCGTAGCTTACTCCTGGCCCGAATTCTGGCACTGACCCGTGCGTCAGCACGTAGCCTGACCCTACCACGTTTCCGTACCCTCACCTGTGCCCTAAGTCTTGCCGTTCCCTAACACTAACCCTAGCCTGGAACGGAAACCCACCACCAGCCCTACACCTTACCCTATGCCGTAGCCTACTCCTGGCCCGTACGCTGGCACTGACACGTGCGTCAGCACGTAGCCTGACCTTCCCACATTTCCGTACCCTCACCTGTGCCCTAAGCCTTGCTGTTCCCTTACCCTAACCCTAGTACGGAACGGAAACACACCACCAGCCCTACACCTAACCTCCAAGCCATAGCCTACTCATGGCCCGTACGCTGGCACTGACCACTGTGTCAGCACGTAGCCTGACCCTCCCACGTTTCCGTACCCTCACCAGCGCCCTAAGACTTGCCGTTCCCTAACCATAACCCTAGCCCGGAACGGAAACCCACCACCAGCCCTACACTATACCCTACGCCGTAGCCTACTCCTGGCCCGTACGCTGGCACTGACCCGTGCGTCAGAACGTTGTCTGACCCTCCCACGTTTCCGTACCCTCACATGTGCCCTAAGCCTTGCCGTTCCCTAACCCTAACCCTAGCACCCAACGGAAACCCACCACCAGCCCTACACCTTACCCCCAAGCCGTAGCCTACTCCTGGCCCGTATTCTGGCACTGACACGTGCGTCAGCACGTAGCCTGACCCTCCCACGTTTCCGTACCATCACCTGTGCCCTAAGCCTTGACGTTCCCTAACCCTAACCCTAGCCCGGAACAGAAACCCACCACCAGCCCTAGACATTACCCTCCGGCGTAGCCTACTGCTGGCCTGTATGCTGGCACTGACCCGTGCGTCAGCACGTAGCCTGACCCTCCCACGTTTCTGTAACCTCACCTGAGCACTAAGCCTTGCCGTTCGGTAACCCTAACCCTAGCCCGGAATGGAAAACCACCACCAGCCCTACACCTTAACCCCAAGCCGTAGCCTACTCCTGGCCCGTACTCGGCACTGACACGTGCGTCAGCAAGTAGCCTGACCCTCCCACGTTTCAGGGCCCTCAACTGTGCCCTAAGCCTGGCCGTTCCTAACACTAACCCTAGCCCAGAACGGAAACCCACCACCAGCTCTACACCTTACCCACAAGCCGTAGCCTACTCCTGGCCCGTATGCTGACACTGACCCGTGCGTCAGCACGTATCCTGACCCTCCCACGTTTCCGTACCCTCACCTGTCCCCTAAGCCTTGACGTTCATTAACCCTAACACTAGCCGGAACGGAAAACCACCACCAGCCCTACACCTCACCATATGTCGTAGCCTACACCTGGCCCGTACGCGGGCACTGACCCGTGCGTCAGCACGTAGCCTGACCCTCCCACGTTTCCGTACCCTCACCTGTGCCGTAAGCCTTGCCGTTCCCTAACCCTAACCCTAGCCCCGAACGGAAACCCACCACCAGCTCTAAAACTTACCCACAAGCCGTAGCCTTCTCCTGGCCCATATGCTATCACTGACCCGTGCGTCAGCACGTAGCCTGACCCTCCCACCTTTTCGTACACTCACCTGTGCCCTAAGCCTTGCCGTTCCCTAACCATAACACTAGCCCGGAACGGAAACCCACCACCAGCCCTAGGCCTTTCCCTACGCCGTAGCCTACTCCTGACCCGTACGCTGGCACTGACCCATGCGTCAGCACGTAACCTCACCCTCCCACGTTTCCGTACCCTCACCTGTGCCCTATGCCTTGACGTTCCCTAACCCTAACCCTAGCCCGGAACGGAAACCCACCACCAGCCCTACAACTTACCCCCAAGCTGTAGCCTACTCCTGGCCCGTATGCTGGCTCTGACCCGTGCGTCAGCCCGTAGCCTGACCCTCCCACGATTCCGTACCCTCAACTGTGCCCTATGCCTTGCCGTTCCCTAACCCTAACCCTAGCACAGAACGGAAACCCACCTCCAGCCCTACACTTTACCCTATGCCGTAGCCTACACCTGGCCCGTACGTGGGCACTGACCCGTGCGTCAACACGTAGCCTGATCTTCCCACATTTCCGTACCCTCACCTGTGCCCTAAGCCTTGACGTTCCCTAACCCTTACCATAGTACGGAACGGAAACCCACCACCAGCCCTACACCTAACGCCCAAGCCATAGCCTACACCTGGCCCGTACGCTGACACTGACCCGTGCGTCAGCACGTAGCCTGACCCTCCCACGTTTCCGTACCCTCACCTGTGCCCTAAGCCTTGCCGTTCCCTAAGCCTAAACCTAGCCAGGAACGGAAACCCACCAGAAGCCCTATACCTTACCATACGCCATAGCCTACTCCTGGCCCGTACACTGGCACTGACCCATGCATCAGCACGTAGCCTGAACCTCCAACTTTTCTGTACCCTCACCTGTGCCCTAAGCCTTGACGTTCACTAACACTAACCCTAGCCCGAAACGGAAACCCACCACCAGCCCTACACCTTACCCTACGCCGTAGCCTACTCCTGGCGCGTATGCTGGCACTGACCCATGTGTCAGCACGTAGCCAGACCCTCCCACGTTTCCGTACTCTCACCTGTGCCCTGAGCCTTGACGTTCCCTAACCCTAACCCTAGCCCGGGATGGAAACCCACCACCAGCCCTACACATTTCCCTACGACGTAGCCTACTCCTGGCCCGTACGCTGGCACTGACCCATGCATCAGCACGTAGCCTGAACCTCCAACTTTTCTGTACCCTCACCTGTGCCCTAAGCCTTGACGTTCACTAACACTAACCCAAGCCCGAAACGGAAACCCACCACCAGCCCTACACCTTACCTTACGCCGTAGCCTACACCTGGCCCGTACGTTGCACTGACCGGTGCGTCAGCACGTAGCCTGACCTGCCCACGTTTCCGTACCCTCACCTGTGCCCTAAGCCTTGCCGTTCCCTTACCATAACCGTAGCCCGGAACGGAAACCCACCACCAGCCCTACAACTTACCCCCAAGCTGTAGACTACTCCTGGCCCGTATGCTGGCACTGACCCGTGCGTCAGCACGTAGCCTGACCGTCCCACGTTTCCGTACCCTCACCTGTGCCCTATGCCTTGCCGTTCCCTAACCCTAACCCTAGCACAGAACGGAAACCCACCTGCAGCCCTACACTTTACCCTATGCCGTAGCCTACACCAGGCCCGTACGTGGGCACTGACCCGTGTGTCAGCATGTAGCCTAACCCTCCCACGTTTCCGTACCCTCACCTCTGCCCTAAGCCTTGCCGTTCCCTAACCCTAACCCTAGCCCGGAACGGAAACCCACCACCAGCCCTACACCTTACCCTATGCCGTAGCCTACTCCTGGCCCGTACGCTGGCACTGACACGTGCGTCAGCACGTAGCCTGACCTTCCCACATTTCCGTACCCTCACCTGTGCCCTAAGCCTTGCTGTTCCCTTACCCTAACCCTAGTACGGAACGGAAACACACCACCAGCCCTACACCTAACCTCCAAGCCATAGCCTACTCATGGCCCGTACGCTGGCACTGACCACTGTGTCAGCACGTAGCCTGACCCTCCCACGTTTCCGTACCCTCACCAGCGCCCTAAGACTTGCCGTTCCCTAACCATAACCCTAGCCCGGAACGGAAACCCACCACCAGCCCTACACTATACCCTACGCCGTAGCCTACTCCTGGCCCGTACGCTGGCACTGACCCGTGCGTCAGAACGTTGTCTGACCCTCCCACGTTTCCGTACCCTCACATGTGCCCTAAGCCTTGCCGTTCCCTAACCCTAACCCTAGCACCCAACGGAAACCCACCACCAGCCCTACACCTTACCCCCAAGCCGTAGCCTACTCCTGGCCCGTATTCTGGCACTGACACGTGCGTCAGCACGTAGCCTGACCCTCCCACGTTTCCGTACCATCACCTGTGCCCTAAGCCTTGACGTTCCCTAACCCTAACCCTAGCCCGGAACAGAAACCCACCACCAGCCCTAGACATTACCCTCCGGCGTAGCCTACTGCTGGCCTGTATGCTGGCACTGACCCGTGCGTCAGCACGTAGCCTGACCCTCCCACGTTTCTGTAACCTCACCTGAGCACTAAGCCTTGCCGTTCGGTAACCCTAACCCTAGCCCGGAATGGAAAACCACCACCAGCCCTACACCTTAACCCCAAGCCGTAGCCTACTCCTGGCCCGTACTCGGCACTGACACGTGCGTCAGCAAGTAGCCTGACCCTCCCACGTTTCAGGGCCCTCAACTGTGCCCTAAGCCTGGCCGTTCCTAACACTAACCCTAGCCCAGAACGGAAACCCACCACCAGCTCTACACCTTACCCACAAGCCGTAGCCTACTCCTGGCCCGTATGCTGACACTGACCCGTGCGTCAGCACGTATCCTGACCCTCCCACGTTTCCGTACCCTCACCTGTCCCCTAAGCCTTGACGTTCATTAACCCTAACACTAGCCGGAACGGAAAACCACCACCAGCCCTACACCTCACCATATGTCGTAGCCTACACCTGGCCCGTACGCGGGCACTGACCCGTGCGTCAGCACGTAGCCTGACCCTCCCACGTTTCCGTACCCTCACCTGTGCCGTAAGCCTTGCCGTTCCCTAACCCTAACCCTAGCCCCGAACGGAAACCCACCACCAGCTCTAAAACTTACCCACAAGCCGTAGCCTTCTCCTGGCCCATATGCTATCACTGACCCATGCGTCAGCACGTAGCCTGACCCTCCCACCTTTTCGCACACTCACCTGTGCCCTAAGCCTTGCCGTTCCCTAACCCTAACACTAGCCCGGAACGGAAACCCACCACCAGCCCTAGGCCTTTCCCTACGCCGTAGCCTACTCCTGACCCGTACGCTGGCACTGACCCATGCGTCAGCACGTAACCTCACCCTCCCACGTTTCCGTACCCTCACCTGTGCCCTATGCCTTGACGTTCCCTAACCCTAACCCTAGCCCGGAACGGAAACCCACCACCAGCCCTACAACTTACCCCCAAGCTGTAGCCTACTCCTGGCCCGTATGCTGGCTCTGACCCGTGCGTCAGCCCGTAGCCTGACCCTCCCACGATTCCGTACCCTCAACTGTGCCCTATGCCTTGCCGTTCCCTAACCCTAACCCTAGCACAGAACGGAAACCCACCTCCAGCCCTACACTTTACCCTATGCCGTAGCCTACACCTGGCCCGTACGTGGGCACTGACCCGTGCGTCAACACGTAGCCTGATCTTCCCACATTTCCGTACCCTCACCTGTGCCCTAAGCCTTGACGTTCCCTAACCCTTACCATAGTACGGAACGGAAACCCACCACCAGCCCTACACCTAACGCCCAAGCCATAGCCTACACCTGGCCCGTACGCTGACACTGACCCGTGCGTCAGCACGTAGCCTGACCCTCCCACGTTTCCGTACCCTCACCTGTGCCCTAAGCCTTGCCGTTCCCTAAGCCTAAACCTAGCCAGGAACGGAAACCCACCAGAAGCCCTATACCTTACCATACGCCATAGCCTACTCCTGGCCCGTACACTGGCACTGACCCATGCATCAGCACGTAGCCTGAACCTCCAACTTTTCTGTACCCTCACCTGTGCCCTAAGCCTTGACGTTCACTAACACTAACCCTAGCCCGAAACGGAAACCCACCACCAGCCCTACACCTTACCCTACGCCGTAGCCTACTCCTGGCGCGTATGCTGGCACTGACCCATGTGTCAGCACGTAGCCAGACCCTCCCACGTTTCCGTACTCTCACCTGTGCCCTGAGCCTTGACGTTCCCTAACCCTAACCCTAGCCCGGAATGGAAACCCACCACCAGCCCTACACATTTCCCTACGACGTAGCCTACTCCTGGCCCGTACGCTGGCACTGACCCATGCATCAGCACGTAGCCTGAACCTCCAACTTTTCTGTACCCTCACCTGTGCCCTAAGCCTTGACGTTCACTAACACTAACCCAAGCCCGAAACGGAAACCCACCACCAGCCCTACACCTTACCTTACGCCGTAGCCTACACCTGGCCCGTACGTTGCACTGACCGGTGCGTCAGCACGTAGCCTGACCTGCCCACGTTTCCGTACCCTCACCTGTGCCCTAAGCCTTGCCGTTCCCTTACCATAACCGTAGCCCGGAACGGAAACCCACCACCAGCCCTACAACTTACCCCCAAGCTGTAGACTACTCCTGGCCCGTATGCTGGCACTGACCCGTGCGTCAGCACGTAGCCTGACCGTCCCACGTTTCCGTACCCTCACCTGTGCCCTATGCCTTGCCGTTCCCTAACCCTAACCCTAGCACAGAACGGAAACCCACCTGCAGCCCTACACTTTACCCTATGCCGTAGCCTACACCAGGCCCGTACGTGGGCACTGACCCGTGTGTCAGCATGTAGCCTAACCCTCCCACGTTTCCGTACCCTCACCTCTGCCCTAAGCCTTGCCGTTCCCTAACCCTAACCCTAGCCCGGAACGGAAACCCACCACCAGCCCTAAACATTACCCACAAGCCGTAGCCTATAACTGGCCCGTATGCTGGCACTGAACCGTGCGTCAGCACGTAGCCTGACCCTCCCACGTTTACGTACACTCACCTGTGCCCTAAGGCTTGCCGTTCCCTAACCCTAACCCTAGCCCGGAACGGAAACCCACCACCAGCCCTACAACTTACCCCCAAGCTGTAGCCTACTCCTTGTCCATACGCTGGCACTGACCTATGCGTCAGCACGTAGCCTGAAATTCCCACATTACCGTAACCTCACCTGTGCCTTAAGCCTTGCCGTTCCCTAACCCTAACCCTAGTATGGAACGGAAACACACCACCAGCCCTACACCTAACCCCCAAGCCATAGCCTATTCCTGGCCCGTACGCTGGCACTGACCCGTGCGTCAGCACGTAGCCTGACCCTCCCACATTTCCTTACCCTCACCTGTGCCCTAAGCCTTGCTGTTCCCTAACACTAACCCTAGCCTGGAATGGAAACACACCACCAACCCTACACCTAACCACCAAGCCGTAGCCTACTCCTGGCCGGTACGCTGGCACTGACACGTGCATCAGCATGTAGCCTGACCCTCCCACGTTTCCGTAACCTCACCTGTGCCCTACGCTTTGCCATTCCCTAACCCTAACTGTAGCCCGAAAGGGAAACAGCCCTACACCTTACCCTACGCCGTAGCCTACTCCTTGCCGGTACGCTGGCACTGACACGTGCATCAGAATGTACCCTGACCCTCCCACGTTTCCGTACCCTCACCTGTGCCCTAAGCCTTGCCGTTCCCTAACCCTAACCCAAGCCGGAACGGAATCCCACCACCAGCCCTACACCTTACCATATGCCGTAGCCTATTCCTGGCCCATACGCTGGCACTGACACGTGCGTCAGCATGTAGCCTGACCCTCCCACGTTTCCGTACCCTCACCTGTGCCCTAAGCCTTGCCGTTCCCTAACCCTAACACTAGCCCGGAACGGAAACCCACCAAAAGCCCTACACCTTACCATACGCCATAGCCTACTCGTGGCCCGTACGCTGGCACTGACCCGTGAGTCAGCATGTAGCCTGACCCTCCCACGTTTCCGTAACCTCACCTGTGCGCTAAGCCTTGCCGTTCCCTCACCCTAACCCTAGCCAGGAACGGAAACCCACCAGCAGCCCTACACCTTACGCTACGCCGTAGCCTACTCCTGGCTCGTACGCTGGCACTGACCCATGCGTCAGCACGTAGCCTGGCCCTCACACATTTCCGTACCCTCACCTGTGCCCTAAGCGTTGCCGTTCCCTAACCCTAAACCTAGTCCGGAACGGAAACCCACCACCAGCCCTACAGCTTACCACCAAGCCATAGCCTATTCCTGGCCCGTACGCTGGCACTGACACGTATGTCAGCATGTAGCCTGAACCTCCCACGTTTCCGTACCCTCACCTGTGCCCTAAGCCTTGCCGTTCCCAAACCCTAACCCTAGTCCGGAACGGAAACCCACCACCAGCCCTACACCTAACCCCCAAGCAGTAGCCTACTCCTGGCTGGTACGCTGGCACTGACACGTGCATCGACACATAGCCTGACCCTCCCCCGTTTCCGTACCCTCACCTGTGCCCTAAGCCTTGCCGTTCCCTAACCCTAACCCTGGCCCACAACGGAAACCCACCACCAGCCCTACACCTTACCCTACGCCGTCGCCTACTCCTGGCCCGTACACTGGCACTGACATGTGCGTCAGCACGTAGCCTGACCTTACCACATTTCCATAGCCTCACCTGTGCCCTAAGGCTTGCCGTTCCCTAACCCTAACCCTAGTACGGAACGGAAACCCACCACCACCCCTAAACCTAACGCCCACACCATAGCCTACTCCTGGCCCGTATGCTGGCAATGACCCGTGCGTCAGCATGTAGCCTGACCCTCCCACGTTTCCGTACCCTCACCTGTGCCCTAAACCTTGCCGTTCCCTAACTCTAACCCTAGCCTGGAATGGAAACCCACCACCAGCCCTACATCTAACCCCCAAGCCGTAGCCTACTCCTGGCCGGTACGCTGGCACTGACACGTGCGTCAGCACGTACCCTGACCCTCCCACGTTTCCGTACCCTAACCTGTGCCCTAAGCTTTGCCGTTACCTAACCCTAACCCTAGCCCGGAACAGAATCCCACCACCAGACCTACACTCTACCCTATGCCCTAGCCTATTCCTGGCCCATACGTTGGCACTGACCCTTGCGTCAGCACGTAGCCTGACTCTCCCACGTTTCCGTACCCTCACCTGTGCCCTAAGCCTTGCCGTTCCCTAACCCTAACCCTAGCCCGGAACGGAAACCCACCACCAGCCCTACAACTTACCCGCAAGCCGTAGCCTTCTCCTGGCCCATATGCTATCACTGACCCGTGCGTCAGCACGTAGCCTGACCCTCCCACCTTTTCGTACACTCACCTGTGCCCTAAGCCTTGCCGTTCCCTAACCCTAACACTAGCCCGGAACGGAAACCCACCACCAGCCCTAGGCCTTTCCCTACGCCGTAGCCTACTCCTGACCCGTACGCTGGCACTGACCCATGCGTCAGCACGTAGCCTCACCCTCCCACGTTTCCGTACCCTCACCTGTGCCCTATGCCTTGACGTTCCCTAACCCTAACCCTAGCCCGGAACGGAAACCCACCACCAGCCCTACAACTTACCCCCAAGCTGTAGCCTACTCCTGGCCCGTATGCTGGCTCTGACCCGTGCGTCAGCCCGTAGCCTGACCCTCCCACGATTCCGTACCCTCAACTGTGCCGTATGCCTTGCCGTTCCCTAACCCTAACCCTAGCACAGAACGGAAACCCACCTCCAGCCCTACACTTTACCCTATGCCGTAGCCTACACCTGGCCCGTACGTGGGCACTGACCCGTGTGTCAACACGTAGCCTGATCTTCCCACATTTCCGTACCCTCACCTGTGCCCTAAGCCTTGACGTTCCCTAACCCTTACCATAGTACGGAACGGAAACCCACCACCAGCCCTACACCTAACGCCCAAGCCATAGCCTACTCCTGGCCCGTACGCTGACACTGACCCGTGCGTCAGCACGTAGCCTGACCCTCCCACGTTTCCGTACCCTCACCTGTGCCCTAAGCCTTGCCGTTCCCTAAGCCTAAACCTAGCCAGGAACGGAAACCCACCAGAAGCCCTATACCTTACCATACGCCATAGCCTACTCCTGGCCCGTACACTGGCACTGACCCATGCATCAGCACGTAGCCTGAACCTCCAACTTTTCTGTACCCTCACCTGTGCCCTAAGCCTTGACGTTCACTAACACTAACCCTAGCCCGAAACGGAAACCCACCACCAGCCCTACACCTTACCCTACGCCGTAGCCTACTCCTGGCGCGTATGCTGGCACTGACCCATGTGTCAGCACGTAGCCAGACCCTCCCACGTTTCCGTACTCTCACCTGTGCCCTGAGCCTTGACGTTCCCTAACCCTAACCCTAGCCCGGAATGGAAACCCACCACCAGCCCTACACATTTCCCTACGACGTAGCCTACTCCTGGCCCGTACGCTGGCACTGACCCATGCATCAGCACGTAGCCTGAACCTCCAACTTTTCTGTACCCTCACCTGTGCCCTAAGCCTTGACGTTCACTAACACTAACCCTAGCCCGAAACGGAAACCCACCACCAGCCCTACACCTTACCTTACGCCGTAGCCTACACCTGGCCCGTACGTTGCACTGACCGGTGCGTCAGCACGTAGCCTGACCTGCCCACGTTTCCGTACCCTCACCTGTGCCCTAAGCCTTGCCGTTCCCTTACCATAACCGTAGCCCGGAACGGAAACCCACCACCAGCCCTACAACTTACCCCCAAGCTGTAGACTACTCCTGGCCCGTATGCTGGCACTGACCCGTGCGTCAGCACGTAGCCTGACCGTCCCACGTTTCCGTACCCTCACCTGTGCCCTAAGCCTTGCCGTTCCCTAACCCTAACCCTAGCCCGGAACGGAAACCCACCACCAGCCCTAAACATTACCCACAAGCCGTAGCCTATAACTGGCCCGTATGCTGGCACTGAACCGTGCGTCAGCACGTAGCCTGACCCTCCCACGTTTACGTACACTCACCTGTGCCCTAAGGCTTGCCGTTCCCTAACCCTAACCCTAGCCCGGAACGGAAACCCACCACCAGCCCTACAACTTACCCCCAAGCTGTAGCCTACTCCTTGTCCATACGCTGGCACTGACCTGTGCGTCAGCACGTAGCCTGAAATTCCCACATTACCGTAACCTCACCTGTGCCTTAAGCCTTGCCGTTCCCTAACCCTAACCCTAGTATGGAACGGAAACACACCACCAGCCCTACACCTAACCCCCAAGCCATAGCCTATTCCTGGCCCGTACGCTGGCACTGACCCGTGCGTCAGCACGTAGCCTGACCCTCCCACATTTCCTTACCCTCACCTGTGCCCTAAGCCTTGCTGTTCCCTAACACTAACCCTAGCCTGGAATGGAAACACACCACCAACCCTACACCTAACCACCAAGCCGTAGCCTACTCCTGGCCGGTACGCTGGCACTGACACGTGCATCAGCATGTAGCCTGACCCTCCCACGTTTCCGTAACCTCACCTGTGCCCTACGCTTTGCCATTCCCTAACGCTAACTGTAGCCCGAAAGGGAAACAGCCCTACACCTTACCCTACGCCGTAGCCTACTCCTTGCCGGTACGCTGGCACTGACACGTGCATCAGAATGTACCCTGACCCTCCCACGTTTCCGTACCCTCACCTGTGCCCTAAGCCTTGCCGTTCCCTAACCCTAACCCAAGCCGGAACGGAATCCCACCACCAGCCCTACACCTTACCATATGCCGTAGCCTATTCCTGGCCCATACGCTGGCACTGACACGTGCGTCAGCATGTAGCCTGACCCTCCCACGTTTCCGTACCCTCACCTGTGCCCTAAGCCTTGCCGTTCCCTAACCCTAACACTAGCCCGGAACGGAAACCCACCAAAAGCCCTACACCTTACCATACGCCATAGCCTACTCGTGGCCCGTACGCTGGCACTGACCCGTGAGTCAGCATGTAGCCTGACCCTCCCACGTTTCCGTAACCTCACCTGTGCGCTAAGCCTTGCCGTTCCCTCACCCTAACCCTAGCCAGGAACGGAAACCCACCAGCAGCCCTACACCTTACGCTACGCCGTAGCCTACTCCTGGCTCGTACGCTGGCACTGACCCATGCGTCAGCACGTAGCCTGGCCCTCACACATTTCCGTACCCTCACCTGTGCCCTAAGCGTTGCCGTTCCCTAACCCAAAACCTAGTCCGGAACGGAAACCCACCACCAGCCCCACAGCTTACCACCAAGCCATAGCCTATTCCTGGCCCGTACGCTGGCACTGACACGTATGTCAGCATGTAGCCTGAACCTCCCATGTTTCCGTACCCTCACCTGTGCCCTAAGCCTTGCCGTTCCCAAACCCTAACCCTAGTCCGGAACGGAAACCCACCACCAGCCCTACAACTAACCCCCAAGCAGTAGCCTACTCCTGGCTGGTACGCTGGCACTGACACGTGCATCGACACATAGCCTGACCCTCCCCCGTTTCCGTACCCTCACCTGTGCCCTAAGCCTTGCCGTTCCCTAACCCTAACCCTGGCCCACAACGGAAACCCACCACCAGCCCTACACCTTACCCTACGCCGTCGCCTACTCCTGGCCCGTACACTGGCACTGACATGTGCGTCAGCACGTAGCCTGACCTTACCACATTTCCATAGCCTCACCTGTGCCCTAAGGCTTGCCGTTCCCTAACCCTAACCCTAGTACGGAACGGAAACCCACCACCACCCCTAAACCTAACGCCCAAACCATAGCCTACTCCTGGCCCGTATGCTGGCAATGACCCGTGCGTCAGCATGTAGCCTGACCCTCCCACGTTTCCGTACCCTCACCTGTGCCCTAAACCTTGCCGTTCCCTAACTCTAACCCTAGCCTGGAATGGAAACCCACCACCAGCCCTACATCTAACCCCCAAGCCGTAGCCTACTCCTGGCCGGTACGCTGGCACTGACACGTGCGTCAGCACGTACCCTGACCCTCCCACGTTTCCGTACCCTAACCTGTGCCCTAAGCTTTGCCGTTACCTAACCCTAACCCTAGCCTGGAACAGAATCCCACCACCAGACCTACACTCTACCCTACGCCCTAGCCTATTCCTGGCCCATACGTTGGCACTGACCCTTGCGTCAGCACGTAGCCTGACTCTCCCACGTTTCCGTACCCTCACCTGTGCCCTAAGCCTTGCCGTTCCCTAACCCTAACCCTAGCCCGGAACGGAAACCCACCACCAGCCCTACAACTTACCCGCAAGCCGTAGCCTTCTCCTGGCCCATATGCTATCACTGACCCGTGCGTCAGCACGTAGCCTGACCCTACCACCTTTTCGTACACTCACCTGTGCCCTAAGCCTTGCCGTTCCCTAACCCTAACACTAGCCCGGAACGGAAACCCACCACCAGCCCTAGGCCTTTCCCTACGCCGTAGCCTACTCCTGACCCGTACGCTGGCACTGACCCATGCGACAGCACGTAGCCTCACCCTCCCACGTTTCCGTACCCTCACCTGTGCCCTATGCCTTGACGTTCCCTAACCCTAACCCTAGCCCGGAACGGAAACCCACCACCAGCCCTACAACTTACCCCCAAGCTGTAGCCTACTCCTGGCCCGTATGCTGGCTCTGACCCGTGCGTCAGCCCGTAGCCTGACCCTCCCACGATTCCGTACCCTCAACTGTGCCCTATGCCTTGCCGTTCCCTAACCCTAACCCTAGCACAGAACGGAAACCCACCTCCAGCCCTACACTTTACCCTATGCCGTAGCCTACACCTGGCCCGTACGTGGGCACTGACCCGTGCGTCAACACGTAGCCTGATCTTCCCACATTTCCGTACCCTCACCTCTGCCCTAAGCCTTGACGTTCCCTAACCCTTACCATAGTACGGAACGGAAACCCACCACCAGCCCTACACCTAACGCCCAAGCCATAGCCTACTCCTGGCCCGTACGCTGACACTGACCCGTGCGTCAGCACGTAGCCTGACCCTCCCACGTTTCCGTACCCTCACCTGTGCCCTAAGCCTTGCCGTTCCCTAAGCCTAAACCTAGCCAGGAACGGAAACCCACCAGAAGCCCTATACCTTACCATACGCCATAGCCTACTCCTGGCCCGTACACTGGCACTGACCCATGCATCAGCACGTAGCCTGAACCTCCAACTTTTCTGTACCCTCACCTGTGCCCTAAGCCTTGACGTTCACTAACACTAACCCTAGCCCGAAACGGAAACCCACCACCAGCCCTACACCTTACCCTACGCCGTAGCCTACACCTGGCCCGTACGTTGCACTGAACCGTGCGTCAGCACGTAGACTGACCCTCCCACGTTTACGTACACTCACCTGTGCCCTAAGCCTTGCCGTTCCCTAACCCTAACCCTAGCCCGGAACAGAAACCCACCACCAGCCCTATACCTTACCCTACGCTGTAGCCTACTGCTGGCCCGTACGCTGGCACTGACCCATGCGTAACCACGTAGCCTGACGCTCCCACGTTTCCGTTCCCTCACCTGTGCCCTAAGCCTTGACGTTCCCTAACCCTAACCCTAGCCCGGAACGGAAACCCACCACCAGCCCTAGACCTTACCCTACGGCGTAGCCTACTCCTGGCCTGTACGCTGACACTGAAACGTGCGTCACCACGTAGCCTGACCCTCCCACGTTTCCGTACCCTCACCTGTGCCCTAAGCTTTGCCGTTCCCTAACCCTAACCCTAGCCCGGAACGGAAACCCACCACCAGCCCTAAACCTTTCCCTACGCCGTAGCCTACTCCTGGCCCGTACCCTGGCACTTACACTTGTGTCAGCATGTAGCCTGAACCTCCCAAGTTTCCGTACCCTCACCTGTGCCCTAAGCCTTGCCGTTCCTTAACCCTAACCCTAGCCCGTAACGGAAACCCAACACCAGCCCTACACCTAACCCCCAAGCCGTAGCCTACTCCTGGCCGGTACGCTGGCACTGACCTGTGCATCGACACATAGCCTGACCCTCCCCCGTTTCCGTACCCTCACCTGTGCCCTAAGCCTTGCCGTTCCCTAACCCTAACCCTAGCCATGAACGGAAACCCACCACCAGCCCTACAACTTACCCCCAAGCCTTAGGCTACTCCTGGACCTTACGCTGGCACTGACCCGTGCGTCCGCACGTAGCCTGACCCTCCCACGTTTGCGGACCCTCACCTGTGCCCTAAGACTTGCCATTCCCTAACTCTAACCCTAGCCCGGAACGGAAACCCTCCACCAGCCCTACACCTTTCCCTACACCGTAGCCTATTCCTGGCCCATACGCAGGCACTGACCCTTTCATCAGCACGTAGCCTGACCCTCCCACTATTCTGTACCCTTACCTGAGCCCTAAGACTTGCCGTTCCCTAACACTAACCCTAGCCCGGAACGGAATCCCACCACCAGCCCTACACCTTACCATATGCCGTAGCATACTCCTGGCCGGTACGCTGCCACTAAGCCGAGCATCAGCAAGTAGCCTGACCCTCCCACGTTTCCGTACTTTCAGCTGTGCCCTAAGCCTTGCCGTTCCCTAACCCGAACCCTAGCCCGGAACGGAAACCCACCACTTTCCCTACACCTTACCCCAAAGCCGTAGCCTACTCCTGGCCCGTACGCTGGCACTGACCCGTGCGTCAGCACATAGCCTGACCCTCCCACGTTTCCGTACCCTCACCTGTGCCCTAAGCCTTCCTGTTCAATAACACTAACCCTAGCCTGGAATGGAAACCCACCAACAGCCCCACACCAACCACCAAACCGTAGCCTACTCCTGGCCGGTATGCTGGCACTGACCCGTGCGTCATCACGTAGCCTAAACCTCCCATGTTTCCGTAACCTCACATGTGCCCTAAGCTTTGCCGTTCCCTAACCCTAACTGTAGTTCGAAACGGAAACCCACCAACAGCCCTACAACTTACCCCCAAGCCGTAGCCTACTCCTGGTCCATACGCTGGCATTGACCCATGCGTCAGAATGTATCCTGACCCTGTCACGTTGCTGTACCCTCACCTGTGCCCTAAACCTTGCCATTCCCTAACCCTAACGCTAGACCGGAACGGAAACCCACCACAAGCCCTACAACTTACCCCCAAGCCATAGCCTACTCGTGGTCCATACGCTGGCACTGACCTGTGCGTCAGCATGTAGCCTGACCTTCCCACGTTACCGTAACGTCACCTGTGCCCTAAGGCTTGCCGTTCCCTAACACTAACCCTAGTACGGGACGGAAACACTCCACAAGCCCTACAACTAACCCACAAGCCATAGCCTATTCCTGGCCCGTACGCTGGCACTGACCCATGTGTCAGCACGTAGCCTGACCCTCCCACGTTTCCGTACCCTCACCTATGCCCTAAGCCTTGCTGTTCCCTAACACTAACCCTAGCCCGGAACGGAAATCCACCACCAGCCCTACACCTAACCCCCAAGCCGTAGCCTACTCCTGGCAGGTACGATGGCACTGAGCCGTGTGTCAGCACGTAGCCTGACGCTCCCACGTTTCAGTACCCTCACCTGTGCCCTAAGCCTTGCCGTTCCCTAACCCTAACCCTAGCCCGGAACGGAAACCCACCACCAGCCCTACACCTTACCGTACGCCGTAGCCTACTCCTGGACCGTACGCGGACACAGACCCGTGCGTCAGCAGGTAGCCTGACCCGCCCTCGTTTCCGTACCCTCACCTGTGCCCTAAGCCTTGCCGTTCCCTAACCCTAACCCTAGCCCGGAACGGAAAACCACCACCAGCCCTAAACCTTTCCCTAAGCCGTAGCCTTCTCCTGGCCTGTACGCTGGCACTGACACATGCGTCAGCATGTAGTCTGACCCCCACACGTTTCCATACCCTCACCTGGGCCCTAAGCCTTGTCGTTCCCTAACCCTAACCCTAGCCCGGAACGGAAACCCACCACAAGCCCTACACCTTACCCTATGCCGTAGCCTACTCCTGGCCCGAACGCTGGCACTGACCCGTGCGTCAGCACGTAGCCTGACCTTCCCACATTTCCGTACCCTCACCTTTGCCCTAAGACTTGCCGTTCCCTAACCCTAACCCTAGCCCCGTACGGAAACCCACCAGCAGCCTTACACCTAACCCCCAAGCCGTAGCCTACTCCTGGCCGGTATGCTTGCACTGACCCATGCATCAGCACGTAGCCTGACCCTCCCACGTTTCTTTATCCTCACCTGTGCCCTAAGCCTTGCCGTTCCCTAACCCTATCCCTAGCCCTGAACGGAAAACCACCACCAGCCCTACACTTTACCCCACGCCGTAGCCTACTCCTGGCCCGTACGCTGGCACTGACCCGTGCGTCAGCAAGTAGCCTGACCCTCCCACGTTTCCGTACCCTCACCTGTGCCCTAAGACTTGCCGTTCCCTAACCCTAACTCTAGCCCGGAACGGAAACCCACCACCAGCCCTAAACCTTACCCTATGCTGTAGCCTACACCTGTCCCGTACGCGGGTAATGACCTGTGCTTCAGCAAGTAGCCTGAACCTCCCATGTTACCGGACCCTCACCTGTGCCCTAAGCCTTGCCGTTCCCTAACCCTAACCCTAGCCCGGAACGGAAACCCACCACCAGCCCTACAACTTACCCCCAAGCCTTAGGCTACTCCTGGACCTTACGCTGGCACTGACCCGTGCGTCAGCACGTAGCCTGACCCTCCCACGTTTGCAGACCCTCACCTGCGCCCTAAGCCTTGCCATTCCCTAACTGTAACCCTAGCCCGGAACGGAAACCCACCACCAGCCCTCCACCATTCCCTACGCCGTAGCCTATTCCTGGCCCATACGCAGGCACTGACCCTTTCATCAGCACGTAGCCTGACCCTCCCACGTTTCCGTACCCTCACCTGTGCCCTAAGACTTGCCGTTCCCTAACCCTAACCCTAGCCCGGAACGGAAACACAACACCAGCCCTACACCTTACCACCAAGCCTTAGCCTACTCCTGGTCCATACGCTGGCACTGACCTGTGCGTCAGCACTTAGCCTGAACTTCTCACATTACCGTACCCTCACCTGTGCCCTAAGCCTTGCCGTTCCCTAACCTTAACCCTAGTACGGAATGGAAACACACCACAAGCCCTACACCTAACCCCCAAGCCATAGTCTAATCCTTGCCCGTACGCTGACACTGACCCGTGCGTCAGCACGTAGCCTGACCCTCCCACGTTTCCGTACCCTCACCTGTGCCCTAAGCATTGCTGTTCCCTAACACTAACCCTAAACTTGAACGGAAACTCACCACCAGCCCTACACCTAACCACCAAGCCGTAGCCTACTCCTGGCCCGTACGCTGGCACTGAACCGTGCGTCATCACGTAGCCTGACCCTCCCAAGTTTCCGTAAACTCACCTGTGCCCTAAGCTTTGCCGTTCCCTAACCCTAACTGTAGCCCGGAACGGAAACCCACCACCAGCCCTACACCTTACCCTACGCCGTAGCCTACTCCTGGCCCGTACGCTGGCACTGAACCGTGCGTCATCACGTAGCCTGACCCTCCCAAGTTTCCGTACCCTCACCTGTGCCCTATGCCTTGCCGTTCCCTAACACTAACCCTAGCACAGAACGGAAACCCACCTCCAGCCCTACACTTTACCCTATGCCGTAGCCTACACCTGGCCCGTACGTGGGCACTGACCCGTGCGTCAGCACGTAGCCTGACCCTCCCACGTTTCCGTACCCTCACCTGTGCCCTAAGCCTTGCCGTTCCCTAACCCTTACCATAGTACGGAACGGAAACCCACCACCAGCCCTACACCTAACGCCCAAGCCATAGCCTACTCCTGGCCCGTACGCTGGCACTGACCCGTGCGTCAACACGTAGTCTGACCATCCCACGTTTCCGTACCATCACCTGTGCCCTAAGCCTTGCCGTTCCCTCACCCTAACCCTAGCCAGGAACGGAAACCCACCAGAAGCCCTATACCTTACCATATGCCATAGCCTACTCCTGGCCCGTACGCTGGCACTGAACCGTGAGTCAGCACGTAGCCTGACCCTCCCACGTTTCCGTACCCTCACCTGTGCCCTAAGCCTTGCCGTTCCCTCACCCTAACCCTAGCCAGGAACGGAAACCCACCACCAGCCCTACACCTTACCCTACGCCGTAGCCTACACCTGGGCCGCACATTGGCACTGACCCGTGCGTCAGCACGTAGCCTGACCTGCCCACGTTTCCGTACCCTCACCTGTGCACTAAGCCTTGCCGTTCCCTTACCCTAACCGTAGCCCGGAACGGAAACCCACCACCAGCCCTACAACTTACCCCCAAGCTGTAGCCTACTCCTGGCCCGTATGCTGGCACTGACCGGTGCGTCAGCACGTAGCCTGACCCTCCCACGTTTCCGTACCTTCACCTGTGCCCTATGCCTTGCCGTTCCCTAACCCTAACCCTAGCACAGAACGGAAACCCACCTCCAGCCCTACACTTTACCCTATGCCGTAGCCTACACCTGGCCCGTACGTGGGCACTGAACCGTGTGTCAGCATGTAGCCTAACCCTCCCACGTTTCCGTACCCTCACCTCTGCCCTAAGCCTTGCCGTTCCCTAACCCTAACCCTAGCCTTGAACGGAAACTCACCACCAGCCCTAAACATTACCCACAAGCCGTAGCCTACACCTGGCCCGTATGCTGGCACTGACCCGTGCGTCAACACGTAGCCTGACCCTCCCACGTTTACGTACACTCACCTGTGCCCTAAGCCTTGCCGTTCCCTAACCCTAACCCTAACCCGGAACGGAAACCCACCACCAGCCCTATACCTTACCCTACGTTGTAGCCTACTGCTGGCCCGTACGCCGGCACTGACACATGCGTATGCACGTAGCCTGACGCTCCCACGTTTCCGTTCCCTCACCTGTGCCCTAAGCCTTGCCGTTCCCTCACCCTAACCCTAGCCCGGAACGGAAACCCACCACCAGCCCTAGACCATACCCTATGGCGTAGCCTACTCCTGGCCTGTACGCTGACACTGAAACGTGCGTCAGCATGTAGCCTGACCCTCCCACTTTTCCGTACCCTCACCTGTGCCCTAAGACTTGCCGTTCCCTAACACTAACCCTAGCCATGAATGGAAACCCACCACCAGCCCTACAACTTACCCCCAAGCCTTAGGCTACTCCTGGACCTTACGCTGGCACTGACCCGTGCGTCAGCACGTAGCCTGACCCTCCCACGTTTGCGGACCCTCACCTGCGCCCTAAGCCTTGCCATTCCCTAACTGTAACCCTAGCCCGGAACGGAAACCCACCACCAGCCCTCCACCATTCCCTACGCCGTAGCCTATTCCTGGCCCATACGCAGGCACTGACCCTTTCATCAGCACGGAGCCTGACCCTCCCACGTTTCCGTACCCTCACCTGTGCCCTAAGACTTGCCGTTCCCTAACCCTAACCCTAGCCCGGAACGGAAACACAACACCAGCCCTACAACTTACCACCAAGCCTTAGCCTACACCTGGTCCATACGCTGGCACTGACCTGTGCGTCAGCACTTAGCCTGAACTTCTCACATTACCGTACCCTCACCTGTGCCCTAAGCCTTGCCGTTCCCTAACCCTAACCCTAGTACGGAATGGAAACACACCACAAGCCCTACACCTAACCCCCAAGCCATAGTCTAATCCTTCCCCGTACGCTGACAATGACCCGTGCGTCAGCACGTAGCCTGACCCTCCCACGTTTCCGTACCCTCACCTGTGCCCTAAGCATTGCTGTTCCCTAACACTAACCCTAACCTTGAACGGAAACTCACCACCAGCCCTACACCTAACCACCAAGCTGTAGCCTACTCCTGGCCCGTACGCTGGCACTGAACCGTGCGTCATCACGTAGCCTGACCCTCCCAAGTTTCCGTAAACTCACCTGTGCCCTAAGCTTTGCCGTTCCCTAACCCTAACTGTAGCCCGGAACGGAAACCCACCACCAGCCCTACACCTTACCCTACGCCGTAGCCTACTCCTGGCCCGTACGCTGGCACTGAACCGTGCGTCATCACGTAGCCTGACCCTCCCAAGTTTCCGTACCCTCACCTGTGCCCTATGCCTTGCCGTTCCCTAACACTAACCCTAGCACAGAACAGAAACCCACCTCCAGCCCTACACTTTACCCTATGCCGTAGCCTACACCTGGCCCGTACGTGGGCACTGACCCGTGCGTCAGCACGTAGCCTGACCCTCCCACGTTTCCGTACCCTCACCTGTGCCCTAAGCCTTGCCGTTCCCTAACCCTTACCATAGTACGGAACGGAAACCCACCACCAGCCCTACACCTAACGCCCAAGCCATAGCCTACTCCTGGCCCGTACGCTGGCACTGACCCGTGCGTCAACACGTAGCCTGACCCTCCCACGTTTCCGTACCATCACCTGTGCCCTAAGCCTTGCCGTTCCCTCACCCTAACCCTAGCCAGGAACGGAAACCCACCAGAAGCCCTATACCTTACCATATGCCATAGCCTACTCCTGGCCCGTACGCTGGCACTGACCCGTGAGTCAGCACGTAGCCTGACCCTCCCACGTTTCCGTACCCTCACCTGTGCCCTAAGCCTTGCCGTTCCCTCACCCTAACCCTAGCCAGGAACGGAAACCCACCACCAGCCCTACACCTTACCCTACGCCGTAGCCTACACCTGGGCCGCACATTGGCACTGACCCGTGCGTCAGCACGTAGCCTGACCTGCCCACGTTTCCGTACCCTCACCTGTGCCCTAAGCCTTGCCGTTCCCTTACCCTAACCGTAGCCCGGAACGGAAAACCACCACCAGCCCTACAACATACCCCCAAGCTGTAGCCTACTCCTGGCCCGTATGCTGGCACTGACCGGTGCGTCAGCACGTAGCCTGACCCTCCCACGTTTCCGTACCTTCACCTGTGCCCTATGCCTTGCCGTTCCCTAACCCTAACCCTAGCACAGAACGGAAACCCACCTCCAGCCCTACACTTTACCCTATGCCGTAGCCTACACCTGGCCCGTACGTGGGCACTGAACCGTTTGTCAGCATGTAGCCTAACCCTCCCACGTTTCCGTACCCTCACCTCTGCCCTAAGCCTTGCCGTTCCCTAACCCTAACCCTAGCCCGGAACGGAAACTCACCACCAGCCCTAAACATTACCCACAAGCCGTAGCCTACACCTGGCCCGTATGCTGGCACTGACCCGTGCGTCAACACGTAGCCTGACCCTCCCACGTTTACGTACACTCACCTGTGCCCTAAGCCTTGCCGTTCCCTAACCCTAACCCTAACCAGGAACGGAAACCCACCACCAGCCCTATACCTTACCCTACGTTGTAGCCTACTGCTGGCCCGTACGCCGGCACTGACACATGCGTATGCACGTAGCCTGACGCACCCACGTTTCCGTTCCCTCACCTGTGCCCTAAGCCTTGCCGTTCCCTCACCCTAACCCTAGCCCGGAACGGAAACCCACCACCAGCCCTAGACCATACCCTATGGCGTAGCCTACTCCTGGCCTGTACGCTGACACTGAAACGTGCGTCAGCATGTAGCCTGACCCTCCCACTTTTCCGTACCCTCACCTGTGCCCTAAGCCTTGCCGTTCCCTAACCCTAACCCTAGCCATGAATGGAAACCCACCACCAGCCCTACAACTTACCCCCAAGCCTTAGGCTACTCCTGGACCTTACGCTTGCACTGACCCGTGCGTCAGCACGTAGCCTGACCCTCCCACGTTTGCGGACCCTCACCTGCGCCCTAAGCCTTGCCATTCCCTAACTGTAACCCTAGCCCGGAACGGAAACCCACCACCAGCCCTCCACCATTCCCTAGGCCGTAGCCTATTCCTGGCCCATACGCAGGCACTGACCCTTTCATCAGCACGTAGCCTGACCCTCCCACGTTTCCGTACCCTCACCTGTGCCCTAAGCCTTGCCGTTCCCTAACCCTAACCCTAGCCCAGAACGGAAACACAACACCAGCCCTACACCTTACCACCAAGCCTTAGCCTACTCCTGGTCCATACGCTGGCACTGACCTGTGCGTCAGCACTTAGTCTGAACTTCTCACATTACCGTACCCTCACCTGTGCCCTAAGCCTTGCCGTTCCCTAACCCTATCCCTAGTACGGAATGGAAACACACCACAAGCCCTACACCTAACCCCCAAGCCATAGTCTAATCCTTGCCCGTACGCTGACACTGACCCGTGCGTCAGCACGTAGCCTGACCCTCCCACGTTTCCGTACCCTCACCTGTGCCCTAAGCATTGCTGTTCCCTAACACTAACCCTAACCTTGAACGGAAACTCACCACCAGCCCTACACCTAACCACCAAGCCGTAGCCTACTCCTGGCCCGTACGCTGGCACTGAACCGTGCGTCATCACGTAGCCTGACCCTCCCAAGTTTCCGTAAACTCACCTGTGCCCTAAGCTTGGCCGTTCCCTAACCCTAACTGTAGCCCGGAACGGAAACCCACCACCAGCCCTACACCTTACCCTACGCCGTAGCCTACTCCTGGCCCGTACGCTGGCACTGACCCGTGCGTCCGCACGTAGCCTGACCCTCCCACGTTTCCGTATCCTCACCTGTGCCCTAAGCCTTGCCGTTCCCTAACCCTAACCCTAGCCCGGAACGGAAACCCACTCCAGCCCTACACTTTACCCTATGCCGTAGCCTACACCTGGCCCGTACGTGGGCACTGACCGGTGCGTCAGCACGTAGCCTGACCCTCCCACGTTTCCGTACCTTCACCTGTGCCCTATGCCTTGCCGTTCCCTAACCCTAACCCTAGCACAGAACGGAAACCCACCTCCAGCCCTACACTTTACCCTATGCCGTAGCCTACACCTGGCCCGTACGTGGGCACTGAACCGTTTGTCAGCATGTAGCCTAACCCTCCCACGTTTCCGTACCCTCACCTCTGCCCTAAGCCTTGCCGTTCCCTAACCCTAACCCTAGCCCGGAACGGAAACTCACCACCAGCCCTAAACATTACCCACAAGCCGTAGCCTACACCTGGCCCGTATGCTGGCACTGACCCGTGCGTCAACACGTAGCCTGACCCTCCCACGTTTACGTACACTCACCTGTGCCCTAAGCCTTGCCGTTCCCTAACCCTAACCCTAACCAGGAACGGAAACCCACCACCAGCCCTATACCTTACCCTACGTTGTAGCCTACTGCTGGCCCGTACGCCGGCACTGACACATGCGTATGCACGTAGCCTGACGCACCCACGTTTCCGTTCCCTCACCTGTGCCCTAAGCCTTGCCGTTCCCTCACCCTAACCCTAGCCCGGAACGGAAACCCACCACCAGCCCTAGACCATACCCTATGGCGTAGCCTACTCCTGGCCTGTACGCTGACACTGAAACGTGCGTCAGCATGTAGCCTGACCCTCCCACTTTTCCGTACCCTCACCTGTGCCCTAAGCCTTGCCGTTCCCTAACCCTAACCCTAGCCATGAATGGAAACCCACCACCAGCCCTACAACTTACCCCCAAGCCTTAGGCTACTCCTGGACCTTACGCTGGCACTGACCCGTGCGTCAGCACGTAGCCTGACCCTCCCACGTTTGCGGACCCTCACCTGCGCCCTAAGCCTTGCCATTCCCTAACTGTAACCCTAGCCCGGAACGGAAACCCACCACCAGCCCTCCACCATTCCCTACGCCGTAGCCTATTCCTGGCCCATACGCAGGCACTGACCCTTTCATCAGCACGTAGCCTGACCCTCCCACGTTTCCGTACCCTCACCTGTGCCCTAAGCCTTGCCGTTCCCTAACCCTAACCCTAGCCCAGAACGGAAACACAACACCAGCCCTACACCTTACCACCAAGCCTTAGCCTACTCCTGGTCCATACGCTGGCACTGACCTGTGCGTCAGCACTTAGCCTGAACTTCTCACATTACCGTACCCTCACCTGTGCCCTAAGCCTTGCCGTTCCCTAACCCTAACCCTAGTACGGAATGGAAACACACCACAAGCCCTACACCTAACCCCCAAGCCATAGTCTAATCCTTGCCCGTACGCTGACACTGACCCGTGCGTCAGCACGTAGCCTGACCCTCCCACGTTTCCGTACCCTCACCTGTGCCCTAAGCATTGCTGTTCCCTAACACTAACCCTAACCTTGAACGGAAACTCACCACCAGCCCTACACCTAACCACCAAGCCGTAGCCTACTCCTGGCCCGTACGCTGGCACTGAACCGTGCGTCATCACGTAGCCTGACCCTCCCAAGTTTCCGTAAACTCACCTGTGCCCTAAGCTTGGCCGTTCCCTAACCCTAACTGTAGCCCGGAACGGAAACCCACCACCAGCCCTACACCTTACCCTACGCCGTAGCCTACTCCTGGCCCGTACGCTGGCACTGACCCGTGCGTCCGCACGTAGCCTGACCCTCCCACGTTTCCGTATCCTCACCTGTGCCCTAAGCCTTGCCGTTCCCTAACCCTAACCCTAGCCCGGAACGGAAACCCACCTCCAGCCCTACACTTTACCCTATGCCGTAGCCTACACCTGGCCCGTACGTGGGCACTGACCCGTGCGTCAGCACGTAGCCTGACCCTCCCACGTTTCCGAACCCTCACCTGTGCCCTAAGCCTTGCCGTTCCCTAACCCTTACCATAGTACGGAACGGAAACCCACCACCAGCCCTACACCTAACGCCCAAGCCATAGCCTACTCCTGGCCCGTACGCTGGCACTGACCCGTGCGTCAACACGTAGCCTGACCCTCCCAAGTTTCCGTAAACTCACCTGTGCCCTAAGCTTGGCCGTTCCCTAACCCTAACTGTAGCCCGGAACGGAAACCCACCACCAGCCCTACACCTTACCCTACGCCGTAGCCTACTCCTGGCCCGTACGCTGGCACTGACCCATGCGTCTGCACGTAGCCTGACCCTCCCACGTTTCCGTATCCTCACCTGTGCCCTAAGCCTTGCCGTTCCCTAACCCTAACCCTAGCCCGGAACGGAAACCCACCGCGAGCCCTAGACCTAACCCTACGCCGTAGCCTATTCCTGGCCTGTACGCTGGCACTGACCCATGCGTCATCAGGTAGCCTGACGCTCCAACGTTTCCGTGCCCTCACTGTGCCCTAAGCCTTGCCGTTCCGTAACCCTAACCCTAGCCCGGAATGGAAACCCACCAGCTGCCCTACACCTTACCCTATGCCGTAGCCTACTCCTGGCCCGTACGCTGGCACTGACCCGTGCGTCAACACGTAGCCTGACCCTCCCACGTTTCCGTACCCTCACCTGTGCCCTAAGCCTTGCCATTCCCTAACCCTAAACCTAGCCTGGAACGGAAACCCACCAGCAGCCTTAACCTTGCCCTAAGCTGTAGCCTACTCCTGGCCCATACGCTGGCACTGACCCGTGCGTCAGCATCTAGACTGACCCCCCCACGTTTCAGTACCCTCACCTGTGGCCTAAACCTTGCCGTTCCCTAACCCTAACCCTAGCCCGGAACGGAAACCCACCACCAGCCCTACACCTTACCCTACGCCGTAGCCTACTCCTGGCTCGAACGCTGGCACTGACCCATGCGTCAGCATGTAGCCTGACCCTCTCACTTTTCCGTACCCTCACCTGTGCCCTAAGCCTTGCCGTTCCCTAACCCTAACCCCAGCCCGGAACGGAAACCCACCACCAGCCCTACACCTTTCCCTATGCCGTAGCCTATTCCTGGATCGTACGCAGGCACTGACCCTTTCATTGGCACGTAGCCTGACCCTCCCACGTTTCCGTACCCTCACCTGTGCCCTATGCATTGCCGTTCACTAACCCTAACCCTAGCCCGGAACGGAAACCCACCACCACCCCTACAACTTACCCCCAAGCCGTAGCCTACTCCTGGCCGGAACGCTGGCACTGACACGTGCGTCAGCATGTAGCCTGACCCTCACACGTTTCCGTACCCTCACCTGTACCCTAAGCCTTGCCGTTCCCTAACCCTAACCTTAGCCCGGAACAGAAACCCACCACCAGCCCTACACTCTACCCTACGCCGTAGCCTACTCCTGGCCCGTACGCTGGCACTGACCCGGGAGTCAGCACGTAGACTGACCCTCACACGTTTCCGTACCCTCACCTGTGCCCTAACCCTTGCCGTTCCCTCACCCTAACCCTAGCCAAGAACGGAAACCCACCAGCAGCCCTAAACCTTACCCTACACCGTAGCCTACTCCTGGCCTGTACGCTGGCACTGACCCGTGCGTCAGCACGTAGCTTGACCCTCCCACGTTTCCGTACCCTCACCTGTGCCCTAAGCCTTGCTGTTCCCTAACACTAACCCTAACCTGGAACGGAAACCCACCACCAGCCCTACACCTTACCCCCAAAATGCAGCCTACTCCTGGTCCATACGCTGGCACTGACCCGTGTGTCAGAACATATCCTGACCCTGCCACATTGCCGTACCCACACCTGTGCCCTAAACCTTGCCGTTCCCTAACCCTAACCCTAGCCCTGAATGGAAACCCACCAGCAGCCCTGCAGCTAAACCCCAAGCCGTAGCCTACTCCTGGCCGGTACTCTTGCACTGACACGTGCGTCAGCACGTAGCCTGACCCTCCCACGTTTCCGTACCCTCACCTGTGCCCTAAGCCTTGCAGTTCCCTAACCCTAACCCTAGCCCGGAACGGAAACTCACCACCAGCCCTAAACTTTACCCCCAAGCTGAAGCCTACTGCTGGCCCTTACGCGGGCACTGACACGTGCATGAGCCTGAACCTCCCACGTTTCCGTACCCTCACCTGTGCCCTACGCTTTGCCATTCCCTAACCCTAACTGTAGGCCGAATGGGAAACAGCACTACACATTACCCTACGCCGTAGCCTACTCCTGGCCAGTACGCTGGCACTGACACGTGCATCAGCATGAAGCCTGACCCTCCCACGTTTCCGTACCCTCACCTGTGCCCTAAGCCTTGCCGTTCCCTAACCATAACGCAAGCCGGAACGGAATCCCACCACCAGCCCTACACATTACCGTATGCTGTAGCCTATTCCTGGCCCGTACGCTGGCACTGACACCTGCTTCAGCATGTAGCCTGAACCTCACAATTTTCCGTACCCTCACCTGTGCCCTAGGACTTGAAGTTCCCTAACCCTAACACTAGCCCGGAACGGAAACCCACCACAAGCCCTACACCTTACCATACGCCATAGCCTACTCCTGGACCGTACGCTGGCACTGACCCGTGAGTCAGCACGTAGCCTGACCCTCCCACGTTTCCGTACCCTCACCTGTGCCTTAAGCCTTGCCGTTCCCTCGCCCTAACGCTAGCCAGGAACGGAAACCCACCAGCAGCCCTAAACCTTACCCTACGCCGTAGCCTACTCCTGGCCCGTACGCTGGCACTGACCCGTGCGTCAGCACGTAGCCTGACCCTCACACATTTCCGTACCCTCAACTGTTCCCTAAGCGTTGCCGTTCCCTAACCCTAGCCCTAGTCCGGAACGGAAACCCACCACCAGCCCTACAGCTTACCACCAAGCCATAGCCTATTCCTGGCCCGTACGCTGGCACTGACACGTGTGTCAGCATGTAGCCTGAACCTCGCACGTTTCCGTACCCTCACCTGTGCCCTAAGCCTTGCCGTTCCCTAACCCTCACCCTAGCCCCGAACGGAAACCCAACACCAACCCTACACCTAACCCCTAAGCCGTAGCCTACTCCTGGTCCATACGCTGGCACTGACCTGTGCGTCAGCACGTAGCCTGAACTTCCCACATTACCGTACCCTCACCTGTGCCCTAAGCCTTGCCGTTCCCTAACCCTAACCCTAGTACGGAACGGAAACACACCAAAAGCCCTACACCTAACCCCCAAGCCATAGCCTAATGCTGGCCCGTACGCTGGCACTGACCCGTGCGTCAGCACGTAGCCTGCCCCTCCCACGTTTCCGTACCCTCACCTGTGCCCTAAGCCTTGCTGTTCCCTAACACTAAACCTAGCCTGGAACGGAAACCCACCACCAGCCCTACACCTAACCACCAAGCCGTAGCCTACACCTGGCCCGTACGCTGGCACTGACCCGTGCGTCAGCACGTAGCCTGACCCTCCCACTTTTCTGTACCCTTACCTGAGCCGTAAGACTTGCCGTTCCCTAACCCTAACCCTAGACCGGAACGGAATCCCAGCACGAGCCCTACACCTTACCATATGCCGTAGCCTACTCCTGGCCGGTACGCTGCCACTGACCCATGCATCAGCACGTAGCCTGACCCTCCCCCTTTTCCGTACCCTCACCTGTGCCCTAAGCCTTGCCGTTCCCTAACCCTAACCCTAGCCATGAACGGAAACCCAGCACCAGCCCTATATCTTACCCCCAAGCCGTAGGCTACTCCTGGACCTTACGCTGGCACTGACCCTTGCGTCAGCACGTAGCCTGACCCTCCCACGTTTGCGGACCCTCACCTGTGCCCTAAGCCTTGCAATTCCCTAACCCTAACCCTAGCCCGGAACGGAAACCCACCACCAGCCCTACACCATTCCCTATGCCGTAGCCTCTTCCTGGCCCATACGCAGGCACTGACCCTTTCATCAGCACGTAGCCTGACCCTCCCACGTTTCCGTACCCTCACCTGTGCCCTAAGCCTTGCCGTTCCCTAACCCTAACCCTAGCCCGGAACGGAAACCCAACACCAGCCCTACACCTTACCCCCAAGCCGTAGCCTACTCCGGGTCCATATGCTGGCACTGACCTGTGCGTCAGCACGTAGCCTGAACTTCCCACATTACCGTACCCTCACCTGTGCCCTAAGCCTTGCCGTTCCCTAACCCTAACCCTAGTACTGAACGGAAACACACCACAACCCCTACACCTAAACCCCAAGCCATAGCCTAATGCTGGCCCGTACGCTGGCACTGACCCGTGCGTCAGCACGTAGCCTGCCCCTCCCACGTTTCCGTACCCTCACCTGTGCCCTAAGACTTGCTGTTCCCTAACACTAAACCTAGCCTGGAACGGAAACCCACCACCAGCCCTACACCTAACCACCAAGCCGTAGACTACTCCTGGCCCGTACGCTGGCACTGAACCGTGCGTCAGCACGTAGCCTGACCCTCCCACGTTTCCGTATCCTCACCTGTGCCCTAAGCCTTGCCGTTCCCTAACCCTAACCCTAGCCCGGAACGGAAACCCACCGCGATCCCTAGACCTTTCCCTACGCCGTAGCCTACACCTGGCCCGTACGCTGGCACTGACCCATGCGTCAGCACGTAGTCTGACCCTCCCACGTTTCTGTACCCTCACCTGGGCCCTAAGCCTTGCCGTTCCCTAACCCTAACCCTAACCCTGAACGGAAACCCACCACCAGCCCTACACCTTACCCCCAAGCCGTAACCTTCTCCTGGCCGGTACGCTGGCACTGACCAGTGCGTCATCACGTAGCCTGACCCTCCCCCGTTTCCGTACCCTCACCTGTGCCCTAAGCTTTGCCCTTCCCTAACCCTAACTGTAGCCCGGAACGGAAACCCACCACCAGCCCTACAACTTACCCCCAAGCCGTAGCCTACTCCTGGTCCATACGCTGGCACTGACCCGTGCGTCAGAACGTATCCTGACCCTGCCACGTTGCCGTACCCTCACATGTGCCCTAAATATTGCCGTTCCCTAACCCTAACCCTAGCCCGGAACGGAAACCCACCACAAGCCCTACACCTTACCCCCAAGCCGTAGCCTACTCGTGGTCCATACGCTGGCACTGACCTGTGCGTCACCACGTAGCCTGAACTTCCCACGTTACCATAACGTCACCTGTGCCCTAAGCCTTCCTGTTCCCTAACACTAACCCTAGCCCGGAACGGAAACCCACCACCAGCCCTACACCTAACCCCCAAGCCGTAGCCTACTCCTGGCGAGTTCGCTGGCACTGAACCGTGCGTCAGCACGTAGCCTGACACTCCCACGTTTCCGTACCCTCACCTGTGCCCTAAGCCTTGCCGTTCCCTAACCCTAACCCTAGCCCGGAACGGAAAACCACCACCAACACTACACCTTACCCCCAAGCCGTAGCCTACTCCTGGCCCGTACGCTGGCACAGACCCGTGCGTCAGCACGGAGCCTGACACTCCCACGTTTGCGGAGCCTCACCTGTGCCCTAAGCCTTGCCGTTCCCTAACACTAACCCTAGACCGGAATGGAAACCCACCACCAGCCCTACACTTTTCCCTACGCCGTAGCCTATTCCTGGCTCATACGCAGGCACTGACCCTTTCATCAGCAAGTAGCCTGACCCTCCCACGTTTCCGTACCCTCACCTGTGCCCTAAGACTTGCCGTTCACTAACCCTAACCCTAGCCCGGAACGGAAACCCACCACCAGCCCTACACCTTAATCTATGCCGTAGCCTACACCTGGCCCGTACGCGGGCACTGACCTGTGCTTCAGCACGTAGCCTGACCTTCCCACTTTTCCGTACCATCACCTGTGCCCTAAGCCTTGCCGTTCCCTCACCCTCACCCTAGCCAGGAACAGAAAACCATCAGCAGCCCTACACCTTACCCTACGCCGTAGCCTACTCCTGGCACGAACGCTGGTACTGACACGTGCCTCAGCACGTAGCCTGACACTCACACGTTTCCGTACCCTCACCTGTGCCCTAAGCCTTGCCGTTCCCTAACCCTAACCCTAGTCCGGAACGGAAACCCACCACCAGCCCTACAGCTTACCCCCAAGCCATAGCCTATTCCTGGCCCGTACGCTGGCACTGACCCGTGCGTCAGCATGTAGCCTGACCCTCCCACGTTTCCGTACCCTCACCTGTGCCCTAAGATTTGCCGTTCCCTAACCCTAACCCTAGCACGGAACGGAAACCCACCACCAGCCCTACACCTAACCCCCAAGCCGTAGCTTACTCCTGGCCAGTACGGTGGCACTGACACGTGCATCATCACGTAGCCTGACGCTCCCACGTTTCCGTACCCTCACCTGTGCCCTAAGCCTTGCCGTTCCCTAAACCTAACCGTAGCCCGGAACGGAAACCCACCACCAGCCCTAAACCTTACCCCCAAGCCGTAGCCTAATCCTGGCCCGTACGCTGGCACAGACCCGTGCGTCAGCACGAAGCCTGACCCTCCCACGTTTGTGGACCGTCACCTGTGCCCTAAGCCTTGCCGTTCTCTAACCCTAAGCCTAGACCAGAACGGAAACCCACCACCAGCCCTACAACTTACCCCAAAGCCGTAGCCTATTCCTGGACCTTATGCTGGCACTGACCCGTGCGTCAGCACGTAGCCTGACCCTCCCACGTTTCCAGACCACCACCTGTGCCCAAAGCCTTGCCATTCCCTAAGCCTAACCCTAGCCCGGAAGAGAAACCCACCACCAGCCCTACACCTTTCCCTACGCCGTAGCCTATTCCTGGCCCGTACGCAAGCACTGAACCTTTCATCAGCACGTAGCCTGACCCTCCCACGTTTCCGTACCCTCACCTGTGCCCTAAGCCTTGCCGTTCCCTAACCCTAACCCTAGCCCGGAACGGAAACCCACCACCAGCCCTAAACCTTACCCCCAAGCCGTAGCCTACTCCTGGTCCATACGCTGGCAATGACCTGTGCGTCAGCACGTAGCCTGAACTTCCCACATTACCGTACCCTCACCTGTGCCCTAAGCCTTGCCGTTCCCTAACCCTAACCCTAGTACGGAATGGAAACACACCAAAAGCCCTACACCTAACCCCCAAGCCATAGCCTACTCCTGGCCCGTACGCTGGCACTGACCCGTGCGTCAGCACGTAGCCTGACCCTCCCACGTTTCCGTACCCTCACCTGTGCCCTAAGACTTGCTGTTCCCTAACACTAACCCTAGCCCGGAACGGAAACACACCATCAGCCCTACACCTAAACTCCAAGCCGTAGCCTACTCCTGGCTGGTACGCTGGCACTGATAGGTGCGACAGCACGTAGCCTGACCTTCCCACGTTTCCGTACCCTCACCTGTGCCCTAAGCCTTGCCGTTCCCTAACCCTAACCCTAGCCCGGAACGGAAACCCACCACTAGCCGTAAACCTTTCCCTACGCCGTAGCCTACACCTGGCCTGTACGCTGGCACTGACCCATGCGTCAGCACGTAGTCTGACCCTCCCACGTTTCCGTACCCTCACCTGGGCCCTAAGCCTTGCCGTTTCCTAACCCTAACCCTAGCCCATGAACGGAAACCCACCACCAGCCCTACACCTTACCCTACGCCGTAGCCTACTCCTGGCCCGTACGCTGGCACTGACCCGTGCGTCAGCACGTAGCCTAACCCTCTCACGTTTCCGTACCCTCACCTGTGCTGTAAGCCTTGCCGTTCCCTAACCCTAACCCTAGCCCGGAACGGAAACCCACCACCAGCCCTACACATTTCCCTATGCCGTATCCTATTCCTGGCCCATACGCAGGCACTGACCCTTTCATCAGCATGTAGCCAGACCCTCCCACGTTTCCGTACCCTCATCTGTGCCCTAAGCCTTGCCGGTCCGTAACCCTAACCCTAGCCCGGAGCGGAAACCCACCACCAGCCCTAAACCTTACCCACAAGCCGTAGCCTACTCCTGGTCCGTACGCTGGCACTGACACGTGCGTCAGCACGTAGCCTGACCCTCCCACGTTTCCGTACCATCACATGTGCCCTAAGCCTTGTCGTTCCCTCACCCTCACCCTAGCCAGGAACAGAAACCCATCAGCAGCCCTACACATTACCCTACGCCGTAGCCTACTCCTGGCACGTACGCTGGCACTGACACGTGCGTCAGCACGTAGCCTGACCCTCACCCGTTTCCGTACCCTCACCTGTGCCCTAAGCCTTGCCGTTCCCTAACCCTAACCCTAGTACGGAGCGGAAACCCACCACCAGCCCTACAGCTTACCCCCAAGCCATAGCCTATTCCTGGCACGTACGCTGGCACTGACCCGTGCGTCAGCATGTAGCCTGACCCTCCCACGTTTCCGTACCATCACCTGTGCCCTAAGCCTTGCCGTTCCCTAACCCTAACCCTAGCCCGGAACGGAAACCCACCACGAGCCCTACACCTAACCCCCAAGCCGTAGCTTACTCCTGGCCAGTACGCTGGCACTGACCCGTGCATCATCACGTAGCCTGACCCTCCCACGTTTCCGTACACTCACCTGTGCCCTAAGCCTTGCCGTTCCCTAACCCTAACCGTAGCCCGGAACGGAAACCCACCACCAGCCCTGCACCTTACCCCCAAGCCGTAGCCTACTCCTGGCCCGTACGCTGGCACAGACCCGTGCGTCAGCACGAAGCCTGTCGCTCCCACGTTTGTGGACACTCACCTGTGCCCTAAGACTTGCCGTTCCCTAACCCTAACCCTAGCCCGGAACCGAAACCCACCACCAGCCCTACACCTTTCCCTACACCGTAGCCTATTCCTGGCTCATACGCAGGCACTGACCCGTTCATCAGCAAGTAGACTGACCCTCCCACGTTTCCGTACCCTCACCTGTGCCCTAAGCCTTGCCGTTCACTAACCCTAACCCTAGCCGGGAACGGAAACCCACCACCAGCCCTAAACCTTACTCTATGCCGTAGCCTACACCTGGCCCGTACGCGGGCACTGACCTGTGCTTCAGCACGTAGCCTGACCCTCCCATGTTACCGTACGCTCACCTGTGCCCTAAGCCTTGCCGTTCCCTAACCCTAACCCTAGCCCGGAACGGAATCTCACCACCAGCTCTACACCTTATCGTATGCCGTAGCCTAGTCCTGGCCCGTACGCTGACACTGACCCGTGTGTCAGCATGTAGCCTGACCCTCCCACGTTTCCGTAACCTCACCTGTGCCCTAAGCCTTGCCGTTCCCTAACCCTAACCCTAGCCCGGAACAGAAACCCACCACCAGCCCTACACCTTAACCCAAGCCGTAGCCTATTCCTTGCCCGTACGCAGGCACTGACCCTTTCATCAGCACGTAGCCTGACCCTCCCACGTTTCCGTACCCTCATCTGTGCCCTAAGCCTTGCCGTTCCCTAACCCTAACCCTAGCCCGGAACGGAAACCCACCCCCAGCCCTACACGTTAACCTACGCCGTAGCCTACTCCTGGCCTGTACAGTGGCACTGATCCTTGCGTCAGCATGTAGCCTGAACCTCCCACGTTTCCGTACCCTCTCCTGTGCCCTAAGCCTTGCCGTTCTGTAAACCTAACCCTAGCTCGGAACGGAAACCCACCACCAGCCCTACACCATACGCTACACCGTAGCCTACTCCTGGCCCGTACGCTGGCACTGACCCGTGCGTCAGCATGTAGCCTGACCCTCTCACGTTTCCGTACCCTCACATGTGCCCTAAGCCTTGAAGTACCCTATCCCTAACCCTAGCCCGGAACACAAACCCACCACCAGCCCTACACCTTTCCCTACGCCGTAGCCTACTCCTGGCCCGTACGCTGGCACTGAAACGTGCGTCATCACGTAGCCTGACCCTCCCACTTTTCCGTACCCTCACCTGTGCCCTAAGCCTTGCCGTTCCCTTACCCTAACCCTAGCCCGGAACAGAAACCCACCACCCGCACTAAACCTTACCCTATGCCGTAGCCTACTCCTTGCCCGTACCCTGGCACTGACCCGTGCTTCAGCACGTAGCCATACCCTCCCACGTTTCCGTACCCTCACATGTGCCCTAAGCCTTGCCGTTCCCTAACCCTAACCCTAGCCCGGAACGGAAAGCCACCACCAACCCTAAAACTTACCCACAAGCCGAAGCCTACTCCTGGCCCGTACGCTGGCACTGACCCGTGCGTCAGCACGTAACCTGACCCTCCCACGTTTCTCTACCATCACCTGTGCCCTAAGCCTTGCCGTTCCCTCACCCTCACCCTAGCCATGAACAGAAACCTACCAGCAGCCCTACACCTTACCGTACGCCGTAGCCTACTCCTGGCACGTACGCTGGCACTGACACGTGCGTCAGCATGTAGCCTGAACCTCACACGTTTCCATACCCTCACCTTTGCCCTAAGCCTTGCCATTCCCTAACCCTAACCCTAGTCCGGAACGGAAACACAACACCAGCCCTACAGCTTACCCCCAAGCCATAGCCTATTCCTGGCCCATACGCTGGCACTGACCCGTGCGTCAGAATGTAGCCTGACTCTCCCACGTTTCCGTACCCTCACCTGTGCCCTAAGCCTTTCCGTTCCCTAACCCTAACCATAGCCCGGAACGGAAACCCACCATCAGCCCTACACCTAACCCCCAAGCCGTAGCCTACTCCTGGCCAGTACGCTGGCACTGACACGTGCATCATCACGTACCCTGAGCCTCCCACGTTTCCGTACCCTCACCTGGGCCCTAAGCCTTGCCGTTCCCTAACCCTAACCCTAGCCCGGAACGGAAACCCACCAGCAGCCCTACAACTTACCCCCAAGCCGTAGCCTACTCCTGGCCCGTACGTTGGCACTGACCCGTGCGTCAGCACGTAGCCTGACCCTCCCACGTTTGTGGACCCTCACCTGTGCCCTAAGCCTTGCCGTTCCCTAACCCTAACCCTAGCCCGGAACGGAAACCCACCACCAGCCATACAGCTTACCCCCAAGACATAGCCTACTCCTGGCCCATACGCTGGCACTGACCGGTGTGTCAGCATATAGCCTGACGAGGCACACCAGGGGAGGGCGGGCCGGCAGGGTAAGGCTGCCCAGGTCAGCTAATCCACAACCCTCAGGGAATCACATTGGGGAAAATGGACCTCGCTAAGGCAGAAGAGATGCCAAGGGAAAAAAGGACACGGTGCCATTTGCAGCACCGTAGATGAGTCTAGAAGTAATCACGTGACTTGTAGTAAGTCAGAAAGTGAAAGACACATATCATATCATATCACTTATAGGTGTTACCTAAAAATGGATACCAGGGCAGATATTTCCACGGAGAAGGTCAATCACAGATTCATTAAACAAACTTATGGTTCACCAATGGAAAGGTGTGAGGATTGGTTTCATTACGATATCGGGGTTAAGAGACATATACAAACACAGGTGACATATATAATCACCAAAGACCTACAGAATACCAAGAGTGGACTACTCAACATTCTGTCATAACGTACATGGGAAAAGGATCCCAGGAAGAACAGACATCTGTATATGTGTAAAAGAACCACATCTTCCACACCTACAACAAGACAAACATTGTAACCAAACTTGCTGTAATAAAAAATAAAAAAAAATAAATTAAAAACACGAACAAGAAGTAGTGAGACAAACTTGAGGGGATTTCTCCTTGCACATTCCATTCTAAATTGCAATCTAGAACACCACTTCCACTGAGGCTCTCTTGCCCTAGTAACCAGATTTGGTAAGGGAGAACTGCTGCCACCTTGTGGCCGTTTCACACAACAGCAGCTTTAATCCCAGCACTAATGGTCAGTTGATATTCAAAATCATTGCAGGCCTGTAAATGACACCTGCCCTGAAAACAAATCCTGGGGTCACATATCGACCAAAAAATTCAAAGGACGTCCATATTTCAAAACGACCATTTCAAAAGGCATATTTTACGCACAGTAGTGTTCTGCTTCTTTTCCTTTCTTTCCTTTTTTGTTAAAAAAAACGGGAATGGAAAAAGGCATCCCTCAGAATGGGCGAAAATCGTTGCAAACGAATCAATGGACAGAGGTTTAATCTCCAATATATATAAACAGCTCATGCAGCTTAATATTAAAAAAACAAACAACCCAATACAAAAATGGGCAGAAGATCTAAAGAGACGTTTCTTCAAAGGAGACACAGAGATGGCCAAGACGCACATGAAAAGCTGCTCAACAGCACTAATTATTAGAGAAATTCAAATCAAAACTACAATGAGGTATCACCTCACACCTGTTAGAATCGGCATTATCAGAAAATCTACAAACAACCAATTCTGGGGAGGGTGTGGACAAAAGGAGCCCTCTTCCACTATTGGTGGGAATGTAAATTGATACAGTCCCTATGGAGAACAGTATGGAGTTTCCTTAAAATAACTAGAAATAGAATTACCATCTGATCCGGCAATCCCACTTCTGGGCATATACCCAGAGAAAACCGTATTTCAAAAAGGCACATTCACCACAATGTTCGTTGCAGCACTATTTACAATAGCCAGGTAATGGAAGCAACCTAAATGCCCACAGACAGATGAATGGATAAAGATGTGGTACATATATAAAATGGAATATTAATCGGCCATAAAAAGGAATGAAACTGGGTCATTTGTAGAGATATCGATGGATCGAGAGACTGTTATACAGAATGAAGTAATTCAGAAAGAGGAAAACAAATATTGTATATTAATGCATATATGTGGAGCCTAAAAAACCGTACAGATGAACTGGTTTGCAGGGAAGAAATAGAGACACAGAGGTAGATAACAAACGTATGGACACCAAGTGTGGGAAGCCATGGGGTGGTGCTGGTGGGATGAGTTGGGAGATTGGGATTGACCTGTATACATGTATATGCATAAAATACATAACTAATAAAAACCTGCTGTATAAAAACATAAATAAAATTGTATTTCAAAATTTAAAAGAATAAAATTTAAAAATAAAACAGAAAAAAGTTTTTCCCGTCACACAGATGTATTTATAGGAATGAATTATTTCCATGCTTATATCTATAAATACATAAAAGAGGAATAACATCTAACTTGAAACATAAAAGAAAAAAAAAGTGAACCCACGAGTTATACAGAGGAAAACCCTATCACGGCACTTGCTCCAGTGGTAAACAATTCTGAAATTGGTCAGAGGTGGGGAACCATCTCCCATACAGCCAGCAACCCAACCCCCATGCAAGGAGCGTCCTCATTGCAAAGCTGGGGGACCGTGCCGAGGCATCTGTGAGTAAACGTGAGCTGAGCCCCAGGCCAGCTGCTGCTGAACTGTTCCCACCCTTTCCAGGTAAAACACCTGAATATGTACAAGGGCTTGAAAGCCTAGAGGAAGGACCGTGGAGCCACACCAGCGACAGCACACAGGCCAACTTGGTGCCTGCAGGCCAGCCAGCGTGGTCCTGGCCCCGGCGCTCTTCCAGAAGCTTTCCATTGCCTTGCCTGAGATACCCCTCCTGTCCCGGCCCCCACTGCTTTTTTCCTTCCTCACCTGTGTCCGGAGAGAAATTCCAGCGGTAGGTATGGGTGACACATCCTCTTCTTTAAAGGCGGCAGCCTGGCAACTCCTGCAGAAAGGCCAGCAGAACCCCACTCACACCGGGCCACCCACAAAGCTGTGGCCCCTCACTCCCTCCCACCAGCACAGCCCCGAGACTGCTGACGGGGCAGAGAATATGGAGTCAGTCACAGCTTCAGAGGCTACTGCTGCCTGGAGCGCTGTTTATATTGACCTCAACGAGGCACACCTGGGGAGGGCAGGCCGGCACGGTAAGGCTGCCCAGGTCAGCTAATCCACAACCCTCAGGGAATCACATTGTTGAAAATGGACCCCGCTAAGGCAGAAGAGAAGCCAAGGGAAAAAAGGACACAATGCCATTTGCAGCACCGTAGATGAGTCTAGAAGTAATCACGTGACTTGTAGTAAGTCAGAAAGTGAAAGACACATATCATATCATATCACTTAAGGGGTGTTACCTAAAAATGGATACCAGGGCAGATATTTCCACGGAGAAGGGCAATCACAGATTCATTAAACAAACTTATGGTTCACCAATGGAAAGGTGTGAGGATTGGTTTCATTATGATATCGGGGTTAACAGACATATACAAACACAGGTGACATATATAATCACCAAAGACCTACAGAATACCAAGAGAGGACTACTCAACATTCTGTCATAACGTACATGAGAAAAGGATCCCAAGAAGAACAGTCATCTGTATATGTGTAAAAGAACAACATCTTCCACACCTACAACAAGCCAAACATTGTAATCAAACTTGCTGTAATAAAAAATAAAAACTTAAATTAAAAACACGAACAAGAAATAGTGAGACAAACGTGAGGGGCTTTCTCCTGGCACATTCCATTCTAAACTCCAATCTAGAACACCACTTCCACTGAGGCTCTCTTGCCCTAGTAACCAGATTTGGTAAGGGTGAACTGCTGCCACCTTGTGGCCGTTTCACACAACAGCAGCTTTAATCCCAGCGCTAATGGTCAGTTGATATTCAAAATCATTGCAGGCCTGTAAATGACACCTGGCCTGAAAACAAATCCTGGGGTCACATATCGACCAAAAATTTCAAAGGACGTCCATATTTCAAAACGACCGTTTCAAAAGGCATATTTTACGCACATTAGTGTTCTGCTTCTTTTCCTTTCTTTCCTTTTTTGTTAAAAAAAACGGGAATGGAAAAAGGCCTCCCTCAGAATGGGTGAAAATCGTTGCAAACGAATCAATGGACACAGGTTTAATCTCCAATATATATAAACAGCTCATGCAGCTTAATATTAAAAAAACAAACAACCCAAAAAAAAATGGGCAGAAGATCTAAAGAGACGTTTCTTCAAAGGAGACACAGAGATGGCCAAGATGCACATGAAAAGCTGCTCAACAGCACTAATTATTAGAGAAATGCAAATCAAAACTACAATGAGGTATCACCTCACACCTGTTAGAATCGGCATCATCAGAAAATCTACAAACAACCAATTCTGGGGAGGGTGTGGACAAAAGGAGCCCTCTTCCACTATTGGTGGGAATGTAAATTGATACAGTCACTATGGATAACAGTATGGAGTTTCCTTAAAAAAACTAGAAATAGAATTACCATCTGATCCAGCAATCCCACTTCTGGGCATATACCCAGAGAAAACCGTATTTCAAAAAGGCACATTCACCACAATGTTCGTTGCAGCACTATTTACAATAGCCAGGTAATGGAAGCAACCTAAATGCCCACAGACAGATGAATGGATAAAGATGTGGTACATATATAAAATGGAATATGACTCGGCCATAAAAAGGAATGAAACTGGGTCATTTGTAGAGACATCGATGGATCGAGAGACTGTCATACAGAATGAAGTAAGTCAGAAAGAGGAAAACTAATATTGTATATTAATGAATATATGTGGAGCCTAAAAATGGTACAGATGAACTGGTTTGCAGGGAAGAAATAGAGACACAGAGGTAGAGAACAAACGTATGGACACCAAGTGTGGGAAGCCATGGGATGGTGGTGGTGGGATGAGTTGGGAGTTTGGGATTGACCTGTATACATGTATATACATAAAATACATAACTAATAATAACGTGCTGTATAAAAAAAATAAATAAAATTAAATTTCAAAATATTAAAAAATAAAATTTAAAAATAAAACAGAAAAAATTCTTCCCATCACTCAGATATATTTATAGGAAAGAATTATTTCCATGCTTATATCTATAAATACATAAAAGGGGAATAAAATCTAACTTGAACCATAAAAGAAAAAAAAACCTGAACCCAGGAGTTATACCGAGGAAAACCCTATCAGGGCACTTGCTCCAGTGGTAAACAATTCTGAAATTGGTCAGAGGTGGGGAACCATCTCCCATACAGACAGCAACCCACCCCCCACGCAAGGAGCGTCCTCATTGCAAAGCTGGGGGACCGTGCCGAGGCATCTGTGAGTAAACGTGAGCTGAGCCCCAGGCCAGCTGCTGCTGAACTGTTCCCACCCTTTCCAGGTAAAACACCTGAATATGTACAAGGGCTTGAAAGCCTAGAGGAAGGACCGTGGAGCCACACCAGCGACAGCATGCAGGCCAACTTGGTGCCTGCAGGCCAGCCAGCGTGGTCCTGGACCCTGGCGCTCTTCCAGAAGCTTTCCATTGCCCTGCCTGAGATACCCCTCCTGTCCCGGCCCCCGCTGCTTTTTTCCTTCCTCACCTCTGTCCGGAGAGTAATTCCAGCGGAAGGTATGGGTGACACATCCTCTTCTTTACAGGCGGCAGCCTGGCAACTCCTGCAGAAAGGCCAGCAGAACCCCACTCACACCGGGCCACCCACAAAGCTGTGGCCCCTCACTCCCTCCCACCAGCACAGCCCCGAGACTGCTGACGGGGCAGAGAATATGGAGTCAGGCACAGCTTCAGGGGCTATTGCTGCCTGGAGTGCTGTTTATATTGACCTCAACGAGGCACACCTGGGGAGGGCGGGCCGGCAGGGTAAGGCTGCCCAGGTCAGCTAATCCACAACCCTCAGGGAATCACATTGTTGAAAATGGACCCCGCTAAGGCAGAAGAGAAGCCAAGGGAAAAAAGGACACAATGCCATTTGCAGCACCGTAGATGAGTCTAGAAGTAATCACGTGACTTGTAGTAAGTCAGAAAGTGAAAGACACATATCATATCATATCACTTATAGGTGTTACCTAAAAATGGATACCAGGGCAGATATTTCCACGGAGAAGGGCAATCACAGATTCATTAAACAAACTTATGGTTCACCAATGGAAAGGTGTGAGGATTGGTTTCATTACGATATCGGGGTTAACAGACATATACAAACACAGGTGACATATATAATCACCAAAGACCTACAGAATACCAAGAGAGGACTACTCAACATTCTGTCATAACGTACATGGGAAAAGGATCCCAAGAAGAACAGTCATCTGTATATGTGTAAAAGAACCACATCTTCCACACCTACAACAAGCCAAACATTGTAATCAAACTTGCTGTAATAAAAAATAAAAAAATTAAATTAAAAACACGAACAAGAAGTAGTGAGACAAACGTGAGGGGCTTTCTCCTGGCACATTCCATTCTAAACTCCAATCTAGAACACCACTTCCACTGAGGCTCTCTTGCCCTAGTAACCAGATTTGGTAAGGGTGAACTGCTGCCACCTTGTGGCCGTTTCACACAACAGCAGCTTTAATCCCAACGCTAATGGTCAGTTGATATTCAAAATCATTGCAGGCCTGTAAATGACACCTGCCCTGAAAACAAATCCTGGGGTCACATATCGACCAAAAATTTCAAAGGACGTCCATATTTCAAAACGACCGTTTCAAAAGGCATATTTTACGCACATTAGTGTTCTGCTTCTTTTCCTTTCTTTCCTTTTTTGTTAAAAAACACGGGAATGGAAAAAGGCATCCCTCAGAATGGGCGAAAATCGTTGCAGACGAATCAATGGACAGAGGTTTAATCTTCAATATATATAAACAGCTCATGCAGCTTAATATTAAAAAAACAAACAACCCAAAAAAAATGGGCAGAAGATCTAAAGAGACGTTTCTTCAAAGGAGACACAGAGATGGCCAAGACGCACATGAAAAGCTGCTCAACAGCACTAATTATTAGAGAAATGCAAATCAAAACTACAATGAGGTATCACCTCACACCTGTTAGAATCGGCATCATCAGAAAATCTACAAACAACCAATTCTGGGGAGGGTGTGGACAAAAGGAGCCCTCTTCCACTATTGGTGGGAATGTAAATTGATACAGTCACTATGGAGAACAGTATGGAGTTTCCTTAAAAATACTAGAAATAGAATTACCATCTGATCCAGCAATCCCACTTCTGGGCATATACCCAGAGAAAACCGTAAATCAAAAAGGCACATTCACCACAAAGTTCGTTGCAGCACTATTTACAATAGCCAGGTAATGGAAGCAACCTAAATGCCCACAGACAGATGAATGGATAAAGATGTGGTACATATATAAAATGGAATATTACTCGGCCATAAAAAGGAATGAAACTGGGTCATTTGTAGAGACATCGATGGATCGAGAGACTGTCATACAGAATGAAGTAAGTCAGAAAGAGGAAAACAAATATTGTATATTAATGCATATATGTGGAGCCTAAAAATGGTACAGATGAACTGGTTTGCAGGGAAGAAATAGAGACACAGAGGTAGAGAACAAACGTATGGACACCAAGTGTGGGAAGCCATGGGGTGGTGGTGGTGGGATGAGTTGGGAGTTTGGGATTGACCTGTATACATGTATATGCATAAAATACATAACTAATAATAACGTGCTGTATAAAAAAATAAATAAAATTTCAAAATTTTAAAAAATAAAATTTAAAAATAAAACAGAAAAAAGTTCTTCCCGTCACACAGATGTATTTATAGGAATGAATTATTTCCATGCTTATATCTATAAATACATAAAAGAGGAATAACATCTAACTTGAAACATAAAAGAAAAAAAAGTGAACCCACGAGTTATACAGAGGAAAACCCTATCACGGCACTTGCTCCAGTGGTAAACAATTCTGAAATTGGTCAGAGGTGGGGAACCATCTCCCATACAGCCAGCAACCCAACCCCCACGCAAGGAGCGTCCTCATTGCAAAGCTGGGGGACCGTGCCGAGGCATCTGTGAGTAAACGTGAGCTGAGCCCCAGGCCAGCTGCTGCTGAACTGTTCCCACCCTTTCCAGGTAAAACACCTGAATATGTACAAGGGCTTGAAAGCCTAGAGGAAGGACCGTGGAGCCACACCAGCGACAGCACGCAGGCCAACTTGGTGCCTGCAGGCCAGCCAGCGTGGTCCTGGACCCTGGCGCTCTTCCAGAAGCTTTCCATTGCCCTGCCTGAGATACCCCTCCTGTCCCGGCCCCCACTGCTTTTTTCCTTCCTCACCTCTGTCCGGAGAGAAATTCCAGCGGAAGGTATGGGTGACACATCCTCTTCTTTACAGGCGGCAGCCTGGCAACTCCTGCAGAAAGGCCAGCAGAACCCCACTCACACCGGGCCACCCACAAAGCTGTGGCCCCTCACTCCCTCCCACCAGCACAGCCCCGAGACTGCTGACGGGGCAGAGAATATGGAGTCAGGCACAGCTTCAGGGGCTATTGCTGCCTGGAGCTCTGTTTATATTGACCTCAATGAGGCACACCTGGGGAGGGCGGGCCGGCAGGGTAAGGCTGCCCAGGTCAGCTAATCCACAACCCTCAGGGAATCACATTGTTGAAAATGGACCCCGCTAAGGCAGAAGAGAAGCCAAGGGAAAAAAGGACACAATGCCATTTGCAGCACCGTAGATGAGTCTAGAAGTAATCACGTGACTTGTAGTAAGTCAGAAAGTGAAAGACACATATCATATCATATCACTTAAGGGGTGTTACCTAAAAATGGATACCAGGGCAGATATTTCCACGGAGAAGGGCAATCACAGATTCATTAAACAAACTTATGGTTCACCAATGGAAAGGTGTGAGGATTGGTTTCATTACGATATCGGGGTTAACAGACATATACAAACACAGGTGACATATATAATCACCAAAGACCTACAGAATACCAAGAGAGGACTACTCAACATTCTGTCATAACGTACATGGGAAAAGGATCCCAAGAAGAACAGTCATCTGTATATGTGTAAAAGAACCACATCTTCCACACCTACAACAAGCCAAACATTGTAATCAAACTTGCTGTAATAAAAAATAAAAAAATTAAATTAAAAACACGAACAAGAAGTAGTGAGACAAACGTGAGGGGCTTTCTCCTGGCACATTCCATTCTAAACTCCAATCTAGAACACCACTTCCACTGAGGCTCTCTTGCCCTAGTAACCAGATTTGGTAAGGGTGAACTGCTGCCACCTTGTGGCCGTTTCACACAACAGCAGCTTTAATCCCAACACTAATGGTCAGTTGATATTCAAAATCATTGCAGGCCTGTAAATGACACCTGCCCTGAAAACAAATCCTGGGGTCACATATCGACCAAAAATTTCAAAGGACGTCCATATTTCAAAACGACCGTTTCAAAAGGCATATTTTACGCACATTAGTGTTCTGCTTCTTTTCCTTTCTTTCCTTTTTTGTTAAAAAACACGGGAATGGAAAAAGGCATCCCTCAGAATGGGCGAAAATCGTTGCAGACGAATCAATGGACAGAGGTTTAATCTTCAATATATATAAACAGCTCATGCAGCTTAATATTAAAAAAACAAACAACCCAAAAAAAATGGGCAGAAGATCTAAAGAGACGTTTCTTCAAAGGAGACACAGAGATGGCCAAGACGCACATGAAAAGCTGCTCAACAGCACTAATTATTAGAGAAATGCAAATCAAAACTACAATGAGGTATCACCTCACACCTGTTAGAATCGGCATCATCAGAAAATCTACAAACAACCAATTCTGGGGAGGGTGTGGACAAAAGGAGCCCTCTTCCACTATTGGTGGGAATGTAAATTGATACAGTCACTATGGAGAACAGTATGGAGTTTCCTTAAAAATACTAGAAATAGAATTACCATCTGATCCAGCAATCCCACTTCTGGGCATATACCCAGAGAAAACCGTAAATCAAAAAGGCACATTCACCACAAAGTTCGTTGCAGCACTATTTACAATAGCCAGGTAATGGAAGCAACCTAAATGCCCACAGACAGATGAATGGATAAAGATGTGGTACATATATAAAATGGAATATTACTCGGCCATAAAAAGGAATGAAACTGGGTCATTTGTAGAGACATCGATGGATCGAGAGACTGTCATACAGAATGAAGTAAGTCAGAAAGAGGAAAACAAATATTGTATATTAATGCATATATGTGGAGCCTAAAAATGGTACAGATGAACTGGTTTGCAGGGAAGAAATAGAGACACAGAGGTAGAGAACAAACGTATGGACACCAAGTGTGGGAAGCCATGGGGTGGTGGTGGTGGGATGAGTTGGGAGTTTGGGATTGACCTGTATACATGTATATGCATAAAATACATAACTAATAATAACGTGCTGTATAAAAAAATAAATAAAATTTCAAAATTTTAAAAAATAAAATTTAAAAATAAAACAGAAAAAAGTTCTTCCCGTCACACAGATGTATTTATAGGAATGAATTATTTCCATGCTTATATCTATAAATACATAAAAGAGGAATAACATCTAACTTGAAACATAAAAGAAAAAAAAAGTGAACCCACGAGTTATACAGAGGAAAACCCTATCACGGCACTTGCTCCAGTGGTAAACAATTCTGAAATTGGTCAGAGGTGGGGAACCATCTCCCATACAGCCAGCAACCCAACCCCCACGCAAGGAGCGTCCTCATTGCAAAGCTGGGGGACCGTGCCGAGGCATCTGTGAGTAAACGTGAGCTGAGCCCCAGGCCAGCTGCTGCTGAACTGTTCCCACCCTTTCCAGGTAAAACACCTGAATATGTACAAGGGCTTGAAAGCCTAGAGGAAGGACCGTGGAGCCACACCAGCGACAGCACGCAGGCCAACTTGGTGCCTGCAGGCCAGCCAGCGTGGTCCTGGACCCTGGCGCTCTTCCAGAAGCTTTCCATTGCCCTGCCTGAGATACCCCTCCTGTCCCGGCCCCCACTGCTTTTTTCTTTCCTCACCTCTGTCCGGAGAGAAATTCCAGCGGAAGGTATGGGTGACACATCCTCTTCTTTACAGGCGGCAGCCTGGCAACTCCTGCAGAAAGGCCAGCAGAACCCCACTCACACCGGGCCACCCACAAAGCTGTGGCCCCTCACTCCCTCCCACCAGCACAGCCCCGAGACTGCTGACGGGGCAGAGAATATGGAGTCAGGCACAGCTTCAGGGGCTATTGCTGCCTGGAGCTCTGTTTATATTGACCTCAACGAGGCACACCTGGGGAGGGCAGGCCGGCAGGGTAAGGCTGCCCAGGTCAGCTAATCCACAACCCTCAGGGAATCACATTGTTGAAAATGGACCCCGCTAAGGCAGAAGAGAAGCCAAGGGAAAAAAGGACACAATGCCATTTGCAGCACCGTAGATGAGTCTAGAAGTAATCACGTGACTTGTAGTAAGTCAGAAAGTGAAAGACACATATCATATCATATCACTTAGAGGTGTTACCTAAAAATGGATACCAGGGCAGATATTTCCACGGAGAAGGGCAATCACAGATTCATTAAACAAACTTATGGTTCACCAATGGAAAGGTGTGAGGATTGGTTTCATTATGATATCGGGGTTAACAGACATATACAAACACAGGTGACATATATAATCACCAAAGACCTACAGAATACCAAGAGAGGACTACTCAACATTCTGTCATAACGTACATGGGAAAAGGATCCCAAGAAGAACAGTCATCTGTATATGTGTAAAAGAACCACATCTTCCACACCTACAACAAGCCAAACATTGTAATCAAACTTGCTGTAATAAAAAATAAAAAAAATTAAATTAAAAACACGAACAAGAAGTAGTGAGACAAACGTGAGGGGCTTTCTCCTGGCACATTCCATTCTAAACTCCAATCTAGAACACCACTTCCACTGAGGCTCTCTTGCCCTAGTAACCAGATTTGGTAAGGGTGAACTGCTGCCACCTTGTGGCCGTTTCACACAACAGCAGCTTTAATCCCAACGCTAATGGTCAGTTGATATTCAAAATCATTGCAGGCCTGTAAATGACACCTGCCCTGAAAACAAATCCTGGGGTCACATATCGACCAAAAATTTCAAAGGACGTCCATATTTCAAAACGACCGTTTCAAAAGGCATATTTTACGCACATTAGTGTTCTGCTTCTTTTCCTTTCTTTCCTTTTTTGTTAAAAAACACGGGAATGGAAAAAGGCATCCCTCAGAATGGGCGAAAATCGTTGCAGACGAATCAATGGACAGAGGTTTAATCTCCAATATATATAAACAGCTCATGCAGCTTAATATTAAAAAAACAAACAACCCAAAAAAATGGGCAGAAGATCTAAAGAGACGTTTCTTCAAAGGAGACACAGAGATGGCCAAGACGCACATGAAAAGCTGCTCAACAGCACTAATTATTAGAGAAATGCAAATCAAAACTACAATGAGGTATCACCTCACACCTTTTAGAATCGGCATCATCAGAAAATCTACAAACAACCAATTCTGGGGAGGGTGTGGACAAAAGGAACCCTCTTCCACTATTGGTGGGAATGTAAATTGATACAGTCCCTATGGAGAACAGTATGGAGTTTCCTTAAAAATACTAGAAATAGAATTACCATCTGATCCAGCAATCCCACTTCTGGGCATATACCCAGAGAAAACCGTATTTCAAAAAGGCACATTCACCACAATGTTCGTTGCAGCACTATTTACAATAGCCAGGTAATGGAAGCAACCTAAATGCCCACAGACAGATGAATGGATAAAGATGTGGTACATATATAAAATGGAATATTACTCGGCCATAAAAAGGAATGAAACTGGGTCATTTGTAGAGACATCGATGGATCGAGAGACTGTCATACAGAATGAAGTAAGTCAGAAAGAGGAAAACAAATATTGTATATTAATGCATATATGTGGAGCCTAAAAATGGTACAGATGAACTGGTTTGCAGGGAAGAAATAGAGACACAGAGGTAGAGAACAAACGTATGGACACCAAGTGTGGGAAGCCATGGGGTGGTGGTGGTGGGATGAGTTGGGAGTTTGGGATTGACCTGTATACATGTATATGCATAAAATACATAACTAATAATAACGTGCTGTATAAAAAATTAAATAAAATTTCAAAATTTTAAAAAATAAAATTTAAAAATAAAACAGAAAAAAGTTCTTCCCGTCACACAGATGTATTTATAGGAATGAATTATTTCCATGCTTATATCTATAAATACATAAAAGAGGAATAACATCTAACTTGAAACATAAAAGAAAAAAAAGTGAACCCACGAGTTATACAGAGGAAAACCCTATCACGGCACTTGCTCCAGTGGTAAACAATTCTGAAATTGGTCAGAGGTGGGGAACCATCTCCCATACAGCCAGCAACCCAACCCCCACGCAAGGAGCGTCCTCATTGCAAAGCTGGGGGACCGTGCCGAGGCATCTGTGAGTAAACGTGAGCTGAGCCCCAGGCCAGCTGCTGCTGAACTGTTCCCACCCTTTCCAGGTAAAACACCTGAATATGTACAAGGGCTTGATAGCCTAGAGGAAGGACCGTGGAGCCACACCAGCGACAGCACGCAGGCCAACTTGGTGCCTGCAGGCCAGCCAGCGTGGTCCTGGACCCTGGCGCTCTTCCAGAAGCTTTCCATTGCCCTGCCTGAGATACCCCTCCTGTCCCGGCCCCCACTGCTTTTTTCTTTCCTCACCTCTGTCCGGAGAGAAATTCCAGCGGAAGGTATGGGTGACACATCCTCTTCTTTACAGGCGGCAGCCTGGCAACTCCTGCAGAAACGCCAGCAGAACCCCACTCACACCGGGCCACCCACAAAGCTGTGGCCCCTCACTCCCTCCCACCAGCACAGCCCCGAGACTGCTGACGGGGCAGAGAATATGGAGTCAGGCACAGCTTCAGGGGCTATTGCTGCCTGGAGCTCTGTTTATATTGACCTCAACGAGGCACACCTGGGGAGGGCAGGCCGGCAGGGTAAGGCTGCCCAGGTCAGCTAATCCACAACCCTCAGGGAATCACATTGTTGAAAATGGACCCCGCTAAGGCAGAAGAGAAGCCAAGGGAAAAAAGGACACAATGCCATTTGCAGCACCGTAGATGAGTCTAGAAGTAATCACGTGACTTGTAGTAAGTCAGAAAGTGAAAGACACATATCATATCATATCACTTAGAGGTGTTACCTAAAAATGGATACCAGGGCAGATATTTCCACGGAGAAGGGCAATCACAGATTCATTAAACAAACTTATGGTTCACCAATGGAAAGGTGTGAGGATTGGTTTCATTATGATATCGGGGTTAACAGACATATACAAACACAGGTGACATATATAATCACCAAAGACCTACAGAATACCAAGAGAGGACTACTCAACATTCTGTCATAACGTACATGGGAAAAGGATCCCAAGAAGAACAGTCATCTGTATATGTGTAAAAGAACCACATCTTCCACACCTACAACAAGCCAAACATTGTAATCAAACTTGCTGTAATAAAAAATAAAAAAAATTAAATTAAAAACACGAACAAGAAGTAGTGAGACAAACGTGAGGGGCTTTCTCCTGGCACATTCCATTCTAAACTCCAATCTAGAACACCACTTCCACTGAGGCTCTCTTGCCCTAGTAACCAGATTTGGTAAGGGTGAACTGCTGCCACCTTGTGGCCGTTTCACACAACAGCAGCTTTAATCCCAACGCTAATGGTCAGTTGATATTCAAAATCATTGCAGGCCTGTAAATGACACCTGCCCTGAAAACAAATCCTGGGGTCACATATCGACCAAAAAATTCAAAGGACGTCCATATTTCAAAACGACCGTTTCAAAAGGCATATTTTACGCACATTAGTGTTCTGCTTCTTTTCCTTTCTTTCCTTTTTTGTTAAAAAACACGGGAATGGAAAAAGGCATCCCTCAGAATGGGCGAAAATCGTTGCAAACGAATCAATGGACAAAGGTTTAATCTCCAATATATATAAACAGCACATGCAGCTTAATATTACTAAGACAAACAACGCAATACAAAAATGGGCAGAAGATCTAAATAGACGTTTCTTCAAATGAGACACAGAGATGACCAAGACGCACATGAAAAGCTGCTCAACATCACTAATTGTTAGAGAAATGCAAATCAAAACTACAATAAGGTATGACGTCACACCCATTAGAGTCGGCATCATCAGAAAATCTACAAACAAAAATTCTGGGGAGGGTGTGGACAAAAGGAACCCTCTTCCACTATTGGTGGGAATGTAAATTGATACAGTCACTATGGAGAACAGTATGGAGGTTCCTTTAAAAAACTAAAAAGAGGAGTACCATCTGATCCAGCAATCCCACTTCTGAGCATATACCCAGAGAAAACCATAAATCAAAGAGACACATTCACCACAATGTTCATTGCAGCACTATTTACAATAGCCAGGTAATGGAAGCAACCTAAATGCCCACAGACAGAAGAACGGATAAAGATGTGGTACATATATAAAATGGAGTATTACTCAACCATATAAAGGAATGAAACTGGGTCATTTGTAGAGAACTCGATGGATCTAGAGACTGTCATACAGAGTGGAGTAAGTCAGAAACAGAAAAACAAATATTGTATATTAATGCCTATATTTGGTACCTAGAAAAGTGGTACAGATGAACTTGTTTGCAGGGCAGAAATAGAGACACACAGGTAGAGAACAAACGTATGGACACAAAGAGGGGGAAGCCATGGGGTGGTGGTGGTGGTGGGATGAGTTGGGAGATTGGGATTGACCTGTATACATGTAAATGCATAAAATACATAACTAATAATATCCTGCTGTATAAGAAAATAAATTTAAATTTCAAAATTTTTAAAAATGAAACAGAAAAATGTTCTTCCATTCACACAGATGTATTTATATGAATGACTTATTTCCATGCTTATATCTATAAATACATAAAAGAGGAATAAAATTTAACTTGAAACAATGGAGAAAAAAAAAAACCTGAACCCAACAGTTATACAGAGGAAAACCCTATCAAGGCACTTACTCCAGAGGTAAACAATTCTGAAATTGGTCAGATGTGGAGAATCATCTCCCATACAGCCAGCAGCCCCACCCCACGCAAGGAGGGTCCTCATTGCAAAGCTGCGGGACCGTGCCGAGGCGTCTGTGAGTAAACGTGAGCTGAGCCCCAGGCCAGCTGCTGCTGAACTGTTCCCACCCTTCCCAGGTAAAACACCTGAATATGTACAAGGGCTTGAAAGCCTAGAGGAAGGGCAGTGGAGCCACAGCAGCGACAGCACACAGGCCCACTTGGTGCCTGCAGGCCAGCCAGGATGGTCCTGGCCACAGGCGCTCTTCTGGAAGCTTTCCATTTTCCTGCCTGAGATACCCCTCCTGTCCCGGCCCACACTCATTTTTTTTCTTCCTCACCTCAGCCCGGAGAGAAATTTCAGCAGACGTTATGGGTGACGCATCCTCTTCCTTACAGGTGGCAGCCTGGTAACTCCTAAGCCTTGCCTTTCCCTAACCCTAACCCTAGCCCGGAACAGAAACCCACCACCAGCCCTATACCTTTCCCTACGCCGTAGCCTATTCTGGCCCGTACGCAGGCACTGAACCATTCATCAGCACGTATCCTGACCCTGCCATTTTGCCGTACCCTCACCTGTGCCCTAAGCCTTGCCGTTCCCTAACCCTAACCCTAGCCTGGAACGGAAACCCACCACAAGCCCTACACCTTACCCCCAAGCCGTAGCCTACTCCTGGTCCATACGCGGGCTCTGATTTGTGCGTCAGCACGTAGCCTGACCTTCCCACATTACCGTAACGTCACCTGTGCCCTAAGCCTTTCCGTTCCCTAACCCTAACCCTACTACGGAATGGAAACACACCACAAGCCCTACAACTAACCCCCAAGCCATAGCCTACTCCTGGCCCGTACGCTGGAACTGACCCGTGCGTCAGCACGTAGCCTGACCCTCCCAAGTTTCCGTACCCTCACCTGTGCCCTAAGCCTTGCTGTTCCCTAACACTAACCCTAGCCCGGAACGGAGACCCACCACCAGCCCTACACCTAACCCCCAACCTGTGGACTACTCCTGGCCGGTACGCTGCCACTGACCCGTGCGTCAGCACGTAGCCTGACCCTGCCACGTTTCCGTACCCTCACCTGTGCCCAAAGCCTTGCCGTTCCCTAACCCTAACCCTAGCCTGGAACGGAAAACCACCACCAGCCCTAGACCTTACCCTACGACATAGCCTACTCCTGGCCTGTACGCTGGCACTGGCCCATCCGTCAGCACGTAGCCTGACGCTCCCACGTTTCCGTACCATCACCTGTGCCCTAAGACTTGCCGTTCCCTAACCCTAACCCCAGCCCGGAACGGAAACCCACCACCAGCCCTACACCTAACCCCGAAGACGTAGCCTACTCCTGGCCGGTACGCTGGCACTGACCCGTGTGTCAGCACGTAACCTGACCCTCGCACATTTCTGTACCCTCACCTGTGCCCTAAGCCTTGCCATTCCCTAACCCTAACCCTAGCCCGTAACGGAAACCCACCACCAGCCCTACACCTTACCCTACGCCGTAGCCTACTCCTGGCCTGTATGCTGGCACTGACCCATGCGTCAGCACGTAGCGAGACACTCCCACTTTTCCGTACCCTCACCTGAGGACTAAGCCTTGCCGTTCCGTAACCCTAACCCTAGCCCGGAACGGAAACCCACCACCAGACCTACACTTTACCCTACGCCGCAGCCTACTCCTGGCCCGTACGCTGGCTCTGAGCCGTGCGTCATCACGTAGCCTGACCCTCCCACGTTTCCGTACCCTCACCTATGCCCTAAGCCTTGCCGTTCCCTAACCCTAACCCTAGCCACCAACGGAAACGCACCACCAGCCCTACAACTTACCCCCAAGCCGTAGCCTACTCCTGGCCCGTATTGTGGCACTGACACGTGCGTCAGCACGTAGCGTGACCCTCCCACGTTTCCGTATCCTCACCTGTGCCCTAAGCCTTGCCTTTCACTAACCCTAACCATAGCCCAGAACGGAAACCCACCACAAACCCTACAACTTACACCCAAGCCATAGCCTAATCCTGGCCTGTACGCTGGCACTGACCCATGCGTCAGCACGTAGCCTGACCCTCCCACGTTTCCGTAACCTCACCTGTGCCCTAAGCCTTTCCGTTCCCTATCCCTAACCCTAGCCCAGAAAGGAAACCCACCACCAGCCATACACCTTTCTCTACGACGTAGCCTACTCCTGGCCCGTACGCTAACATTGACACGTGCATTAGCACGTAGCCTGAACCTCCAACTTTTATGTACCCTCACCTGTGCCCTAACTCTTGCCGTTCCCTAACCCTAAACATAGCCCGGAACGGAAACCCACCACCAGCCCTACACCTTACCCTACGCCGTAGCCTACTCCTGGCCCGTACGCTGGCACTGACACGTGCGTCAGCACGTAGCCTTACCTTCTCACATTTCCGTACCCTCACCTGTGCCCTAAGCCTTGCCGTTCCCTAACCCTAACCCTAGCCCGGAACGGAAACCCACCACCAGCCCTACAACTATCCCCCAAGCCGTAGCCTACTCCTGGCCGGTACACTGGCACTGACCCGTGCGTCAGCACGTAGCCTGACCCTCCCACGTTTCTGTAACGTCACCTGTGCCCTAAGCCTTGCCGTACCCTAACGCTAACCGTAGCCCGGAACGGAAACACTCCACCAGCCCTACAGCTTACCCCCAAGCCATAGCCTATTCCTGGCCAGTACGCTGGCACTGACACGTGCATCAGCATGTAGCCTGACCCTCCCACGTTTCCATACCCTCACCTGTGCCCTAAGCCTTGCCGTTCCCTAACCCTAACCCTAGCCCGGAACGGAAACCCACCACCAGCTCTAAACCTTTCCCTACTGGGTAGCCTACGCCTCGCCCGTACGCTCGCACTGACCCATGCGTCAGCATGTAGTTTAACACTCCCACGTTTCCGTACCATCACCTGGGCCCTAAGCATTGCCGTTCCCTAACACTAACCCTATCCCGGAACGGAAACCCACCACCAGCCCTACACCTTACCCTACGCCGTAGCCTACTCCTGGCCCGAACTCTGGCACTGACCCGTGCGTCAGCACGTAGCCTGACCCTCCGACGTTCCCTTACCCTCACCTGTGCCCTAAGCCTTGCCGTTCCCTAACCATAACCCTAGCCCGGAACGGAAACCCAACACCAGCCCTAAACCTTACCCCCAAGCCGTAGCCTACTCCTGGTCCATACGCTGGCACTGACCTGTGCGTCAGCACGTAGCCTGAACTTCCCACATTACCGTACCCTCACCTGTGCCCTAAGCCTTGCCGTTCCCTAACCCTAACCCTAGTACGGAACAGAAACACACCACAAGTCCTACACCTAACCCCCAAGACATAGCCTAATGCTGGCCCGTACGCTGGCACTGACCCGTGCGTCAGCACGTAGCATGCCCCTCCCACGTTTCCGTACCCTCACCTGTGCCCTAAGCCTTGCTGTTCCCTAACACTAACCATAGCTTGGAACGGAAACCCACCACCAGCCCTACAACTAACCACAAAGCCGTAGCCTACTCCTGGCCGGTACGCTGGCACTGACCCGTGCGTCAGCACGTAGCCTGACCCTCCCACTTTTCCATACCCTCTGCTAAGCCCTAAGCCTTGGCCTTCCCTAACTCTAACCCAAGCCCGGAACGGAATCCCACCACCAGCCCTACACATTAACGTATGCCGTAGCCTATTCCTGGCCCGTACGCTGTCACTGACCCGTGCGTCAGCACGTAGCCTGACCCTCCCACGTTTCCGTACCCTCACCTGTGCCCTAAGCCTTGCCGTTCCCTAACCCTAACCCTAGCCCGGAACGGAAACCCACCACAAGCCCTACACCTTACCCTATGCCGTAGCCTACTCCTGGCCCGAACGCTGGCACTGACCCGTGCATCAGCACGTAGCCTGACCTTCCCACATTTCCGTACCTTCAACTGTGCCGTAAGCATTGCTGTTCCCTAACCCTAACCCTAGTACGGAACGGAAAACCACCACCAGCCCTACAACTAATCTCCAAGCCATAGCCTACTTATGACCCATACGCTGGCACTGACCCGTGCGTCAGCACGTACCCTGACCCTCCCACTTTTCCGTACCATCACCTTTGCCCTAAGCCTTGCCGTTCCCTAACCCTAACCCTAGCCCAGTACAGAAACCCTCCACCAGCCCTACACCTAAACCCCAAGCCGTAGCCTATTCCTGGCCGGTACGCTTGCACTGGCCCATGCGTCAGCACGTAGCCTGACCCTCCCACGTTTCTGTATCCTCACCTGTGCCCTAAGCCTTGCCGTTCCTTAACACTAACCCTAGCCCTGAACGGAAAACCACCACCAGCACTACACTTTACCCTACGCCGTAGCATACTCATGGCCTGTACGCTGGCACTGACCGGTGCGTCAGCAAGTAGCCTGACCCTCCCACTTTTCCGTACCCTCACCTGTGCCCTAAGCCTTGCCGTTCCCTTACCCTAACCCTAGCCCAGAACGGAAACCCACCACCAGCCATACACCTTACCCCCAAGACGTAGCCTACTCCTGGCCCGTACGCTGGCACTGACCCGTGCGTCAGCACGTAGCCTGACCCTCCCACGTTTCCGTACCATCACCAGTGCCCTAAGCCTTGCCGTTCCCTAACCCTAACCCTAGCCCGGAACGGAAACACACCACCTGCCCTACAACTTACCACCACGCCGTAGCCTACTCCTGGCCCATATGCTGGCACTGGCCCATGCTTCAGCACGTACCCTGACCCTCCCACGTTTCCGTAACGTCACCTGTGCCCTAAGCCTTGCCGTTCCCTAACCCTAACCCTAGCCCGGAATGAAAACCCACCACCAGCCCTACACCTTACCCTATGCCGTAGCCTACACCTGGCCCATACGTGGGTAATCACCTGTGCTTCACCACGTAGCCTAACCCTCCAATGTTACCGTACCCTCACCTGTGCCCTAAGCCTTGCCGTTCCCTCACCCTAACCCTAGCCAGGAACAGAAACCCACCAGCAGCCCTACACCTAACCCTACGTCATAGCCTACTCCTGGTCCGTACGCTGGCACTGACACGTGCGTCAGCACGTAGCCTGACCCTCCCACGTTTCCGTACCCTCACCTGTGCCCTAAGACTTTCCGTTCCCTAACCCTAAACCTAGCCTGGAACGGAAACCCACAACCAGCCCTACACCTTACCCCCAAGCCGTAGCCTACTCCTGGCCCGTACGCTGGAACTGACCCGTGCGTCAGCACGTAGCCTGACCCTCCCACCTTTGCGGAACCTCACCTGAGCCCTAAGCCTTGCCGTTCCCTAACCCTAACCCTAGCCCTGAACGGAAAGCCAACACCAGCCCTACACCTTTCCATACACCGTAGCCTATTCCTGTACCGTACGCAGGCACTGACACTTTCATCACCACGTAGCCAGACACTCCCACGTTTCCGTAACCTCACCTGTGCCCTAAGCCTTGCCGTTCACTAACCCTAACCCTAGCCCAGAACAGAAAACCACCACCAGCCCTACACCTTACCCACATGCCGTAGCCTACTCCTGGTCCATACGCTGGCACTGACCCGTGCGTCAGAACGTATCCTGACCCTGCCACGTTGCCGTACCCTCACCTGTGCCCTAAGCCTTGCCGTTCCCTAACCCTAACCCTAGCCCTGAACGGAAAAGCACCACAAGCCCTACACCTTACCCCCAAGCCGTAGCCTACTCCTGGTCCATACGCTGGCACTGACCTGTACGTCAGCACGTAGCTTGACCTTCCAACATTACCGTACCCTCACCTGTGCCCTAAGCCTTGCCGTTCCCTAACACTAACCCTAGCCTGGAACGGAAACCCACCACCAGCCCTACACCTAACCAACAAGTCGTAGCCTACTCCTGGTTGGTACGCTGGCACTGACCTGTGGGTCCTCACGTAGCCTGAACCTCCCACGATTCCGTAACCTCACCAGTGCCCTAAGCTTTGCCTTTCCCTAATCCTAACCGTAGCCCGGAACAGAAACCCACCACCAGCCCTACACCTTAACCTACGCCGTAGCCTACTCCTGGCCCATCTGCTGGCACTGACCCGTGCGTCAGCACGTAGCCTGACCCTCCCACGTTTCCGTACCCTCACCTGTGCCCGAAGCCTTGACGTTCCCTAACCCTAAACCTAGCCCGGAACAGAAACCCACCACCAGCCCTAAACCTTTCCCTACTGGGTAGCCTACTCCTCGCACGTACGCTCGCACTGACCCGTGCGTAAGCATGTAGCCTGACCCTCCCACGTTTCCGTACCCTCACCTGTGCCCTAAGCCTTGCAGTTCCCTAACCCTAACCCTAGCGCGGAACGGAAACCCACCACCAGCCCTACACCTAACCCCCAAGCCGTAGCCTACTCCTAGCCGGTACGCTGGCACTGACCCATGCATCACCACATAGCCTGACCCTCCCACGTTTCTGTACCCTCACCTGTGCCCTAAGCCTTGCCGTTCCCTTACCCTAATCTTAGCCAGGAACGGAAACCCACCACCAGCCCTACACCTTACCCCCAAGCCGTAGCCTACTCCTGGTCCATACGCTGGCACTGACCTGTGCGTCAGCACGTAGCCTGAACTTCCCACATTACCGTAACCTCACCTGTGCCCTAAGCCTTGCCGTTCCCTAACTCTAACCCTAGTACGGAACGGAAACACACCAACAGCCCTACAACTAACCCCCAAGCCATAGCCTACTCCTGGCCCGTACGCTGGCACTGACCTGTGCGTCAGCACGTAGCCTGACCCTCCCACATTTCCGTACCCTCACCTGTGCCCTAAGCCTTGCTGTTCCCTAACACTAACCCTAGCCTGGAACAGAAACACACCACCAAGCCTACACCTAACCACCAAGCCGTAGCCTACTCCTCGCCGGTACGCTGGCACTGACACGTGCATCAGCATGTAGCCTGAACCTCCCTCGTTTCCGTAACCTCACCTGTGCCCTACGCTTTGCCATTCCCTAACCCTAACTGTAGCCCGAAAGGGAAACAGCCCTACACATTACACTACGCCGTAGTCTACTCCTGGCCGGTACGCTGGCACTGACACGTGCATCAGCATGAAGCCTGACCCTCCCACGTTTCCATACCCTCACCTGTGCCATAAGCCTTGCCGTTCACTAACCATAACCCAAGCCGGAACGGAATCCCACCACCAGCCCTACACATTACCGTATGCCGTAGCCTATTCCTGGCCCGTACGCTGGCACTGACACGTGCGTCAGCATGTAGCCTGACCCTCACAGGTTTCCGTACCCTCACCTGTGCCCTAAGCCTTGCCGTTCCCTAACCCTAACACTAGCCCGGAACGAAAACCCACCACAAGCCCTACACCTCACCATACGCCATAGCCTACTCCTGGCCCGTACGCTGGCACTGACACGTGAGTCAGCACGTAGCCTGACCCTCCCACGTTTCCGTACCCTCACCTGTGCCCTAAGCCTTGCCGTTCCCTCACCCTAACCCTAGCCAGGAACGGAAACCCACCAGCAGCCCTAAACTTTACCCTACGCCGTAGCCTACTCCTGGCCCGTACGATGGCACTGACCCATGCGTCAGCACGTAGCCTGACCCTCACACGTTTCCGTACCCTCACCTGTGCCCTAAGCGTTGCCGTTCCCTAACCCTAACGCTAGTCCGGAACGAAAACCCACCACCAGCCCTACACCTTACCCCCAAGCCGTAGGCTACTCCTGGACCTAACGCTGGCACTGACCCGTGCGTCAGCACGTAGCATGACCCTCCCACGTTTGCGGACCCACACCTGTGCCCTAAGCCTTGCCATTCCCTAACCCTAACCCTAACCCTATCCCGGAATGGAAACCCACCTCCAGCCCTACACCTTTCCCTACACCGTAGCCTATTCCTGGCCCATACGCAGGCACTGACCCTTTCATCAGCACGTAGCCTGACCCTCCCACGTTTCCGTACCCTCACCTGTGCCCTAAGCCTTGCCGTTCCCTAACCCTAACCCTAGTCCGGAATGGAAACCCAACACCAGCCCTAAACCTTACCCCCAAGCCGTAGCCTACTCCTGATCCATACGCTGGCACTGACCTGTGCGTCAGCACGTAGCCTGAACTTCCCACATTACGGTACCCTCACCTGTGCCCTAAGCCTTGCCGTTCCCTAACCCTAACCCTAGTACGGAACCGAAACACACCACAAGCCCTACACCTAACCCCCAAGCCATAGCCTAATGCTGGCCCGTACGCTGGCACTGACCCGTGCGTCAGCACATAGCCTGCCCCTCCCACGTTTCCGTACCCTCACCTGTGCCCTAAGCCTTGCTGTTCCCTAACACTAACCCTAGCCTGGAACGGAAACCCACCACCAGCCCTACACCTAACCAACAAGCCGTAGCCTACTCCTGGTTGGTACGCTCGCACTGACCTGTGGATCATCACGTAGCCTGAACCTCCCACGATTCCGTACCCTCACCAGTGCCCTAAGCTTTGCCTTTCCCTAATCCTAACCGTAGCTCGGAACAGGAACCCACCACCAGCCCTACACCTTAACCTACGCCGTAGCCTACTCCTGGCCCATCTGCTGGCACTGACCCGTGCGTCAGCACGTAGCCTGACCCTCCCACGTTTCCGTACCCTCACCTGTGCCCTAAGCCTTGACGTTCCCTAACCCTAAACCTAGCCCGGAACCGAAACCCACCACCAGCCCTAAACCTTTCCCTACTGGGTAGCCTACTCCTCGCCCGTACGCTCGCACTGACCCATGCGTAAGCATGTAGCCTGACCCTCCCACGTTTCCGTACCCTCACCTGTGCCCTAAGCCTTGCAGTTCCCTAACCCTAACCCTAGCGCGGAACGGAAACCTACCACCAGCCCAACACCTAACCCCCAAGCCGTAGCCTACTCCTAGCCGGTACGCTGGCACTGACCCATGCATCACCACATAGCCTGACCCTCCCACGTTTCTGTACCCTCACCTGTGCCCTAAGCCTTGCCGTTCCCTTACCCTAATCTTAGCCAGGAACGGAAACCCACCACCAGCCCTACACCTTACCCCCAAGCCGTAGCCTACTCCTGGTCCATACGCTGGCACTGACCTGTGCGTCAGCACGTAGCCTGAACTTCCCACATTACCGTAACCTCACCTGTGCCCTAAGCCTTGCCGTTCCCTAACTCTAACCCTAGTACGGAACGGAAACACACCACCAGCCCAACAACTAACCCCCAAGCCATAGCCTACTCCTGGCCCGTACGCTGGCACTGACCTGTGCGTCAGCACGTAGCCTGACCATCCCACATTTCCGTACCCTCACCTGTGCCCTAAGCCTTGCTGTTCCCTAACACTAACCCTAGCCTGGAACGGAAACACACCACCAAGCCTACACCTAACCACCAAGCCGTAGCCTACTCCTCGCCGGTACGCTGGCACTGACACGTGCATCAGCATGTAGCCTGAACCTCCCTCGTTTCCGTAACCTCACCTGTGCCCTACGCTTTGCCATTCCCTAACCCTAACTGTAGCCCGAAAGGGAAACAGCCCTACACATTACCCTACGCCGTAGTCTACTCCTGGCCGGTACGCTGGCACTGACACGTGCATCAGCATGAAGCCTGACCCTCCCACGTTTCCATACCCTCACCTGTGCCCTAAGCCTTGCCGTTCACTAACCATAACCCAAGCCGGAACGGAATCCCACCACCAGCCCTACACATTACCGTATGCCGTAGCATATTCCTGGCCCGTACGCTGGCACTGACACGTGCGTCAGCATGTAGCCTGACCCTCACAGGTTTCCCTACCCTCACCTGTGCCCTAAGCCTTGCCGTTCCCTAACCCTAACACTAGCCCGGAACGAAAACCCACCACAAGCCCTACACCTCACCATACGCCATAGCCTACTCCTGGCCCGTACGCTGGCACTGACACGTGAGTCAGCACGTAGCCTGACCCTCCCACGTTTCCGTACCCTCACCTGTGCCCTAAGCCTTGCCGTTCCCTCACCCTAACCCTAGCCAGGAACGGAAACCCACCAGCAGCCCTAAACTTTACCCTACGCCGTAGCCTACTCCTGGCCCGTACGATGGCACTGACCCATGCGTCAGCACGTAGCCTGACCCTCACACGTTTCCGTACCCTCACCTGTGCCCTAAGCGTTGCCGTTCCCTAACCCTAACCCTAGTCCAGAACGAAAACCCACCACCAGCCCTACACCTTACCCCCAAGCCGTAGGCTAATCCTGGACCTAACGCTGGCACTGACCCGTGCGTCAGCACGTAGCCTGACCCTCCCACGTTTGCGGACCCACACCTGTGCCCTAAGCCTTGCCATTCGCTAACCCTAACCCTAACCCTAGCCCGGAACGGAAACCCACCACCAGCCCTACACCTTTCCCTACGCCGTAGCCTATTCCTGGCCCATACGCAGGCACTGACCCTTTCATCAGCACGTAGCCTGACCCTCCCACGTTTCCGTACCCTCACCTGTGCCCTAAGCCTTGCTGTTCCCTAACCCTAACCCTAGCCCGGAATGGAAACCCAACACCAGCCCTAAACCTTACCCCCAAGCCCTAGCCTACTCCTGATCCATACGCTGGCACTGACCTGTGCGTCAGCACGTAGCCTGAACTTCCCACATTACAGTACCCTCACCTGTGCCCTAAGCCTTGCCGTTCCCTAACCCTAACCCTAGTACGGAACCGAAACACACCACAAGCCCTACACCTAACCCCCAATACATAGCCTAATGCTGGCCCGTACGCCGGCACTGACCCGTGCGTCAGCACGTAGCCTGCCCCTCCCACGTTTCCGTACCCTCACCTGTGCCCTAAGCCTTGATGTTCCCTAACACTAACCCTAGCCTGGAACGGAAACCCACCACCAGCCCTACATCTAACCACAAAGCCGTAGCCTACTCCTGGCCCGTACGCTGGCACTGACCCGTGCGTCAGCACGTAGCCTGACCCTCCCACGTTTCCGTATCCTCACCTGTGCCCTAAGCCTTGCCGTTCCCTATCCCTAACCCTAGCCCGGAACGGAAACCCACCACGAGCCCTAGACCTTACCCTACGACGTAGCCTATTGCTGGCCTGTACGCTGGCACTGACCCATGCGTCAGCAGGTAGCCTGACACTCCCACGTTTCTTTACCCTCACCTGTGCCCTAAGCCTTGCCGTTCCGTAACCCTAACCCTAGCCCGGAACGGAAACCCACCACCAGCCCTACACCTTACCCTACGCCGTAGCCTACTCCTGGCCCGAACGCTGGCACTGACCCATGCGTCAGCACGTAGCCTGACCCTCCCACGTTTCCGTACCCTCACCTGTTCCCTAAGCCTTGCCGTTCCGTAACCCTAACCCTAGCCCGAAACGGAAACCCACCACAAGCCCTATACCTTACCCTACGCCGTAACCTACTCCTGTCCCGTACGCTGGCACTGACCCGTGCGTCAGCACGTAGCCTGACCTTCCCACATTTCCGTACCCTCACCTTTTCCCTAAGCCTTGCTGTTCCCTAACCCTATCCCTAGTACGGAACGGAAACCCTCCACGAGCCCTACACCTAACGCCCAAGCCATAGCCTATTCCTGGCCCATACGCTGGCACTGACACATGCGGCAGCATGTAGCCTGACCCTCCCACGTTTCCATACCCTCACCTGTGCCCTAAGCCTTACCGTTCCCTAACCCTAACCCTAGCCCGGAATGGAAACCCACCATCAGCCCTACACCTAACCCCGAAGCCTTAGCCTACTCCTGGCTGGTATGCTGGCACTGACACGTGCGTCAGCACGTAGCCTGACCCTCACACTTTTCCTTACCCTCACCTGTGCCCTAAGCCTTGCCGTTCCCTAACACTAACCCTAGCCCAGAACAGAAACCCACCACCAGCCCTACACCTTACCACCACGCCGTAGCCTGCTCCTGGCCCATATGCTGGCACTCAGCCGTGTGTCAGCACGTAGCCTGACCCTCCCACGATTCCGTAACCTCACCTGTGCCCTAAGCCTTGCCGTTACCTAATCCTAATCCTAGCCCGGAACGGAAACCCACCCCCAGCCCTACACCTTACCCTATGCTGTAGCCTACACCTGGACCGTACGCGGGCACTGACCTGTGCTTCAGCATGTAGCCTGACCCTCCCATGTTCCCGTACCCTCACCTGTGCCCTAAGGCTTGTCGTTCCCTAACTCTAACCCTAGCCCGAAACGGAAACCCACCACCATCCCTAATCCTAACCCACAAGCCGTGGCTTACTCCTGGCCCGTACGCTGGCACTGACCGTGCGTCAGCACGTAGCCTGACCCTCCCACGTTTCCGTACCATCACCTGTGCCCTAAGCCTTGCCGTTCCCTAACACTAACCCTAGCCCTGCACAGAAACCCACCACCAGCCCTACACTTTACCCTACGCCGTAGCCTACTCCTGGCCCGAACGCTGGCACTGACCCGTGGGTCAGCACGTAGCCTGACCCTCCCACGTTTCCGTACACTCACCTGTGCCCTAAGCCTTTCTCTTCCCTAACCCTAACCCTAGCCCGGAACGGAAACCCACCACCAGCCCTAAACCTTACCCACAAGCCGTAGCCTACACCTGGCCCGTACACTGGCACTGACCCGTGCGTCAGCACGTAGCCTGACCCTCCCACTTTCCTGTACCCTTACCTGAGCCCTAAGACTTGCCGTTCCCTAACCCTAACCCTAGACCGGAACGGAATCCCACCACCAGCCCTACACCTTACCATATGCCGTAGCCTACTCCTGGCCGGTACGCTGCCACTGAGCCGTGCATCAGCACGTAGCCTGACCCTCCCACGTTTCTGTACCCTCAGCTGTGCCCTAAGCCTTGCCGTTCCCTAACCCTAACCCTAGCCTGGAACGGAAACCCACCACCAGCCCTACAACTTACCCCCAAGCCGTAGCCTACTCCTGGCCCGTACGCTGGCACTGACCCGTGCGTCAGCACGTAGCCTGACCCTCCCACGTTTCCGTACCCTCACCTGTGCCCTAAGCCTTGCTGTTCCCTAACACTAACCCTAGCCTGGAATGGAAACCCACCACCAGCTCTACACCTAACCACCATACCGTAGCCTACTCCTGGCCGGTACGCTGGCACAGACACGTGCGTCATCACGTAGCCTGAACCTCCCTCGTTTCCGTACCCTCACGTGTGCCCTAAGCTTTGCCGTTCCCTAACCCTAACTGTAGCCCGGAACGGAAACCCACCAACAGCCCTACACCTTACCCCCAACTGTAGCCTACTCCTGGTCCATACGCTGGCACTGACCCGTGCGTCAGAACGTATCCTGAACCTGCCACGTTGCTGTACCCTCACCTGTGCCCTAAACCTTGCCATTCCCTAACCCTAACCCTAGCCCGGAACGGAAACCCACCACAAGCCCTACACCTTACCCACAAGCCATAGCCTACTCGTGGTCCATACGCTGGCACTGACCTGTGCGTCAGCATGTAGCCTGACCTTCCCGTTACCATTACGTCACCTGTGCCCTAAGCCTTGCCGTTCCCTAACCCTAACCCTAGTACGGGACAGAAACACACCACAAGCCCTACACCTAACCCACAAGCCATAGCCTACTCCTGGCCCATACGCTGGCACTGACCAATGTGTCAGCACGTAGCCTGACCCTCCCACGTTTCCGTACCCTCACCTATGCCCTAAGCCTTGCTCTTCCCTAACACTAACCCTAGCCCGGAACGGAAACCCACCACCAGCCCTACACTAACCCCCAAGCCGTAGCCTATTCCTGGCCGGTACGATGGCACTGACGTGTGCGTCAGCACGTAGCCTGACCCTCCCACGTTTCCGTACCCTCACCTGTGCCCTAAGCCTTGCCGTTCCCTAACCCTAACCCTAGCCCGGAACGGAAACCCACCACTAGCCCTAAATCTTTCCCTACACCGTAGCCTACACCTTGCCTGTACGCTGGCCCTGACCCATGCGTCAGCACGTAGTCTGACCCTCCCACGTTTCCGTACCCTCACCTGGGCCCTAAGCCTTGCCGTTTCCTAATCCTAACCCTAGCCCATGAATGGAAACCCACCACCAGCCCTACACATTACCCTACGCCGTAGCCTACTCCTGGCCCGTACGCTGGTACTGACCTGTGTGTCAGCACGTAGCCTAACCCTCTCACGTTTCCGTACCCTCACCTGTGCTGTAAGCCTTGCGGTTCCCTAACCTTAACCCTAGCCCGGAACGGAAACCCACCACCAGCCCTAAACCTTTCCCTATGCCGTAACCTATTCCTGGCCCGTACGCAGGCACTGACCCATTCATCAGCACGTAGCCAGACCCTCCCATGTTTCCGTACCCTCATCTCTGCCCTAAGCCTTGCCGGTCCGTAACCCTAACCCTAGCCCGGAACGGAAACCCACCACCAGCCCTAAACCTTACCCACAAGGCGTAGCCTACTCCTGGCCCATACGCTGGCACTGACCCGTGTGTCAGCACGTAGCCTGACCCTCCCACGTTTCCGTACCATCACCTGTGCCCTAAGCCTTGCCGTTCCCTCACCCTCACCCTAGCCAGGAACCGAAACCCATCAGCAGCCCTACACCTTACCCTATGCCGTAGCCTAATCCTGGCACGTACGCTGGCACTGACACGTGCCTCATCACGTAGCCTGACACTCACCCGTTTCCGTACCCTCACCTGTGCCCTAAGCCTTGCCGTTCCCTAACCATAACACTAGCCTTGAATGGAAACACTCCACCAGCCCTACATCTAACCCCCAAGCCGTAGCCTACTCCTGGCCGGTACGCTGGCACTGACACGTGCGTCAGCACGTACCCTGACCCTCCCACGTTTCCATACCCTCACCTGTGCCCTAATCTTTGCCGTTCCCTTACCCTAACCCTAGCCCGGAACAGAATCCAACCACCAGCCCTACACTTTACCCTACGCCATAGCATATTCCTGGCCCATACGATGGCACTGATCCTTGCGTCAGCACGTAGCCTGACCCTCCCAAGTTTCCGTACTCTCACCTGTGCCCTAAGCCTTGACGTTCGCTAACCCTAACCCTAGTCTGGAACAGAAACCCACCACCAGCCCTAAAACTTACCACCACGCCGTAGCCTACTCCTGGCCCATATGCTGGCACTGACCCGTGCGTCAGCACATAGCCTGACCCTCCCACGTTTCCGTAACCTCACCTGTGCCCTAAGCCTTGCCGTTCCCTAACCCTAACCCTAGCCCGGAACGGAAACCCACCACCAGCCCTACACCTTACCCTATGACGTAGCTTATACCTGGCCCGTACGCGGGTAATAGCCTGTGCTTCAGCACGTAGCCTGACACTACCATGTTACCGTACCCTCAGCTGTGCTCTAAGCCTTGCCGTTCCCTTACCCTAACCCTAGCCCGGAACGGAAACCCACCACCAGCCCTAAAACTTACCCACAAGCCGTAGCCTACTCCTGGCCCGTATTCTGGCACTGACCCATGCGTCAGCACGTTGTCTGACCCTCCCACGTTTCCGTACCCTCACCTGTGCCCTAAGCCTTGCCGTTCCCTAACCCTAACCCTAGTCCCCAACGGAAACCCACCACCAGCCCTAAACCTTACCCCCAAGCCGTAGCCTACTCCTGGCCCGTATTCTGGCACTGACACGTTCGTCAGCACGTAGCCTGACACTCCCACGTTTCCATATCCTCACCTGTGCCCTAAGCCTTGCCTTTCACTAACCCTAACTATAGCCCGGAATGGAAACCCACCACCAACCCTACACCTTACCCTACGCCGTAGCCTACTCCTGACCCGTACGCTGGCACTGACCCGTGTGTCAGCACGTGGCCTGACCTTCCCACATTTCCGTACCCTCACCTGTGCCCTAAGCCTTGCCGTTCCCTAACCCTAACCCTAGTACGGAACGGAAACACACCACGAGCCCTACACCTAACACCCAAGCCATAGCCTACTCCTGGCCTGTACGCTGGCACTGACACATGCGTCAGCACGTAGCCTGACCCTCCCACGTTTCCGTACCCTCACCTCTGCCCTAAGCCTTGCCGTTCCCTATCCCTAACCCTAGCCCTGAACGGAAACGAACCAGCAGCCATACACCTTTCTCTACGACGTAGCCTACTCCTGGCCCATACGCTGGCATTGACACGTGCATTAGCACGTAGCCTGAACCTCCCACGTTTCCGTACCCTCAACTGTGCCCTAAGACTTGCCATTCCCTAACACTAACCCTAGCCCGGAACGGAAACCCACCACCAGCCCTACACATTACCCTACGCCGTAGCCTACTCCTGGCCCGTACGCTGGCACTAACCCGCGCGTCAGCACGTAGCCTGACCCTCACACGTTTCTGTACCCTCACCTGTGCCCTAAGCCTTGCCGTTCCCTAACCCTAATCCTATACCGAAAAGGAAACACACCACCAGCCCTACAGCTTACCCCCAAGCCATAGCCTACTCCTGGCCGTACGCTGGCACTGACCGGTGCGTCAGCATGTAGCCTGACCCTCCCACGTTTCCCTACCCTCACCTGTGCCTTATGCCTTGCCGTTCCCTAACCCTAACCCTAGCCCGGAACGGAAACCCACCACCAGCCCTACACCTTACTCTATGCCGTAGCCTACTCCTGGCCCAAACGCTAGCACTGACACTTGCGTCAGCACGTAGCCTGATCCTACCACGTTTCCGTACCCTCACCTGTGCCCTAAGCCTTGCCGTTCCCTAACCCTAACCCTAGCCCGGAACGGAAAAACACCACCAGCCCTACAGTTTACCCCCAAGCCGTAGCCTACTCCTGGCCCGTATGCTGGCACTGAAACGTGCGTCACCACATAGCCTGACCCTCCCACATTTCTGTAACCTCACCTGTGCCCTAAGCCTTGCCTTTCCCTAACCCTAACCCTAGTCCGGAACGGAAACCAACCACGAACCCTACAGCTTACCCTACGCCGTAGCCTACTCCTGGACTGTACACTGGCACTGACCCGTGTGTCAGCACGTAGCCTGACCCTCCCACGTTTCCGTACCCTCACCTGTGCCCTAAGCCTTGCCGTTTCCTAACCCTAACCCTAGCCCAGAACAGAAACCCACCACCAGCCCCAAAACTTACCCAAAAGCCGTAGCCTACTCCTGGCCCATACGCTGGCAATGACCCATGCGTCAGCACGTAGCCTGACCCTCCCACGTTTCCGTACCCTCACCTGTGCCATAAGCCTTGTCGTTCCCTAACCTTAACCCTAGTCCAGAACGGAAACCCACCACCAGCCCTACACCTTACCTTACGCCGTAGCCTACTCCTGGCCCATACGCTGGCACTGACCTGTGCGTCAGCACGTAGCCAGACCCTCCCACTTTTTCGTACCCTCAACTGTGCCCTAAGCCTTGCCATTCCCTAACCCTAACCCTAGCCCGGAACGGAAACACACCACCAGCCCTACAACTTAACCCCAAGCCGTAGCCTACTCCTGGCCCGTACGCTGGTACTGACCCGTGCATCAGCACGTAGCCTGACCCTCCCAACTTTCCGTACCCTCACCTGTGCCCTAAGCCTTGCCGTTCCCTAACCCTAACCCTAGCCTGGAACAGAAACCCACCACCAGCCCTAAAACTTACCCCCAAGCCGTAGCCTACTCCTGGCCCGTACGCTGGAACTGACCTGTGCGTCAGCACGTAGCCTGACCCTCCAACGTTTGCGGAACCTCACCTGTGCCCTAAGCCTTGCCGTTCCCTAACCCTAACCCTAGCCCTGAACGGAAACCCACCACCAGCCCTAAACCTTTCCCTAAGCCGTAGCCTATTCCTGGCTCGTACGCAGGCAGTGACACTTTCATCAGCACGTAGCCTGACCTTCCCACGTTTCCGTAACCTCACCTGTGCCCTAAGCCTTGCCGTTCCCTAACCCTAAACCTAGCACAGAATGGAAACCCACCACCAGCCCTACAGCTTACCCCCAAGCCATAGCCTATTCCTGGCACGTACGCTGGCACTGACCCGTGCTTTAGCATGTAGCCTGACCCTCCCACGTTTCCGTACCCTCACCTGTGCCCTAAGCCTTGCCGTTCCCTAACCCTAACCCTAGCCCGGAACGGAAACCCACCACCAGCCCTACACCTAACCTCCAACCCGTAGCTTACTCCTGGCCAGTACGCTGGCACTGACCCATGCATCATCACGTAGCCTGACCCTCCCACTTTTCCGTACCCTCACCTGTGCCCTAAGCCTTGCCGTTCCCTAACCCTAACCGTAGCATGGAACGGAAACCCACCACCAGCCCTACAGCTTACCCCTAAGCCGTAGCCTACTCCTGGCCCGTACGCTGGCACAGACCCGTGCGTGAGCACGAAGCCTGACCCTCCCACGTTTGCGGACACTCTCCTGTGCCCTAAGCCTTGCCGTTCCCTAACCCTAACCCTAGCCCGGAACCGAAACCCACCACCAGCCCTACACCTTTCCCTACGCCGTAGCCTATTCCTGGCTCATACGCAGGCACTGACCCTTTCATCAGCAATTAGACTGACCCTCCCACGTTTCCGTACCCTCACCTGTGCCCTAAGCCTTGCCGTTCACTAACCCTAACCCTAGCCCGGAACGGAAACCCACCACCTGCCCTACACATTACTCTATGCCGTAGCCTACACCTGGCCCGTACGCGGGCACTGACCTGTGCTTCAGCACGTAGCCTGACCCTCCCATGTTACCGTACGCTCACCTGTGCCCTAAGCCTTGTCGTTCCCTAACCCTAACCCTAGCCCGGCACGGAATCTCACCACCAGCTCTACACCTTATCGTATGCCATAGCCTAGTCCTGGCCCGTACGCTGGCACTGACCCGTGTGTCAGCATGTAGCCTGACCCTCCCACGTTTCCGTAACCTCACCTGTGCCCTAAGCCTTGCCGTTCCCTAACCCTAACCCTAGCCTGGAACAGAAAACCACCACCAGCCCTACACCTTACCCCAAGCCGTAGCCTATTCCTGGCCCGTACGCAGGCACTGACCCTTTCATCAGCACGTAGCCTGACCCTCCCACGTTTCCGTACCCTCATCTGTGCCCTAAGCCTTACCGTTCCCTAACCCTAACCCTAGCCCGGAACGGAAACCCACCACCAGCCCTACACCATAACCTACGCCGTAGCCTACTCCTGGCCTGTACGGTGGCACTGATCCTTGCGTCAGCATGTAGCCTGAACCTCCCACGTTTCCGTACCCTCACCTGTGCCCTAAGCCTTGCCGTTCTGTAACCCTAACCCTAGCGCCGAACGGAAACCCACCATCAGCCCTACACCTAACCCCCAAGCCGTAGCTTACTACTGGCCAGTACGCTGGCACTGACACGTGCATCTTCACGTAGCCTGACGCTCCCACGTTGCCGTACCCTCACCTGTGCCCTAAGCCTTGCCATTCCCTAAACCTTACCGTAGCCCGGAACGGAAACCCACCACCAGCCCTACACCTTAGCCCCAAGCCGTATCCTACTTCTGGCCCGTACGCTGGCACAGACCCGTGCATCAGCACGAAGCCTGACCCTCCCACGTTTGTGGACCCTCACCTGTGCCCTAAGCCTTGCCGTTCCCTAACCCTATCCCTAGCCCAGTACGGAAACCCACCACCAGCCCTACAACTTACCCCAAAGCCGTAGCCTATTCCTGGACCTTATGCTGGCACTGACCCTTGCATCAGCACGTAGCCTGACCCTCCCACGTTTGCGGACCATCACCTGTGCCCTAAGCCTGGCCATTCCCTAACCCGAACCCTAGCCCTGAATGGAAACCCACCACCAGCCCTAAATCTAACGCCCAAACCATAGCCTACTCCTGCACCGTACGCTGGCACTGACCCGTGCGTCACAATGTAGCCTGACCCTCGCATGTTTCTGTACCCTCACCTGTGCCCTAAGCCTTGCCGTTCCCTAACCATAACACTAGCCTTGAATGGAAACACTCCACCAGCCCTACATCTAACCCCCAAGCCGTAGCCTACTCCTGGCCGGTACGCTGGCACTGACACGTGCGTCAGCACGTACCCTGACCCTCCCACGTTTCCGTACCCTCACCTGTGCCCTAATCTTTGCCGTTCCCTTACCCTAACCCTAGCCCGGAACAGAATCCAACCACCAGCCCTACACTTTACCCTACGCCATAGCATATTCCTGGCCCATACGATGGCACTGATCCTCGCGTCAGCACGTAGCCTGACCCTCCCAAGTTTCCGTACCCTCACCTGTGCCCTAAGCCTTGACGTTCGCTAACCCTAACCCTAGTCTGGAACAGAAACCCACCACCAGGCCTACACCTTACCACCACGCCGTAGCCTACTCCTGGCCCATATGCTGGCACTGACCCGTGCGTCAGCACATAGCCTGACCCTCCCACGTTTCCGTAACCTCACCTGTGCCCTAAGCCTTGCCATTCCCTAACCCTAACCCTAGCCCGGAACGGAAACCCACCACCAGCCCTACACCTTACCCTATGACGTAGCTTATACCTGGCCCGTATGCGGGTAATAGCCTGTGCTTCAGCACGTAGCCTGACACTACCATGTTACCGTACCCTCAGCTGTGCTCTAAGCCTTGCCGTTCCCTTACCCTAACCCTAGCCCGGAACGGAAACCCACCACCAGCCCTAAAACTTACCCACAAGCCGTAGCCTACTCCTGGCCCATATTCTGGCACTGACCCATGCGTCAGCACGTTGTCTGACTCTCCCACGTTTTCGTACCCTCACCTGTGCCCTAAGCCTTGCCGTTCCCTAACCCTAACCCTAGTCCCCAACGGAAACCCACCACCAGCACTAAACCTTACCCCCAAGCCGTAGCCTACTCCTGGCCCGTATTCTGGCACTGACACGTTCGTCAGCACGTAGCCTGACACTCCCACGTTTCCATATCCTCACCTGTGCCCTAAGCCTTGCCTTTCACTAACCCTAACTATAGCCCGGAATGGAAACCCACCACCAACCCTACACCTTACCCTACGCCGTAGCCTACTCCTGACCCGTACGCTGGCACTGACCCGTGTGTCAGCACGTGGCCTGACCTTCCCACATTTCCGTACCCTCACCTGTGCCCTAAGCCTTGCCGTTCCCTAACCCTAACCCTAGTACGGAACGGAAACACACCACCAGCCCTACACCTAACACCCAAGCCATAGCCTACTCCTGGCCTGTACGCTGGCACTGACCGGTGCGTCAGCATGTAGCCTGACCCTCCCACGTTTCCCTACCCTCACCTGTGCCTTATGCCTTGCCGTTCCCTAACCCTAACCCTAGCCCTGAACGGAAATGAACCAGCAGCCATACACCTTTCTCTACGACGTAGCCTACTCCTGGCCCATACGCTGGCATTGACACGTGCATTAGCACGTAGCCTGAACCTCCCACGTTTCCGTACCCTCAACTGTGCCCTAAGCCTTGCCGTTCCCTAACACTAACCCTAGCCCGGAACGGAAACCCACCACCAGCCCTACACATTACCCTACGCCGTAGCCTACTCCTGGCCCGTACGCTGGCACTAACCCGCGCGTCAGCACGCAGCCTGACCCTCACACGTTTCCGTACCCTCACCTGTGCCCTAAGCCTTGCCGTTCCCTAACCCTAATCCTATTCTGAAAAGGAAACACACCACCAGCCCTACAGCTTACCCCCAAGCCATAGCCTACTCCTGGCCCGTACGCTGGCACTGACAGGTGCGTCAGCACGTAGCCTGACCCTCCCACGTTTCCGTACCCTCACCTGTGCCCTAAGCCTTGCCGTTTCCTAAACCTAACCCTAGCCCAGAACAGAAACCCACCACCAGCCCCAAAACTTACCCAAAAGCCGTAGCCTACTCCTGGCCCATACGCTGGCAATGACCCATGCGTCAGCACGTAGCCTGACCCTCCCACGTTTCCGTACCCTCACCTGTGCCATAAGCCTTGTCGTTCCCTAACCTTAACCCTAGTCCAGAACGGAAAACCACCACCAGCCCTACACCTTACCTTACGCCGTAGCCTACTCCTGGCCCATACGCTGGCACTGACCTGTGCGTCAGCACGTAGCCAGACCCTCCCACTTTTTCGTACCCTCAACTGTGCCCTAAGCCTTGCCATTCCCTAACCCTAACCCTAGCACGGAACGGAAACACACCACCAGCCCTACAACTTAACCCCAAGCCGTAGCCTACTCCTGGCCCGTACGCTGGTACTGACCCGTGCATGAGCACGTAGCCTGACCCTCCCAACTTTCCGTACCCTCACCTATGCCCTAAGCCTTGCCGTTCCCTAACCCTAACCCTAGCCCGGAACAGAAACCCACCACCAGCCCTAAAACTTACCCCCAAGCCGTAGCCTACTCCTGGCCCGTACGCTGGAACTGACCTGTGCGTCAGCACGTAGCCTGACCCTCCAACGTTTGCGGAACCTCACCTGTGCCCTAATCCTTGCCGTTCCCTAACCCTAACCCTAGCCCTGAACGGAAACCCACCACCAGCCCTAAACCTTTCCCTAAGCCGTAGCCTATTCCTGGCTCGTACGCAGGCAGTGACCCTTTCATCAGCACGTAGCCTGACCTTCCCACGTTTCCGTAACCTCACCTGTGCCCTAAGTCTTGCCGTTCACTCACCCTAACCCTAGCCCCGAATGGAAACCCACCACCAGCCTAAACCTTACCCCCAAGCCGTAGCCTACTCCTGGTCCATATGCTGGCACTGACCCGTGCGTCAGAACGTATCCTGACACTGCCACGTTGCTGTACCCTCACCTGGGCCCTAAGCCATGCCGTTCCCTAAACCTAAACCTAGCCCATAACGGAAACCCACCACCTGCGCTACAACTTACCCAACGCCGTAGCCTACTCCTGGCCTGTACGCTGGCAATGACCCGTGCGTCTGCACGTAGCCTGACCCTCCCACGTTTCCATACCCTCACCTGTGCCCTAAGCCTTGCCATTCCCTAACCCTAACCGTAGCCCGGAACGAAAACCCACCACCAGCCCTAGACCTTAGCCTACCACGTAGCCTACTCCTTGTCCGTATGCTGGCACTGACCCGTGCGTCAGCAAGTAGCCTGACCCTCCCACGTTTCCATACCCTCACCTGTGCCCTAAGCCTTGACGTTCCCTAACCCTAACCCTAGCCCGGAACGGAAACCCACCACCAGCCCTACACCTAACCTCCATGCCATAGCCTACTCATGGCCCGTACGCAAGCACTGACCCGTGCGACAGCACATATCATGACCCTCCCAAGTTTCCGTACCCTCACCTGTGCACTAAGCCTTGCCGTGCCCTAACCCTAACCCTAGCCCGGAACGGAAACACACCACCAGCCCTACACCTAACCCCGAAGCCGTAGACTACTTCTGGCCGGTACGCTGGCACTGACACGTGTGTCAGCACGTAGCCTGACTCTCCCACGTTTCTGTACCCTAACCTGTGCCCTAAGCCTTGCCGTTCCCTAACCCTAACCCTAGCCCGGAACGGAAAGCCATCACCAGCCCTACACGTTACCCTACGCCGTTGCCTACTCTTGGCCTGTACGGTGGCACTGACCCTTGCGTCAGCATGTAGCCTGACCCTCCCAAGTTTCCGTACCCTCACCTGTGCCCTAAGCCTTGCCGTTCCGTAACCCTAACCCTAGACCGGAACGGAAACCCACCACCAGCCCTGCACCTTACCCCCAAGCCGTAGCCTACTCCTGGCCCGTTCAGTGGCACTAACCTGAGCATCAGCAAGTAGACTGACCCTCCCACGTTTCCGTACCCTCACCCGTGCCCTAAGCCTTGCCGTTCCGTAGCCCTAAACCTAGCCCGGAACGGAAACACACCACCTGCCCTACACCTTACCAACAAGCCGTAGACTACTCCTGGACCATATGCTGGCACTGACCCGTGCGTCAGCACGTAGCATGACCCTCCCACGTTTCCGTACCCTCACCTGTGCCCTACGCCTTGCCGTTCCCTAACCCTTACCCTAGCCCGGAACGGAAACCCACCACCAGCCCTACAACTTACCCTATGCTGTAGCCTACACCTGGCCCGTACGCGGGCACTCACCCATGTGTCAGCACGTAGCCTGACCCTCCCACGTTTCCGTACCCTCACCTGTGCCCTAAGCCTTGCCGTTTTCTAACCCTAACCCTACACCGGAACGGAAAGCCACCACCAGCCCTATAGCTTAGACACAAGCCGTAGCCTACTCCTGACCCCTACGCTGGCACAGACCCGTGCGTCAGCACGTAGCCAGACCCTCCCTCGTTTCTGTACCCTCACCTGAGCACTAAGCCTTGCCGTTCCGTAACCCTAACCCTAGCCCAGAATGGAAACCCACCACCAGCCCTAAACCTTAAACCCAAGCCGTAGCCTACTCCTGGCCCGTACTCTGGCACTGACACGTGCGTCAGCAAGTAGCCTGACCCTCCCACGTTTCAGGACCCTCAACTGTGCCCTAATCCTGGCCGTTCCTTACACTAACCCTAGCCCAGAATGGAAACCCACCACCAGCCCTACACCTTAACCCCAAGCCGTAGCCTACTCCTGACCCGTACTCTGGCACTGACACGTGTGTCAGCAAGTAGCCTGACTCTCCCACGTTTCAGGACCCTCAACTGTGCCCTAAGCCTGGCCGTTCCTAACACTAACCCTAGCCCAGAACGGAAAGCCACCACCAGCTCTACACCTTACCCACAAGCCGTAGTCTACTCCTGGCCTGTATGCTGACACTGACCCGTGCATCAGCACGTAGCCTGACACTCCCACGTTTCCGTACCCTCACCTGTGCCCTAAGCCTTGCCGTTCCCTAACCCTAACCCTAGTCGGAACGGAAAACCACCACCAGCCCTACACCTCACCATATGTCGTAGCCTAAACCTGGCCCGTACGCGGGCACTGAACCGTGCGTCAGCACGTAGCCTGACCCTCCCACGTTTCCGTACCCTCACCTGTGCCGTAAGCCTTGCCGTTCCCTAACCCTAAACCTAGCCCCGAACAGAAACCCACCACCAGCTCTAAACCTTACCCACAAGCCGTAGCCTACTCCTGGCCCGTACGCTGGCACTGACCCGTGCGTCAGCACGTAGCCTGCCTCTCCCACGTTTCTGTACCCTCACCTGTGCCCTAAGCCTTGCTGTTCCCTAACACTAACCCTAGCCTGGAACGGAAACCCACCACCAGCCCTACACCTAACCAACAAGCCGTAGCCTACTCCTGGTTGGTACGCTGGCACTGACCTGTGGGTCATCACGTAGCCTGAACCTCCCACGATTCCGTACCCTCACCAGTACCCTAAGCTTTGCCTTTCCCTAATCCTAACCGTAGCCCGGAACAGAAACCCACCACCAGCCCTACACCTTAACCTACGCCGTAGCCTACTCCTGACCCGTACGCTGGCACTGACCCGTGCGTCAGCACGTAGCCTGACCCTCCCACGTTACCATACACTCACCTGTGCCCTAAGCCTTGACGTTCCCTAACCCTAAACCTAGCCCGGAACAGAAACCCACCACCAGCCCTAAACCTTTCCCTACTGGGTAGCCTACTCCTCGCCCGTACGCTCGCACTGACCCGTGCGTAAGCATGTAGCCTGACCCTCCCACGTTTCCGTACCCTCACCTGTGCCCTAAGCCTTGCAGTTCCCTAACCCTAACCCTAGCGCGGAACGGAAACCCACCACCAGCCCTACACCTAACCCCCAAGCCGTAGCCTACTCCTAGCCTGTACGCTGGCACTGACCCATGCATCAGCACATAGCCTGACCCTCCCACGTTTCTGTACCCTCACCTGTGCCCTAAGCCTTGCCGTTCCCTTACCCTAATCTTAGCCAGGAATGGAAACCCACCAACAGCCCTACACCTTACCCCCAAGCCGTAGCCTACTCCTGGTCCATACGCTGGCACTGACCTGTGCGTCAGCACGTAGCCTGAACTTCCCACATTACCGTAACCTCACCTGTGCCCTAAGCCTTGCCGTTCCCTAACTCTAACCCTAGTACGGAACGGAAACACACCAACAGCCCTACAACTAACCCCCAAGCCATAGCCTACTCCTGGCCCGTACGCTGGCACTGACCTGTGCGTCAGCACGTAGCCTGACCCTCCCACATTTCCGTACCCTCACCTGTGCCCTAAGCCTTGCTGTTCCCTAACACTACCCCTAGCCTGGAACGGAAACACACCACCAAGCCTACACCTAACCACCAAGCCGTAGCCTACTCCTCGCCGGTACGCTGGCACTGACACGTGCATCAGCATGTAGCCTGAACCTCCCTCGTTTCCGTAACCTCACCTGTGCCCTACGCTTTGCCATTCCCTAACCCTAACTGTAGCCCGAAAGGGAAACAGCCCTACACAATACCCTACGCCGTAGTCTACTCCTGGCCGGTACGCTGGCACTGACACGTGCATCAGCATGAAGCCTGACCCTCCCACGTTTCCATACCCTCACCTGTGCCCTAAGCCTTGCCGTTCACTAACCATAACCCAAGCCGGAACGGAATCCCACCACCAGCCCTACACATTACCGTATGCCGTAGCCTATTCCTCGCCCGTACGCTGGCACTGACACGTGCGTCAGCATGTAGCCTGACCCTCACAGGTTTCCGTACCCTCACCTGTGCCCTAAGCCTTGCCGTTCCCTAACCCTAACACTAGCCCGGAACGAAAACCCACCACAAGCCCTACACCTCACCATACGCCATAGCCTACTCCTGGCCCGTACGCTGGCACTGACACGTGAGTCAGCACGTAGCCTGACCCTCCCACGTTTCCGTACCCTCACCTGTGCCCTAAGCCTTGCCGTTCCCTCACCCTAACCCTAGCCAGGAACGGAAACCCACCAGCAGCCCTAAACTTTACCCTACGCCGTAGCCTACTCCTGGCCCCTACGATGGCACTGACCCATGCGTCAGCACGTATCCTGACCCTCACACGTTTCCGTACCCTCACCTGTGCCCTAAGCCTTGCCGTTCCCTAACCCTAACCCTAGTCCGGAACGAAAACCCACCACCAGCCCTACACCTTACCCCCAAGCCGTAGGCTACTCCTGGACCTAACGCTGGCACTGACCCGTGCGTCAGCACGTAGCCTGACCCTCCCACGTTTGCGGACCCACACCTGTGCCCTAAGCCTTGCCATTCCCTCACCCTAACCCTAACCCTAGCCCGGAACGGAAACCCACCACCAGCCCTACACCTTTCCCTACGCCGTAGCCTATTCCTGGCCCATACGCAGGCACTGACACTTTCATCGGCACGTAGCCTGACCCTCCCACGTTTCCGTACCCTCACCTGTGCCCTAAGCCTTGCTGTTCCCTAACCCTAACCCTAGCCCGGAATGGAAACCCACCACCAGCCCTAAACCTTACCCACAAGCCGTAGCCTACACCTGGCCCGTACACTGGCACTGACCCGTGCGTCAGCACGTAGCCTGACCCTCCCACTTTCCTATACCCTTACCTGAGCCCTAAGACTTGCCGTTCCCTAACCCTAACCCTAGACCGGAATGGAATCCCACCACCAGCCCTACACATTACCATATGCCGTAGCCTACTCCTGGCCGGTACGCTGCCATTGAGCCGTGCATCAGCACGTAGCCTGACCCTCCCACGTTTCTGTACCCTCAGCTGTGCCCTAAGCCTTGCCGTTCCCTAACCCTAACCCTAGCCCGGAACGGAAACCCACCAACAGCCCTACAACTTACCCCCAAGCCGTAGCCTACTCCTGGCCCGTACGCTGGCACTGACCCGTGCGTCAGCACGTAGCCTGACCCTCCCACGTTTCCGTACCCTCAGCTGTGCCCTAAGCCTTGCTGTTCCCTAACACTAACCCTAGCCTGGGATGGAAACCCACCACCAGCTCTACACCTAACCACCATACCGTAGCCTACTCCTGGCCGGTACGCTGGCACAGACACGTGCGTCATCACGTAGCCTGAACCTCCCTCGTTTCCGTACCCTCACGTGTGCCCTAAGCTTTGCCGTTCCCTAACCCTAACTGTAGCCCGGAACGGAAACCCACCAACAGCCCTACACCTTACCCCCAACTGTAGCCTACTCCTGGTCCATACGCTGGCACTGACCCGTGCGTCAGAACGTATCCTGAACCTGCCACGTTGCTGTACCCTCACCTGTGCCCTAAACCTTGCCATTCCCTAACCCTAACCCTAGCCCGGAACGGAAACCCACCACAAGCCTTACACCTTACCCCCAAGCCATAGCCTACTCGTGGTCCATACGCTGGCACTGACCTGTGCGTCAGCATGTAGCCTGACCTTCCCACGTTACCATTACGTCACCTGTGCCCTAAGCCTTGCCGTTCCCTAACCCTAACCCTAGTACGGGACAGAAACACACCACAAGCCCTACACCTAACCCACAAGCCATAGCCTACTCCTGGCCCGTACGCTGGCACTGACCAATGCGTCAGCACGTAGCCTGACCCTCCCACGTTTCCGTACCCTCACCTATGCCCTAAGCCTTGCTCTTCCCTAACACTAACCCTAGCCCGGAACGGAAACCCACCACCAGCCCTACACTAACCCCCAAGCCGTAGCCTATTCCTGGCCGGTACGATGGCACTGACGCGTGCGTCAGCACGTAGCCTGACCCTCCCACGTTTCCGTACCCTCACCTGGGCCCTAAGCCTTGCCTTTCCCTAACCCTAACCCTAGCCCGGAACGGAAACCCACCACCAGCCCTAGACTTTAACCTATACCGTAGCCTACTCCTGGCCTGTACGGTGGCACTGACCCATGCGTCAGCACGTAGCCTGACGCTCCCAGGTTTCCGTACCCTCACCTGTGCCCTAAGCCTTGCCGTTCCGTAACCCTAACCCTAGCCCGTAACGGAAACCCACCACCAGCCCTACACGTTACCGTACGCCGTAGCCTACTCCTGGACCATACGCGGACACTGACCCGTGCGACAGCACGTAGCCTGACCCTCCCACGTTTCCGTAACCCTCACCAGTGCCCTAAGCCTTGCCGTTCCGTAACCCTAACCCTAGCCCGGCACGGAAACGGACCACCAGCCCTACATCTTACCCCCAAGCCGTAGCCTACTCCTGGCCCATACGCTGGCCCTGACCCGTGGGTCAGCAAGTAGCCTGACCCTCCCACGTTTCCGTACGCTCACCTGTGCCCTATGCCTTGCCGTTCCCTAACCCTAACCCTAGCACAGAACGGAAACCCACCTCCAGCCCTATACCTTACCCTGCGCTGTAGCCGACTGCTGGCCCGTATGCTGGCACTGACCCATGCGTAAGCACGTAGCCTGACCCTCCCACGTTTCCGTACCCTCACCTGTGCCCTAAGCCTTGACATTCCCTAACCATAACCCTAGCCCAGAACGGAAACCCACCACCAGCCCTAGACCTTACCCTACGGCGTAGCCTACTCCTGGCCTGTACGCTGACACTGACACGTGCGTCAGCACGTAGCCTGACTCTCCCACGTTTCCGTACCCTCACCTGTGCCCTAAGCTTTGTCGTTCCCTAACCCTAACCCTAGCCCGGAACGGAAACCCACCACCAGCCCTAAACCTTTCCCTACGCCGTAGCCTACTCCTGGCCCGTATGCTGGCACTGACCCGTGCGTCAGCATGTAGACTGACACCCCACGTTTCCATACCCTCACCTGGGCCCTAAACCTTGCCGTTCCCTAACACTAAACCTAGCCTGGAATGGAAACCCACCACCAGCCCTAAAACTTACCCCCATGCCATAGCCTACTCCTGGCCCGTACACAGGCACTGACCCGTGCATCAGCACATAGCCTGACCCTCCCACTTTTCCGTACCCTCTGCTAAGCCCTAAGCCTTTGCCTTCCCTAACTCTAACCCAAGCCCGGAACGGAATCCCACCACCAGCCCTACACCTTAATGTATGCCGTAGCCTCTTCCTGGCCCGTACGCTGGCACTGACCCGTGCGTCAGCACGTAGCCTGACCCTCCCACGTTTCCGTACCCTCAGCTGTGCCCTAAGCCTTGCTGTTCCCTAACACTAACCCTAGCCTGGAATGGAAACCCACCACCAGCTCTACACCTAACCACCATACCGTAGCCTACTCCTGGCCGGTACGCTGGCACAGACACGTGCGTCATCACGTAGCCTGAACCTCCCTCGTTTCCGTACCCTCACGTGTGCCCTAAGCTTTGCCGTTCCCTAACCCTAACTGTAGCCCGGAACGGAAACCCACCAACAGCCCTACACCTTACCCCCAACTGTAGCCTACTCCTGGTCCATACGCTGGCACTGACCCGTGCGTCAGAACGTATCCTGAACCTGCCACGTTGCTGTACCCTCACCTGTGCCCTAAACCTTGCCATTCCCTAACCCTAACCCTAGCCCGGAACGGAAACCCACCACAAGCCTTACACCTTACCCCCAAGCCATAGCCTACTCGTGGTCCATACGCTGGCACTGACCTGTGCGTCAGCATGTAGCCTGACCTTCCCACGTTACCATTACGTCACCTGTGCCCTAAGCCTTGCCGTTCCCTAACCCTAACCCTAGTACGGGACAGAAACACACCACAAGCCCTACACCTAACCCACAAGCCATAGCCTACTCCTGGCCCGTACGCTGGCACTGACCAATGCGTCAGCACGTAGCCTGACCCTCCCACGTTTCCGTACCCTCACCTATGCCCTAAGCCTTGCTCTTCCCTAACACTAACCCTAGCCCGGAACGGAAACCCACCACCAGCCCTACACTAACCCCCAAGCCGTAGCCTATTCCTGGCCGGTACGATGGCACTGACGCGTGCGTCAGCACGTAGCCTGACCCTCCCACGTTTCCGTACCCTCACCTGGGCCCTAAGCCTTGCCTTTCCCTAACCCTAACCCTAGCCCGGAACGGAAACCCACCACCAGCCCTAGACCTTAACCTATACCGTAGCCTACTCCTGGCCTGTACGGTGGCACTGACCCATGCGTCAGCACGTAGCCTGACGCTCCCAGGTTTCCGTACCCTCACCTGTGCCCTAAGCCTTGCCGTTCCGTAACCCTAACCCTAGCCCGTAACGGAAACCCATCACCAGCCCTACACGTTACCGTACGCCGTAGCCTACTCCTGGACCATACGCGGACACTGACCCGTGCGACAGCACGTAGCCTGACCCTCCCACGTTTCCGTAACCCTCACCAGTGCCCTAAGCCTTGCCGTTCCGTAACCCTAACCCTAGCCCGGCACGGAAACGGACCACCAGCCCTACATCTTACCCCCAAGCCGTAGCCTACTCCTGGCCCATACGCTGGCCCTGACCCGTGGGTCAGCAAGTAGCCTGACCCTCCCACGTTTCCGTATGCTCACCTGTGCCCTATGCCTTGCCGTTCCCTAACCCTAACCCTAGCACAGAACGGAAACCCACCTCCAGCCCTATACCTTACCCTGCGCTGTAGCCGACTGCTGGCCCGTATGCTGGCACTGACCCATGCGTAAGCACGTAGCCTGACCCTCCCACGTTTCCGTACCCTCACCTGTGCCCTAAGCCTTGACATTCCCTAACCATAACCCTAGCCCAGAACGGAAACCCACCACCAGCCCTAGACCTTACCCTACGGCGTAGCCTACTCCTGGCCTGTACGCTGACACTGACACGTGCGTCAGCACGTAGCCTGACTCTCCCACGTTTCCGTACCCTCACCTGTGCCCTAAGCTTTGTCGTTCCCTAACCCTAACCCTAGCCCGGAACGGAAACCCACCAACAGCCCTAAACCTTTCCCTACGCCGTAGCCTACTCCTGGCCCGTATGCTGGCACTGACCCGTGCGTCAGCATGTAGACTGACACCCCACGTTTCCATACCCTCACCTGGGCCCTAAACCTTGCCGTTCCCTAACACTAAACCTAGCCTGGAATGGAAACCCACCACCAGCCCTAAAACTTACCCCCATGCCATAGCCTACTCCTGGCCCGTACACAGGCACTGACCCGTGCATCAGCACATAGCCTGACCCTCCCACTTTTCCGTACCCTCTGCTAAGCCCTAAGCCTTTGCCTTCCCTAACTCTAACCCAAGCCCGGAACGGAATCCCACCACCAGCCCTACACCTTAATGTATGCCGTAGCCTCTTCCTGGCCCGTACGCTGGCACTGACCCGTGCGTCAGCACGTAGCCTGACCCTCCCACGTTTCCGTACCCTCCCCTGTGCCCTAAGCCTTGCCGTTCCCTAACCCTAACCCTAGCCCGGAACGGAAACCCACCACCAGCCCTAAACCTTTCCCTACGCCGTAGCCTACTCCTGGCCCGTACGCTGGCACTGACCCGTGCGTCAGCATGTAGTCTGACCCCCACACGTTTCTGTACCCTCACCTGGGCCCTAAGCCTTTCCGTTCCCTAACACTAACCCTAGCACGAAACGGAAACCCACCACAAGCCCTACACCTTACCCTATGCCGTAGCCTACTCCTGGCCCGAACGCTGCCACTGACCTGTGCGTCAGCACGTAGCCTGACCTTCCCACATTTCCGTACCTTCACCTGTGCCGTAAGCCTTGCTGTTCCCTAACCCTAACCCTAGTATGGAACGGAAAACCACCACCAGCCCTACACCTAACCTCCAAGCCATAGCCTACTTATGGCCCGTACGCTGGCACTGACCCGTGCGTCTGCACGTAGCCTGACCCTCCCACGTTTCCGTACCATCACCTTTGCCCTAAGCCTCGCCGTTCTCTAACCCTAACAGTAGCCTGGTACAGAAACCCACCACCAGCCCTACACCTAAACCCCGAGCCGTAGCCTACTCCTGGCCGGTACGATTGCACTGACCCGTGCGTCAGCACGTAGCCTGACCCTCCCACGTTTCTGTATCCTCACCTGTGCCCTAAGCCTTGCCGTTCCCTAACCCTAGCACTGAACGGAAAACCACCACCAGCCCTACACTTTACCCTACGCCGTAGCCTACTCCTGGCCCGTACGCTGGCACTGACCCGTGCGTCAGCACGTAGCCTGACCCTCCCACGTTTCCGTACCCTCAGCTGTGCCCTAAGCCTTGCTGTTCCCTAACACTAACCCTAGCCTGGAATGGAAACCCACCACCAGCTCTACACCTAACCACCATACCGTAGCCTACTCCTGGCCGGTACGCTGGCACAGACACGTGCGTCATCACGTAGCCTGAACCTCCCTCGTTTCCGTACCCTCACGTGTGCCCTAAGCTTTGCCGTTCCCTAACCCTAACTGTAGCCCGGAACGGAAACCCACCAACAGCCCTACACCTTACCCCCAACTGTAGCCTACTCCTGGTCCATACGCTGGCACTGACCCGTGCGTCAGAACGTATCCTGAACCTGCCACGTTGCTGTACCCTCACCTGTGCCCTAAACCTTGCCATTCCCTAACCCTAACCCTAGCCCGGAACGGAAACCCACCACAAGCCTTACACCTTACCCCCAAGCCATAGCCTACTCGTGGTCCATACGCTGGCACTGACCTGTGCGTCAGCATGTAGCCTGACCTTCCCACGTTACCATTACGTCACCTGTGCCCTAAGCCTTGCCGTTCCCTAACCCTAACCCTAGTACGGGACAGAAAGACACCACAAGCCCTACACCTAACCCACAAGCCATAGCCTACTCCTGGCCCGTACGCTGGCACTGACCAATGCGTCAGCACGTAGCCTGACCCTCCCACGTTTCCGTACCCTCACCTATGCCCTAAGCCTTGCTCTTCCCTAACACTAACCCTAGCCCGGAACGGAAACCCACCACCAGCCCTACACTAACCCCCAAGCCGTAGCCTATTCCTGGCCGGTACGATGGCACTGACGCGTGCGTCAGCACGTAGCCTGACCCTCCCACGTTTCCGTACCCTCACCTGGGCCCTAAGCCTTGCCTTTCCCTAACCCTAACCCTAGCCCGGAACGGAAACCCACCACCAGCCCTAGACCTTAACCTATACCGTAGCCTACTCCTGGCCTGTACGGTGGCACTGACCCATGCGTCAGCACGTAGCCTGACGCTCCCAGGTTTCCGTACCCTCACCTGTGCCCTAAGCCTTGCCGTTCCGTAACCCTAACCCTAGCCCGTAACGGAAACCCACCACCAGCCCTACACGTTACCGTACGCCGTAGCCTACTCCTGGACCATACGCGGACACTGACCCGTGCGACAGCACGTAGCCTGACCCTCCCACGTTTCCGTAACCCTCACCAGTGCCCTAAGCCTTGCCGTTCCGTAACCCTAACCCTAGCCCGGCACGGAAACGGACCACCAGCCCTACATCTTACCCCCAAGCCGTAGCCTACTCCTGGCCCATACGCTGGCCCTGACCCGTGGGTCAGCAAGTAGCCTGACCCTCCCACGTTTCCGTACGCTCACCTGTGCCCTATGCCTTGCCGTTCCCTAACCCTAACCCTAGCACAGAACGGAAACCCACCTCCAGCCCTATACCTTACCCTGCGCTGTAGCCGACTGCTGGCCCGTATGCTGGCACTGACCCATGCGTAAGCACGTAGCCTGACCCTCCCACGTTTCCGTACCCTCACCTGTGCCCTAAGCCTTGACATTCCCTAACCATAACCCTAGCCCAGAACGGAAACCCACCACCAGCCCTAGACCTTACCCTACGGCGTAGCCTACTCCTGGCCTGTACGCTGACACTGACACGTGCGTCAGCACGTAGCCTGACTCTCCCACGTTTCCGTACCCTCACCTGTGCCCTAAGCTTTGTCGTTCCCTAACCCTAACCCTAGCCCGGAACGGAAACCCACCACCAGCCCTAAACCTTTCCCTACGCCGTAGCCTACTCCTGGCCCGTATGCTGGCACTGACCCATGCGTCAGCATGTAGACTGACACCCCACGTTTCCATACCCTCACCTGGGCCCTAAACCTTGCCGTTCCCTAACACTAAACCTAGCCTGGAATGGAAACCCACCACCAGCCCTAAAACTTACCCCCAAGCCATAGCCTACTCCTGGCCCGTACACAGGCACTGACCCGTGCATCAGCACATAGCCTGACCCTCCCACTTTTCCGTACCCTCTGCTAAGCCCTAAGCCTTTGCCTTCCCTAACTCTAACCCAAGCCCGGAACGGAATCCCACCACCAGCCCTACACCTTAATGTATGCCGTAGCCTATTCCTGGCCCGTACGCTGGCACTGACCCGTGCGTCAGCACGTAGCCTGACCCTCCCACGTTTCCGTACCCTCCCCTGTGCCCTAAGCCTTGCCGTTCCCTAACCCTAACCCTAGCCCGGAACGGAAACCCACCACCAGCCCTAAACCTTTCCCTACGCCGTAGCCTACTCCTGGCCCGTACGCTGGCACTGACCCGTGCGTCAGCATGTAGTCTGACCCCCACACGTTTCTGTACCCTCACCTGGGCCCTAAGCCTTTCCGTTCCCTAACACTAACCCTAGCACGAAACGGAAACCCACCACAAGCCCTACACCTTACCCTATGCCGTAGCCTACTCCTGGCCCGAACGCTGATACTGACCTGTGCGTCAGCACGTAGCCTGACCTTCCCACGTTTCCGTACCTTCACCTGTGCCGTAAGCCTTGCTGTTCCCTAACCCTAACCCTAGTATGGAACGGAAAACCACCACCAGCCCTACACCTAACCTCCAAGCCATAGCCTACTTATGGCCCGTACGCTGGCACTGACCCGTGCGTCTGCACGTAGCCTGACCCTCCCACGTTTCCGTACCATCACCTTTGCCCTAAGCCTTGCCGTTCTCTAACACTAACACTAGCCCGGTACAGAAACCCACCACCAGCCCTACACCTAAACCCCAAGCCGTAGCCTACTCCTGGCCGGTACGATTGCACTGACCGGTGCGTCAGCACGTAGCCTGACCCTCCCACTTTTCTGTATCCTCACCTGTGCCCTAAGCCTGGCCGTTCCCTAACCCTAACCCTAGCCCTGAACGGAAAACCACCACCAGCCCTACACTTTACCCTACGCCGTAGCCTATTCCTGGCCCGTACGCTGGCACTGACCCGTGCGTCAGCATGTAGCCTGACCCTCCCACTTTTCCGTACCCTCACCTGTGCCCTAAGACTTTCTCTTCCCTAACCCTAACCCTAGCCCGGAACGGAAACCCAGCACCAGCCCTAAACCTTACCCACAAGACGTAGCCTACACCTGGCCCGTACACTGGCACTGACCCGTGCGTCAGCACGTAGCCTGACCCTCCCTCTTTCCTGTACCCTTACCTGAGCCCTAAGACTTGCCGTTCCCTAACCCTAACCCTAGCCCGGAACGGAAACCCACCACCAGCCCTACACCATACCCTACACCGTAGCCTACTCCTGGCCCGTACGCTGGCACTGATCCGTGCGTCAGCACGTAGTCTGACACTCCCACGTTTCCGTACCCTCACCTGGGCCCTAAGCCTTGCCGTTTCCTAACCCTAACCCTAGCCCATGAATGGAAACCCACCACCAGCCCTACACCTTACCCTACGCCGTAGCCTACTCCTGGCCCGTACGCTGGCACTGACCTGTGTGTCAGCACGTAGCCTAACCCTCTCACGTTTCCGTACCCTCACCTGTGCTGTAAGCCTTGCCGTTCCCTAACCCTAACCCTAGCCCGGAACGGAAACCCACCACCAGCCCTAAACCTTTCCCTATGCCGTAACCTATTCGTGGCCCGTACGCAGGCACTGACTCTTTCATCAGCACATAGCCAGACCCTCCCACGTTTCCGTACCCTCATCTCTGCCCTAAGCCTTGCCGGTCCGTAACCCTAACCCTAGCCCGGAACGGAACCCACCACCAGCCCTAAACCTTACCCACAAGGCGTAGCCTACTCCTGGCCCGTACGCTGGCACTGACCCGTGTGTCAGCACGTAGCCTGACCCTCCCACGTTTCCGTACCATCACCTGTGCCCTAAGCCTTGCCGTTCCCTCACCCTCACCCTAGCCAGGAACAGAAACCCATCAGCAGCCCTACACCTTACCCTATGCCGTAGCCTAATCCTGGCACGTACGCTGGCACTGACACGTGCCTCATCACGTAGCCTGACACTCACCCGTTTCCGTACCCTCACCTGTGCCCTAAGCCTTGCCGTTCCCTAACCCTAACCCTAGTCCGGAGCGGAAACCCACCACCAGCCCTACAGCTTACCCCCAAGCCATAGCCTATTCCTGGCACGTACGCTGGCACTGACCCGTGCGTCAGCATGTAGCCTGACCCTCCCACGTTTCCGTACCCTCACCTGTGCCCTAAGCCTTGCCGTTCCCTAACCCTAACCCTAGCCCGGAACGGAAACCCACCACCAGCCCTACACCTAACCTCCAACCCGTAGCTTACTCCTGGCCAGTACGCTGGCACTGACCCGTGCATCATCACGTAGCCTGACCCTCCCACGTTTCCGTACCCTCACCTGTGCCCTAAGCCTTGCCGTTCCCTAACCCTAACCGTAGCCCGGAACGGAAACCCACCACCAGCCCTACAGCTTAGCCCCAAGCCGTAGCCTACTCCTGGCCCGTACGCTGGCACAGATCCGTGCGTGAGCACGAAGCCTGACCCTCCCACGTTTGCGGACACTCTCCTGTGCCCTAAGCCTTGCCGTTCCCTAACCCTAACCCTAGCCCGGAACCGAGACCCACCACCAGCCCTACACCTTTCCCTACGCCGTAGCCTATTCCTGGCTCATACGCAGGCACTGACCCTTTCATCAGCAATTAGACTGACCCTCCCACGTTTCCGTACCCTCACCTGTGCCCTAAGCCTTGCCGTTCACTAACCCTAACCCTAGCCCGGAACGGAAACCCACCACCAGCCCTACACATTACTCTATGCCGTAGCCTACACGTGGCTCGTACGCGGGCACTGACCTGTGCTTCAGCACGTAGCCTGACCCTCCCATGTTACCGTACGCTCACCTGTGCCCTAAGCCTTGTCGTTCCCTAACCCTAACCCTAGCCCTGCACGGAATCTCACCACCAGCTCTACACCTTATCGTATGCCGTAGCCTAGTCCTGGCCCGTACGCTGGCACTGACCCGTGTGTCAGCATGTAGCCTGACCCTCCCACGTTTCCGTAACCTCACCTGTGCCCTAAGCCTTGCCGTTCTGTAACCCTAACCCTAGCGCGGAACGGAAACCCACCATCAGCCCTACACCTAACCCCCAAGCCGTAGCTTACTACTGGCCAGTACGCTGGCACTGACACGTGCATCTTCACGTAGCCTGACGCTCCCACGTTGCCGTACCCTCACCTGTGCCCTAAGCCTTGCCGTTCCCTAAACCTAACCGTAGCCCTGAACGGAAACCCACCACCAGCCCTACACCTTAGCCCCAAGCCGTATCCTACTTCTGGCCCGTACGCTGGCACAGACCCGTGCATCAGCACGAAGCCTGACCCTCCCACGTTTGTGGACCCTCACCTGTGCCCTAAGCCTTGCCGTTCCCTAACCCTATCCCTAGCCCGGAACGGAAACCCACCACCAGCCCTACAACTTACCCCAAAGCCGTAGCCTATTCCTGGACCTTATGCTGGCACTGACCCTGGCATCAGCACGTAGCCTGAACCTCCCACGTTTGCGGACCATCACCTGTGCCCTAAGCCTTGCCATTCCCTAACCCTAACCCTAGCCCTGAACGGAAACCCACCACCAGCCCTAAACCTAACACCCAAACCATAGCCTACTCCTGCACCGTACGCTGGCACTGACCCGTGCGTCACAATGTAGCCTGACCCTCGCATGTTTCCGTACCCTCACCTGTGCCCTAAGCCTTGCCGTTCCCTAGCCATAACACTAGCCTTGAATGGAAACCCTCCACCAGCCCTACATCTAACCCCCAAGCCGTAGCCTACTCCTGGCCGGTACGCTGGCACTGACACGTGCGCCAGCACGTACCCTGACCCTCCCACTTTTCCGTACCCTCACCTGTGCCCTAATCTTTGCCGTTCCCTTACCCTAACCCTAGCCCGGAACAGAATCCAACCACCAGCCCTACACTTTACCCTACGCCATAGCATATTCCTGGCCCATACGATGGCACTGATCCTTGCGTCAGCACGTAGCCTGACCCTCCCAAGTTTCCGTACCCTCACCTGTGCCCTAAGCCTTGACGTTCGCTAACCCTAACCCTAGTCTGGAACAGAAACCCACCACCAGCCCTACACCTTACCACCACGCCGTAGCCTACTCCTGGCCCATATGCTGGCACTGACCCATGCGTCAGCACATAGCCTGACCCTCGCACGTTTCCGTAACCTCACCTGTGCCATAAGCCTTGCCGTTCCCTAACCCTAACCCTAGCCCGGAACGGAAACCCACCACCAGCCCTACACCTTACCCTATGACGTAGCTTATACCTGGCCCGTACGCGAGTAATAGCCTGTGCTTCAGCACGTAGCCTGACACTACCATGTTACCGTACCCTCAGCTGTGCTCTAAGCCTTGCCGTTCCTTACCCTAACCCTAGCCCGGAACGGAAACCCACCACCAGCCCTAAAACTTACCCACAAGCCGTAGCCTACTCCTGGCCCGTATTCTGGCACTGACCCATGCGTCAGCACGTTGTCTGACCCTCCCACTTTTCCGTACCCTCACCTGTGCCCTAAGCCTTGCCGTTCCCTAACCCTAACCCTAGTCCCCAACGGAAACCCACCACCAGCCCTAAACCTTATCCCCAAGCCGTAGCCTACTCCTGGTCCATATGCTGGCACTGACCCGTGCGTCAGAACGTATCCTGACACTGCCACGTTGCCGTACCCTCACCTGGGCCCTAAGCCATGCCGTTCCCTAACCCTAAACCTAGCCCAGAACGGAAACCCACCACCAGCCCTACACCTTACCTTACGCCGTAGCCTACTCCTGGCCCATATGCTGGCACTGACCCATGCAACAGTACGTAGCCTGACCCTCCCACGTTTCCGTAAGCTCACCTGTGCCCTAAGCCTTGACGTTTCCTAACCCTAACCCTAGCCCGGAACGGACACCCACCACCAGCCCTAGACCTTAGCCTACCACGTAGCCTACTCCTTGTCCATATGCTGGCACTGACCCGTGCGTCAGCAAGTAGCCTGAACCTCCCACGTTTCCGTTCCCTCACCTGTGCCCTAAGCCTTGCCGTTCCCTAACCCTAACCGTACCCCGCAAAGAAAACCCACCAACAGCCCTACACGTTTCCCTACACCGTAGCCTACTCCTGGCCCGTACGCTGGCACTGACCCATGCTTCAGCATGTAGCCTGACACTCCCACGTTTCCGTACCCTCACCTGTGCCCTAAGCCTTGCCGTTCCCTAACCCTAACCCTAGCGCGGAACGGAAACCCACCACCAGCCCTACACCTAACCCCCAAGCCGTAGCTTACTCCTGGCCAGTACGCTGGCACTGACACGTGCATCATCACGTAGCCTGACGCTCCCACGTTTCCGTACCCTCACCTGTGCCCTAGGCCTTGCCGTTCCCTAAACCTAACCGTAGCCCGGAACGGAAACCCACCACCAGCCCTACACCTTACCCCCAAGCCGTAGCCTACTCCTGGCCCGTACGCTGGCACAGACCCGTGCATCAGCACGAAGCCTGACCCTCCCAAGTTTGTGGACCCTCACCTGTGCCCTAAGCCTTGCCGTTCCCTAACCCTAAGCCTAGCCCTGAACGGAAACCCACCACCAGCCCTACACCTTTCCCTACGCCGTAGCCTATTCCTGGCCCGTACACAGGCACTGTCCCTTTCATCAGCACGTAGCCTGACCCTCCCACGTTTCCATACCATCACCTGTGCCCTAAGCCTTGCCGTTCCCTAACCCTAACCCTAGCCCGGAACGGAAACCCACCACCAGCCCTAAACCTTACCCCCAAGCCGTAGCCTACTCCTGGTCCATACGCTGGCAATGACCTGTGCGTCACCACGTAGCCTGAACTTCCCACATTACCGTACCCTCACCTGTGCCCTAAGCCTTACCGTTCCCTAACCCTAACCCTAGTACGGAAAGGAAACACACCAAAAGCCCTACACCTAACCCCCAAGCCGTAGCCTACTCCTGGCCCGTACGCTGGAACTAACCCGTGCGTCAGCACGTAGCCTGACCCTCCCACGTTTCCGTACCCTCACCTGTGCCCTAAGACTTGCTGCTCCCTAACACTAACCCTAGCCTGGAACGGAAACACACCATCAGACCTACACCTAACCACCAAGCCGTAGCCTACTCCTGGCCGGTACGCTGGCACTGACCCGTGCGTCAGCACGTAGTCCTGACCCTCCCACGTTTCCGTACCCTCACCTGTGCACTAAGCCTTGCCGTTCCCTAACCCTAACCCTAGCCCTGAACGGAAACCCACCACTAGCCCTAAACCTTTCCCTACGCCGTAGCCTACACCTGGCCTGTACGCTGGCACTGACCCATGCGTCAGCACGTAGTCTGACACTCCCACGTTTCCGTACCCTCACCTGGGCCCTAAGCCTTGCCGTTTCCTAACCCTAACCCTAGCCCATGAATGGAAACCCACCACCAGCCCTACACCTTACCCTACGCCGTAGCCTACTCCTGGCCCGTACGCTGGCACTGACCTGTGTGTCAGCACGTAGCCTAACCCTCTCACGTTTCCGTACCCTCACCTGTGCTGTAAGCCTTGCCGTTCCCTAACCCTAACCCTAGCCCGGAACGGAAACCCACCACCAGCCCTAAACCTTTCCCTATGCCGTAACCTATTCGTGGCCCGTACGCTGGCACTGACTCTTTCAGCAGCACGTAGCCAGACCCTCCCACGTTTCCGTACCCTCATCTCTGCCCTAAGCCTTGCCGGTCCGTAACCCTAACCCTAGCCCGGAACGGAACCCACCACCAGCCCTAAACCTTACCCACAAGGCGTAGCCTACTCCTGGCCCGTACGCTGGCACTGACCCGTGTGTCAGCACGTACCCTGACCCTCCCACGTTTCCGTACCATCACCTGTGCCCTAAGCCTTGCCGTTCCTCACCCTCACCCTAGCCAGGAACAGAAACCCATCAGCAGCCCTACACCTTACCCTATGCCGTAGCCTAATCCTGGCACGTACGCTGGCACTGACACGTGCCTCATCACGTAGCCTGACACTCACCCGTTTCCGTACCCTCACCTGTGCCCTAAGCCTTGCCGTTCCCTAACCCTAACCCTAGTCCGGAGCGGAAACCCACCACCAGCCCTACAGCTTACGCCCAAGCCATAGCCTATTCCTGGCACGTACGCTGGCACTGACCCGTGCGTCAGCATGTAGCCTGACCCTCCCACGTTTCCGTACCCTCACCTGTGCCCTAAGCCTTGCCGTTCCCTAACCCTAACCCTAGCCCGGAACGGAAACCCACCACCAGCCCTACACCTAACCTCCAACCCGTAGCTTACTCCTGGCCAGTACGCTGGCACTGACCCGTGCATCATCACGTAGCCTGATCCTCCCACGTTTCCGTACCCTCACCTGTGCCCTAAGCCTTGCCGTTCCCTAACCCTAACCGTAGCCCGGAACGGAAACCCACCACCAGCCCTACAGCTTACCCCCAAGCCGTAGCCTACTCCTGGCCCGTACGCTGGCACAGACCCGTGCGTCAGCACGAAGCCTGACCCTCCCACGTTTGCGGACACTCTCCTGTGCCCTAAGCCTTGCCGTTCCCTAACCCTAACCCTAGCCCGGAACCGAGACCCACCACCAGCCCTACACCTTTCCCTACGCCGTAGCCTATTCCTGGCTCATACGCAGGCACTGACCCTTTCATCAGCAATTAGACTGACCCTCCCACGTTTCCGTACCCTCACCTGTGCCCTAAGCCTTGCCGTTCACTAACCCTAACCCTAGCCCGGAACGGAAACCCACCACCAGCCCTACACATTACTCTATGCCGTAGCCTACACCTGGCCCGTACGCGGGCACTGACCTGTGCTTCAGCACGTAGCCTGACCCTCCCATGTTACCGTACGCTCACCTGTGCCCTAAGCCTTGTCGTTCCCTAACCCTAACCCTAGCCCGGCACGGAATCTCACCACCAGCTCTACACCATATCGTATGCCGTAGCCTAGTCCTGGCCCGTACGCTGGCACTGACCCGTGTGTCAGCATGTAGCCTGACCCTCCCACGTTTCCGTAACCTCACCTGTGCCCTAAGCCTTGCCGTTCCCTAACCCTAACCCTAGCCCGGAACAGAAAACCACCACCAGCCCTACACCTTACCCCAAGCCGTAGCCTATTTCTGGCCCGTACGCAGGCACTGACCCTTTCATCAGCACGTAGACTGACCCTCCCACGTTTCCGTACCCTCATCTGTGCCCTAAGCCTTACCGTTCCCTAACCCTAACCCTAGCCCGGAACGGAAACCCACCACCAGCCCTACACCATAACCTACGCCGTAGCCTACTCCTGGCCTGTACGGTGGCACTGATCCTTGCGTCAGCATGTAGCCTGAACCTCCCACGTTTCCGAACCCTCACCTGTGCCCTAAGCATTGCCGTTCTGTAACCCTAACCCTAGCTCGGAACGGAAACCCACCATCAGCCCTACACCTAACCCCCAAGCCGTAGCTTACTACTGGCCAGTACGCTGGCACTGACACGTGCATCTTCACGTAGCCTGACGCTCCCACGTTGCCGTACCCTCACCTGTGCCCTAAGCCTTGCCGTTCCCTAAACCTAACCGTAGCCCTGAACGGAAACCCACCACCAGCCCTACACCTTAGCCCCAAGCCGTATCCTACTTCTGGCCCGTACGCTGGCACAGACCCGTGCATCAGCACGAAGCCTGACCCTCCCACGTTTGTGGACCCTCACCTGTGCCCTAAGCCTTGCCGTTCCCTAACCCTATCCCTAGCCCGGAACGGAAACCCACCACCAGCCCTACAACTTACCCCAAAGCCGTAGCCTATTCCTGGACCTTATGCTGGCACTGACCCTTGCATCAGCACGTAGCCTGACCCTCCCACGTTTGCGGACCATCACCTGTGCCCTAAGCCTTGCCATTCCCTAACCCTAACCCTAGCCCTGAACGGAAACCCACCACCAGCCCTAAATCTAACGCCCAAACCATAGCCTACTCCTGCACCGTACGCTGGCACTGACCCGTGCGTCACAATGTAGCCTGACCCTCGCATGTTTCCGTACCCTCACCTGTGCCCTAAGCCTTGCCGTTCCCTAACCATAACACTAGCCTTGAATGGAAACCCTCCACCAGCCCTACACCTAACCCCCAAGCCGTAGCCTACTCCTGGCCGGTACGCTGGCACTGACACGTGCGTCAGCACGTACCCTGACCCTCCCACGTTTCCGTACCCTCACCTGTGCCCTAATCTTTGCCGTTCCCTTACCCTAACCCTAGCCCGGAACAGAATCCAACCACCAGCCCTACACTTTACCCTACGCCATAGCATATTCCTGGCCCATACGATGGCACTGATCCTTGCGTCAGCACGTAGCCTGACCCTCCCAAGTTTCCGTACCCTCACCTGTGCCCTAAGCCTTGACGTTCGCTAACCCTAACCCTAGTCTGGAACAGAAACCCACCACCAGCCCTACACCTTACCACCACGCCGTAGCCTACTCCTGGCCCATATGCTGGCACTGACCCGTGCGTCAGCACATAGCCTGACCCTCCCACGTTTCCGTAACCTCACCTGTGCCATAAGCCTTGCCGTTCCCTAACCCTAACCCTAGCCCGGAACGGAAACCCACCACCAGCCCTACACCTTACCCTATGACGTAGCTTATACCTGGCCCGTACGCGAGTAATAGCCTGTGCTTCAGCACGTAGCCTGACACTACCATGTTACCGTACCCTCAGCTGTGCTCTAAGCCTTGCCGTTCCTTACCCTAACCCTAGCCTGGAACGGAAACCCACCACCAGCCCTAAAACTTACCCACAAGCCGTAGCCTACTCCTGGCCCGTATTCTGGCACTGACCCATGCGTCAGCACGTTGTCTGACCCTCCCACGTTTCTGTACCCTCACCTGTGCCCTAAGCCTTGCCGTTCCCTAACCCTAACCCTAGTCCCCAACGGAAACCCACCACCAGCCCTAAACCTTACCCCCAAGCCGTAGCCTACTCCTGGTCCATATGCTGGCACTGACCCGTGCGTCAGAACGTATCCTGACACTGCCACGTTGCCGTACCCTCACCTGGGCCCTAAGCCATTCCGTTCCCTAACCCTAAACCTAGCCCAGAACGGAAACCCACCACCAGCCCTACACCTTACCTTACGCCGTAGCCTACTCCTGGCCCATATGCTGGCACTGACCCATGCAACAGTACGTAGCCTGACCCTCCCACGTTTCCGTAAGCTCACCTGTGCCCTAAGCCTTGACGTTTCCTAACCCTAACCCTAGCCCGGAACGGACACCCACCACCAGCCCTAGACCTTAGCCTACCACGTAGCCTACTCCTTGTCCGTATGCTGGCACTGACCCGTGCGTCAGCAAGTAGCCTGAACCTCCCACGTTTCCGTTCCCTCACCTGTGCCCTAAGCCTTGCCGTTCCCTAAACCTAACTGTACCCCGCAAAGAAAACCCACCAACAGCCCTACACGTTTCCCTACACCGTAGCCTACTCCTGGCCCGTACGCTGGCACTGACCCATGAATCAATACGTAGCCTGACCCTCCCACGTTTCCATACCCTCACCTGTGCCCTAAGCCTTGACGTTCCCTAACCCTAACCCTAGCCCGGAACGGAAACCCACCACCAGCCCTACACCTAACCTCCATGCCATAGCCTACTCATGGCCCGTACGCAAGCACTGACCCATGCGTCAGCACGTATCATGACCCTCCCACGTTTCCGTACCCTCACCTGTGCACTAAGCCTTGCCGTGCCCTAACCCTAACCCTAGCCCGGAACGGAAACACACCACCAGCCCTACACCTAACCCCGAAGCCGTAGCCTACTCCTGGCCGGTACGATGGCACTGACACGTGCGTCAGCACGTAGCCTGACTCTCCCACGTTTCTGTACCCTAACCTGTGCCCTAAGCCTTGCCGTTCCCTAACCCTAACCCTAGCCCGGAACGGAAAGCCACCACCAGCCCTACACGTTACCCTACGCCGTACCCTACTCTTGGCCTGTATGGTGGCACTGACCCTTGCGTCAGCATGTAGCCTGACCCTCCCAAGTTTCCGTACCCTCACCTGTGCCCTAAGCCTTGCCGTTCCGTAACCCTAACCCTAGCCCGGAACGGAAACCCACCACCAGCCCTGCACCTTACCCCCAAGCCGTAGCCTACTCCTGGCCCGTTCGGTGGCACTAACCTGAGCATCAACAAGTAGACTGACCCTCCCACGTTTCCGTACCCTCACCCGTGCCCTAAGCCTTGCCGTTCCGTAGCCCTAAACCTAGCCCGGAATGGAAACACACCACCTGCCCTACACCTTACCACCAAGCCGTAGACTTCTCCTGGACCATATGCTGGCACTGACCCGTGCGTCAGCACGTAGCGTGACCCTCCCACGTTTCCGTACCCTCACCTGTGCCCTACGCCTTGCCGTTCCCTAACCCTTACCCTAGCCCGGAACGGAAACCCACCACCAGCCCTACAACTTACCCTATGCTGTAGCCTACACCTGGCCCGTACGCGGGCACTCACCCATGCGTCAGCACGTAGCCTGACCCTCCCACGTTTCCGTACCCTCACCTGTGCCCTAAGCCTTGCCGTTCTCTAACCCTAACCCTACCCCGGAACGGAAAGCCACCACCAGCCCTATAGCTTAGCCACAAGCCGTAGCCTACTCCTGACCCGTACGCTGGCACAGACCCGTGTGTCAGCACGTAGCCTGACCCTCCCTCGTTTCCGTACCCTCACCTGTGCCCTAAGCCTTGCCGTTCCCTAACCCTAACCGTAGCCCGAAACGGAAACCAACCACCAGCCCTACACCATACCGTACGCCGTAGCCTACTCCTGACCCGTACGCTGGCACTGACCCGTGCGTCAGCATGTAGCCTGACCCTCCCACGTTACCATTCCCTCACCTGTGCCCTAAGCCTTGCCGTTCCCTAACCCTAAACCTAGCCCGGAACGGAAACCCACCACCAGCCCTACAGTTTACCCCCAAGCCGTAGCCTACTCCTGGCCCGTATGCTGGGACTGAAACGTGCGTCACCACATAGCCTGACCCTCCCACGTTTCTGTAACCTCACCTGTGCCCTAAGCCTTGCCTTTCCCTAACCCTAACCCTAGTCCTGAACGGAAACCCACCACGAACCCTACAGCTTACCCTACGCCGTAGCCTACTCCTGGCCTGTACACTGGCACTGACCCGTGTGTCAGCACGTAGCCTGAACCTCACACGTTTCCGTACCCTCACCTGTGCCCTAAGCCTTGCCGTTTCCTAACCCTAACCCTAGCCCAGAACAGAAACCCACCACCAGCCCCAAAACTTACCAAAAAGCCGTAGCCTACTCCTGGGCCATACGCTGGCAATGACCCGTGCGTCAGCACGAAGCCTGACCCTCCCACGTTTCCGTACCCTCACCTGTGCCATAAGCCTTGCCGTTCCCTAACCCTAACCCTAGCCCAGATCGGAAACCAACCACCAGCCCTAGACATTACCCTCCGGCGTAGCCTACTCCTGGCCTGTATGCTGGCACTGACCCGTGCGTCAGCACGTAGCCTGACCCTCCCACGTTTCCGTACCCTCACCTGAGCACTAAGCCTTGCCGTTCCGTATCCCTAACCCTAGCCCAGAATGGAAACCCACCACCAGCCCTAAACCTTAACCCCAAGCCATAGCCTACTCCTGGCCCGTACTCCGGCACTGACACGTGCGTCAGCAAGTAGCCTGACCCTCCCACGTTTCAGGACCCTCAACTGTGCCCTAAGCCTGGCCGTTCCTAACACTAACCCTAGCCCAGAATGGAAACCCACCACCAGCCCTACACCTTAACCCCAAGCCGTATACTACTCCTGACCCGTACTCTGGCACTGACACGTGTGTCAGCAAGTAGCCTGACCCTCCCGTTTCAGGACCCTCAACTGTGCCCTAAGCCTGGCCGTTCCTAACACTAACCCTAGCCCAGAACGGAAAGCCACCACCAGCTCTACACCTTACCCACAAGCCGTAGTCTACTCCTGGCCTGTATGCTGACACTGACCCGTGCGTCAGCACGTAGCCTGACACTCCCACGTTTCCGTACCCTCACCTGTCCCCTAAGCCTTGCCGTTCCCTAACCCTAACCCTAGTCGGAACGGAAAACCACCACCAGCCCTACACCTCACCATATGTCGTAGCCTAAACCTGGCCCGTACGCGGGCACTGACCCGTGCGTCAGCACGTAGCCTGACCCTCCCACGTTTCCGTACCCTCACCTGTGCCGTAAGCCTTGCCGTTCCCTAACCCTAAACCTAGCCCCGAACGGAAACCCACCACCAGCTCTAAACCTTACCCCCAAGCCGTAGCCTACTCCTGGCCCGTATGCTGGGACTGAAACGTGCGTCACCACATAGCCTGAACCTCCCACGTTTCCGTACCCTCACCTGTGCCGTAAGCTTTGCCGTTCCCTAACCCTAATCCTAGCCCCGAACGGAAACCCACCACCAGCTCTAAACCTTAACCCCAAGCCGTAGCCTACTCCTGGCCCGTACGCTGGCACTGACCCTTGCGTCAGTACGTAGCCTGACCCTCCCATGTTTCCGTACCATCACCTGTGCCCTAAGCCTTGACGTTCCCTAACCCTAACCCTAGCCCTGAACGGAAACCCACCACCAGCCCTACACCTTAAACTACGCTGTAGCCTACTCCTGGCCTGTACGGTGGCACTGACCCTTGCGTCAGCATGTAGCCTGACCCTCCCACGTTTCCGTACCCTCACCTGTGCCCTAAGTCTTGCCGTTCCGTAACCCTAACCCTAGCCCGGAACGGAAACCGACCACCAGCCCTAAACATTACTCTATGACGTAGCCTACACCTGGCCCGTACGCGGGCACTGACATGTGCTTCAGCACGTAGCCTGACCCTTCCATGTTACCGTACCGTCACCTCTGCCCTAAGCCTTGCCGTTCCCTAACTCAAACCCTAGCCCGGAACGGAAACCCACCACCAGCCCTAAATCTTACCCTCAAGCCGTAGCCTACTCCTGGCCCGTACGCTGGCACTGACCCATGCGTCAGCATGTAGCCCGACACTCCAACGTTTCCGTACCCTCACCTGTGCCCTAAGCCTTGCCGTTCCCTAACCCTAACCCTAGCCCCCAACGGAAACCCACCACCAGCCCTACACCTTACCCCCAAGCCGTAGACTACTCCTGGTCCATACGCTGGCAATGACGTGTGCGTCAGCACGTAGCCTGACCCTCAAACTTTTCTGTACCCTCAGCTAAGCCCTAAGCCTTGGCCTTCCCTAACTCTAACCGAAGCCCGGAACGGAATCCCACCACCAGCCCTACACCTTAATGTATGCCGTAGCCTATTCCTGGCCCGAACACTGGCACTGACACGTGCGTCAGCACGTAGCCTGACCCTCCCACGTTTCCGTACCCTCACCTGTGCCCTAAGCCTTGCCGTTCCCTAACCCTAACCCTAGCCATGAACGGAAACACACCAGAAGCCCTACACCTTACCATACACCGTAGCCCACTCCTGGCCCGTACGCTGGCACTGACCCGTAAGTCAGCACGTAGCCTGACCCTCCCACGTTTCTGTACCCTCACCTGTGCCCTGAGCCTTGCCGTTCCCTCACCATAACCATAGACAAGAACGGAAATCCACCAGCAGCCCTACACCTTACCCTACGCCGTAGCCTACTCCTGGCCCGTACGCTGGCACTGACCCGTGCGTCAGTACGTAGCCTGACCGTCACACTTTTCCGTACCCTCACCTGTGCCCTAAGCCTTACCGTTCCCTTACCCTAATCCTAGCCCGGAACGGAAAGCCACCACCAGCCCTATAGCTTAGCCACAAGCCGTAGCCTACTCCTGACCCGTACGCTGGCACAGACCCGTGCGTCAGCACGTAGCCTGACCCTCCCTCGTTTCCGTAACTCACCTGTGCCCTAAGCCTTGCCGTTCCCTAACCCTAACCCTAGCCTTAAACGGAAACCGACCACCAGCCCTACACCATACCCTACGCCGTAGCCTACTTCTGGCCCGTACGCTGGCACTGACCCGTGCGTCAGCATGTAGCCTGAACCTCCCACGTTACCATACCCTCACCTGTGCCCTAAGCCTTGCCGTTCCCTAACCCTAACCCTAGCCCGGAACGGAAACCCAACACCAGCCCTACAGGTTACCCCCAAGCCGTAGCCTACTCCTGGCCCATATGCTGGCACTGAAACGTGCGTCACCACATAGCCTGACCCTCCCACGTTTCTGTAACCTCACCTGTGCCCTAAGCCTTGCCTTTCCCTAACCCTAACCCTAGTCCGGAACGGAAACCCACCACGAACCCTACAGCTTACCCTACGCCGTAGCCTACTCCTGGCCTGTACACTGGCACTGACCCGTGTGTCAGCACGTAGCCTGACCCTCCCACGTTTCCGTACCCTCACCTGTGCCCTAAGCCTTGCCGTTCCCTAACCCTAACCCTAGCCCAGATCGGAAACCCACCACCAGCCCTAGACATTACCCTCTGGCGTAGCCTACTCCTGGCCTGTATGCTGGCACTGACCCGTGCGTCAGCACGTAGCCTGACCCTCCCACGTTTCCGTACCCTCACCTGAGCACTAAGCCTTGCCGTTCCGTAACCCTAACCCTAGCCCAGAATGGAAACCCACCACCAGCCCTAAAACTTAACCCCAAGCCGTAGCCTACTCCTGGCCCGTACTCTGGCACTGACACGTGCGTCAGCAAGTAGCCTGACCCTCCCACGTTTCAGGAACCTCAACTCTGCCCTAAGCCTGGCCGTTCCTAACACTAACCCTAGCCCAGAATGGAAACCCACCACCAGCCCTACACCTTAACCCCAAGCCGTTGCCTACTCCTGACCCATACTCTGGCACTGACACGTGTGTCAGCAAGTAGCCTGACCCTCCCACGTTTCAGGACCCTCAACTGTGCCCTAAGCCTGGCCGTTCCTAACACTAACCCTAGCCCAGAACGGAAAGCCACCACCAGCTCTACACCTTACCCACAAGCCGTAGTCTACTCCTGGCCTGTATGCTGACACTGACACGTGCGTCAGCACGTAGCCTGACACTCCCACGTTTCCGTACCCTCACCTGTCCCCTAAGCCTTGCCGTTCCCTAACCCTAACCCTAGTCGGAACGGAAAACCACCACCAGCCCTACACCTCACCATATGTCGTAGCCTAAACCTGGCCCGTACGCGGGCACTGGCACGTGCGTCAGCACGTAGCCGGACCCTCCCACGTTTCCGTACCCTCACCTGTGCCGTAAGCCTTGCCGTTCCCTAACCCTAAACCTAGCCCCGTACGGAAACACACCACCAGCTCTAAACCTTACCCACAAGCCGTAGCCTACTCCTGGCCCGTACGCTGGCACTGACCCTTGCGTCAGTACGTAGCCTGACCCTCCCATGTTTCCGAATCATCACCTGTGCCCTAAGCCTTGACGTTCCCTAACCCTAACCCTAGCCCTAAACGGAAACCCACCACCAGCCCTACACCTTAAACTACGCCGTAGCCTACTCCTGGCCTGTACGGTGGCACTGACCCTTGCATCAGCATGTAGCCTGACCCTCCCACGTTTCCGTACCCTCACCTGTGCCCTAATTCTTGCCGTTCCGTAACCCTAACCCTAGCCCGGAACGGAAACCGACCACCAGCCCTAAACATTACTCTATGACGTAGCCTACACCTGGCCCGTACGCGGGCACTGACATGTGCTTCAGCACGTAGCCTGACCCTCCCATGTTACCGTACCGTCACCTCTGCCCAAAGCCTTGCCGTTCCCTAACTCAAACCCTAGCCCGGAACGGAAAACCACCACCAGCCCTAAACCTTACCCACAAGCCGTAGCCTACTCCTGGCCTGTACGCTGGCACTGACCCATGCGTCAGCATGTAGCCCGACCCTCCAACGTTTCCGTACCCTCATCTGTGCCCTAAGCCTTGCCATTCCCTAACCCTAACCCTAGCCCCCAACGGAAACCCACCACCAGCCCTACACCTTACCCCCAAGCCGTAGACTACTCCTGGTCCATACGCTGGCAATGACATGTGCGTCAGCACGTAGCCTGACCCTCCCACATTTCCGTACCCTCAGCTAAGCCCTAAGCCTTGGCCTTCCCTAACTCTAACCGAAGCCCAGAACGGAATCCCACCACCAGCCCTACACCTTAATGTATGCCGTAGCCTATTCCTGGCCCGTACGCTGGCACTGACACGTGCGTCAGCATGTAGCCTGACCCTCCCACGTTTCCGTACCCTCACCTGTGCCCTAAGCCTTGCCGTTCCCTCACCCTAACCCTAGCCATGAACGGAAACCCACCAGAAGCCCTACACCTTACCATACACCGTAGCCCACTCCTGGCCCATACGCTGGCACTGACCCGTAAGTCAGCACGTAGCCTGACCCTCCCACGTTTCTGTACCCTCACCTGTGCCCTAAGCCTTGCCGTTACCTCAACATAACCATAGACAGGGACGGAAATCCACCAGCAGCCCTACATCTTACCCTATGCCGTAGCCTACTCCTGGCCCGTACGCTGGCACTGACCCGTGCGTCAGTACGTAGCCTGACCGTCACACTTTTCCGTACCCTCACCTGTGCCCTAAGCCTTACCGTTCCCTTACCCTAATCCTAGCCCGGAACGGAAACCCACCACCAGCCCTACAACTTACCCTATGCTGTAGCCTACAACAGGCCCGAACGCGGGCACTGACCCATGCGTCAGCACATAGCCTGACCATCCCACGTTTCCGTACCCTCACCTGTGCCCTAGGCCTTGCCGTTCTCTAACCCTAACCCTACCCCGGAACGGAAAGCCACCACCAGCCCTATAGCTTAGCCACAAGCCGTAGCCTACTCCTGACCCGTACGCTGGCACAGACCCGTGCGTCAGCACGTAGCCTGACCCTCCCTCGTTTCCGTAACTCACCTGTGCCCTAAGCCTTGCCGTTCCCTAACCCTAACCCTAGCCTTAAACGGAAACCCACCACCAGCCCTACACCATACCCTACGCCGTAGCCTACTCCTGGCCCGTACGCTGGCACTGACCCGTGCGTCAGCATGTAGCCTGACCCTCCCACGTTACCATACCCTCACCTGTGCCCTAAGCCTTGCCGTTCCCTAACCCTAACCCTAGCCCGGAACGGAAACCCACCACCAGCCCTACAGGTTACCCCCAAGCCGTAGCCTACTCCTGGCCCGTATGCTGGCACTGAAACGTGCGTCACCACATAGCCTGACCCTCCCACGTTTCTGTAACCTCACCTGTGCCCTAAGCCTTGCCTTTCCCTAACCCTAACCCTAGTCCGGAACGGAAACCCACCACGAACCCTACAGCTTACCCTACGCCGTAGCCTACTCCTGGCCTGTACACTGGCACTGAACCGTGTGTCAGCACGTAGCCTGACCCTCCCACGTTTCCGTACCCTCACCTGTGCCCTAAGCCTTGCCGTTTCCTAACCCTAAACCTAGCCCAGAACAGAAACCCACCACCAGCCCCAAAACTTACCCAAAAGCCGTAGCCTACTCCTGGCCCATACGGTGGCAATGACCCGTGCATCAGCACGAAGCCTGACCCTCCCACGTTTCCGTACCCTCACCTGTGCCATAAGACTTGCCGTTCCCTAACACTAACCCTAGCCTAGAACAGAAACCCACCACCAGCCCTACACCTTACCTTACGCCGTAGCCTACTCCTGGCCCGTATGCTGGCACTGACCTGTGCGTCAGCACGTAGCCACACCCTCCCACTTTTCCGTACCCTCACCTGTGCCCTAAGCCTTGCCGTTCCCTAACCCTAACTGTGATCCACAATGAAAACCCACCACCAGCCCTACACCTTACCCTACGCCGTAGCCTACTCCTGGCCCGTACGCTGGCAGTGACACATGCATCAGTACGTAGCCTGACCCTCCCACGTTTCCGTATCTTCACCTGTGCCCTAAGCCTTGACGTTCCCTAACCCTAACCCTAGCCCGGAACGGAAACCCACCACCAACCCTAGACATTACCCTCCGGCGTAGCCTACTCCTGGCCTGTATGCTGGCACTGACCCGTGTGTCAGCACGTAGCCTGACCCTCCCACGTTTCCGTTCCCTCACCTGAGCACTAAGCCTTGCCGTTCCGTAACCCTAACCCTAACCCTGAATGGAAAACCACCACCAGCCCTACACCTTAACCCCAAGCCGTAGCCTACTCCTGGCCCGTACTCTGGCACTGACACGTGCGTCAGCAAGTAGCCTGACCCTCCCACGTTTCAGGACCCTCAACTGTGCCCTAAGCCTGGCCGTTCATAACACTAACCCTAGCCCAGAATGGAAACCCACCACCAGCCCTACACCTTAACCCCAAGCCCTAGCCTACTCCTGGCCCGTACTTTGGCACTGACACGTGCGTCAGCAAGTAGCCTGACCCTCCCACGTTTCAGGACCCTCAACTGTGCCCTAAGCCTGACCGTTCCTAACACTAACCCTAGCCCAGAACGGAAACCGACCACCAGCTCTACACCTTACCCCCAAGGCCTAGCCTATTCCTGGTCCATACGCTGGCAATGACATGTGCGTCAGCACGTAGCCTGACCTTCCCACATTACCGTAACGTCACCTGTGCCCTAAGCCTTGCCGTTCCTTAACCCTAACACTAGTACGGAAGGGAAACACACCTCAAGCCCTACACCTAACCCCCAAGCCATAGCCTACTCCTGGCCAGTACGCTGGCACTGACCAATGCGTCAGCATGTAGCCTGACCCTCCCACGTTTCCGTACCCTCCCCTGTGCCCTAAGCCTTGCTGTTCCCTAACACTAACCCTAGCCTGGAAGGGAAACCCACCACCTGCCCTACACCTAACCCCCAAGCCGTAGCCTACTCCTGGCCGGTACGCTGGCACTGGCACGTGCGTCAGCACGTAGCCTGACCCTCCCACGTTTCCGTACCCTCACCTGTGCCCTAAGCCTTGCTGTTCCCTAACACTAACCGTAGCCTGGAACAGAAATCCACCACCAGCCCTAAACCTTACCCTACGCCGTAGCCTACTCCTGGCACGTACGCTGACACTGATCCGTGCGTCAGCACGTAGCCTGACCCTCCCACGTTTCTGTACCCTCACCTGTGCCCTAAGCCTTGCCGTTCCCTAACCCTATCCCTAGCCCGGAACAGAAACCCACCACCAGCCCTAAACCTTTACCTTCTCCGTAGCCTACTCCTGGCCCGTACGCTGACACTGACCTGTGCGTCAGCATGTAATCGGACCCCCCCACGTTTCCGTACCCACACAGGGGCCCTAAGCCTTGCCGTTCCCTAACCCTAACCCTAGCCCGGAAAGGAAACCCACCACCAGTCCTACACCTTACCCTACGCCGTAGCCTACTCCTGGCCCGAAAGCTGGCACTGACCCATGTGTCAGCACGTAGCCTGACCCTACTACGTTTCCGTACCCTCACCTGTGCCCTAAGCCTTGCTGTTCCCTAACCCTAACCCTAGCCCGGAACGGAAACCCACCACCAGCCCTACACTTTACCCTACGCCGTAGCCTACTCCTGGCCCATACTCTGGCACTGACCCTTGTGTCAGCACGTAGCCTGACCCGCCCACGTTTCCGTAACCTCAACTGTGCCCTAAGCCTTGCCGTTCCCTAACCCTAACCCTAGCCCGGAACGGAAACACACCACCAGCCCTACAACTTACACCCAAGCCGTAGTCTACACCTGGCCCGTACGCTGGCACTGACCCGTGCATCAGCACGTAGCCTGACCCTCCCCACTTTCCGTACCCTCACCTGTGCCCTAAGCCTTGCCTTTCCCTAACCCTAACCCTACCCCGGAACAGAAACCCACCACCAGCCCTAACACTTACCCGCAAGCCGTAGCCTACTCCTGGCCCGTACGCTGGAACTGACCTGTGCGTCAGCACGTAGCCTGACCCTCCAACGTTTGCGGAAGCTCACCTGTGCCCTAATCCTTGCAGTACCCTAACCCTAACCCTAGCCCTGAACGGAAACCCACCACCAGCCCTACACCTTTCCCTAAGCCGTAGCCTATTCCTGGCTCATACGCAGGCACTGACCCTTTCATCAGCACGTAGCCTGACCTTCCCACGTTTCCGTAACCTCACCTGTGCCCTAAGCCTTGCCGTTCACTAACCCTAACCCTAGCCCAGAACGGAAACCCACCACCAGCCATAAACCTTACCCCCAAGCCGTAGCCTACTCCTGGTCCATACGCTGGCACTGACCCGTGCCTCAGAACGTATCCTGACACTGCCACGTTGCCGTACCCTCACCTGGGCCCTAAGCCATGCCGTTCCCTAACCCTAAACCTAGCCCACAACGGAAACCCACCACCTGCCCTACACCTTACCCAACGCCGTAGCCTACTCCTGGCCCGTACGCTGGCAATGACACGTGCGTCTGCACGTAGCCTGACCCTCCCACGTTTCCATACCCTCACCTGTGCCCTAAGCCTTGCCGTTCCCTAACCCTAACCGTAGCCCGGAACGAAAACCCACCACCAGCCCTACACCTTACCTTACACCGTAGCCTACTCCTGGCCCGTATGCTGGCACTGACCCGTGCATCAGTACGTGGCCTGACCCTCCCACGTTTCCGTAACCTCACCTGTGCCCTAAGCCTTGACGTTTCCTAACCCTAACCCTAGCCCGGAACGGAAACCCACCACCAGCCCTACACCTTACACTACGGCGTAGCCTACTCCTGGCCTGTACGCTGGCACTGACCCGTGCGTCAGCACGTAGCCTCACCCTCCCACGTTTCCGTAACTCTCACCAGTGCCCTAAGCCTTGCCATTCCGTAACCCTAACCCTAGCCCGGAAAGGTAATGGACCACCAGCCGTACATCTTACCCCCAAGCCGTAGACTACTCCTGGCCCATACGCTGGCACTGACCCGTGGGTCAGCAAGTAGCCTGACCCTCCCACGATTCCGTACCCTCACCTGTGCCCTAAGCCTTGCCGTTCCCTAACCCTAACCCTAGCCCAGAACGGAAACCCACAACCTTCCCTACACCTTACCCAACGCCGTAGCCTACTCCTATCCCGTACGCTGGCACTGACCCAGGCGTCAGCACGTAGCCTGATGCTCACACGTTTCCGTACCCTCACCTGTGCCCTAAGCCTTGCCGTTCCGTAACCCTAACCCTAGCCCGGAACGGAAAACCAACACCCGTCCTACACCTTACCCTACGCCGTAGATTACTCCTGGCCCATATGGTGACACTGACCCATGCGTTAGCACGTAGCCTGACCCTCCCACGTTTCCGTACCCTCACCTGTGCCCTAAGCTTTGCCGTTCCCTAACCCTAACCCTAGCCCGGAACGGAAACCCACCACCTGCCCTAAACCTATCCCTACGCCGTAGCCTACTCCTGGCCCGTACGCTGGCACTGACCCGTGCGTCAGCACGTAGCCTGACCCTACCACGTTTCTGTACCCTCACCTGTGCCCTAAGCCTTGCCGTTCCCTAACCCTAACCCTAGCCCGGAATGGAAACACTCCACCAGCCCTAAAACTTACCCCCATGCCATAGCCTACTCCTGGCCCGTACACAGGCACTGACCCGTGCGTCAGCACGTAGCCTGACCCTCCCACTTATCCGTAGCCTCAGCTAAGCCCAGAGCCTTGGCCTTCCCTAACTCTAACCGAAGCCCTGAACGGAATCCCACCACCAGCCCTACACCTTAACGTATGCCGTAGCCTATTCCTGGCCCGTACGGTGGCACTGACACGTGCGTCAGCACGTAGCCTGACCCTCCCACGTTTCCGTACCATCACCTGTGCCCTAAGCCTTGCCGTTCCCTAACCCTAACCCTAGCCAGGAACGGAAACCCACCAGAAGCCCTACACCTTACCATACGCCGTAGCCCACTCCTGGCCCGTACGGTGGCACTGACCCGTAAGTCAGCACGTAGCCTGACCCTCCCACGTTTCCGTACCCTCACCTGTGCCCTAAGCCTTGCCGTTCCCTCACCATAACCCTAGACAGGAACGGAAATCCACCAGCAGCCCTACACCTTACCCTACGCCGTAGCCTACTCCTGGCCCGTACGCTGGCACTGACCCGTGCGTCAGCACGTAGCCTGACCCTCACACATTTCCGTACCCTCACCTGTGCCCTAAGCCTTACCGTTCCCTTACGCTAATCCTAGCCAGGAACGGAAACCCACCACCAGCCCTACAACTTACCCCAAGCCGTAGGCTACTCCTGGACCTTACGCTGGCACTGACCTGTGCGTCAGCACGTAGCCTGACCCTCCCACGTTTCTGTACCCTCACCTGTGCCCTAAGCCTTGCCGTTCCCTTACCCTAATCCTAGCCAGGAACGGAAAACCACCACCAGCCCTACAACATACCCCATGCCGTAGGCTACTCCTGGACCTTACGCTGGCACTGACCTGTGTGTCAGCACGTAGCCTGACCCTCCCACGTTTGCGGACCCTCACCTGTGCCCTAAGCCTTGCCATTCCCTAACCCTAACCCTAGACCGGAATGGAAACCCACCACCAGCCCTACAACTTTCCCTACGACGTAGCCTATTCCTGGCCCCTACGCAGGCACTGACCCTTTCATCAGCACGTAGCCTGACCCTCCCACGTTTCCGTACCCTCACCTGTGCCCTAAGCCTTGCCGTTCCCTAACCCTAAACCTAGCCCGGAATGGAAACCCACCACCAGCCCTACACCTTACCCCAAAGCCGTAGCCTACTCCTGGTCCATACGCTGGCACTGACCTGTGCGTCAGCACGTAGCCTGAACTTCCCACATTACCGTAACCTCACCTGTGCCCTAAGCCTTGCCGTTCCCTAACCCTAACCCTAGTACGGAACGGAAACACACCACCAGCCCTACACCTAACCCCCAAGACATAGCCTACTCCTGGCCCGTACGCTGGCACTGACCCGTGCGTCAGCACGTAGCCTGACCCTCCCACATTTCCGTACCCTCACCTGTGCCCTAAGCCTTGCTGTTCCCTAACACTAAACCTAGCCTGGAACGGAAACACACCACCAACCCTACACCTAACCACCAAGCCGTAGCCTACTCCTGGCCGGTACGCTGGCACTGACATGTGCATCAGCATGTAGCCTGACCCTCCCACGTTTCCGTAACCTCACCTGTGCCCTACACTTTGCCATTCCCTAACCCTAACTGTAGACCGAAAGGGAAACAGCCCTACACCTTACCCTATGCCATAGCCTACTCCTGGCCGGTACGCTGGCAGTGACACGTGCATCAGCATGTAGCCTGACCCTCCCACGTTTCCGTACCCTCACCTGTGCCCTAAGCCTTGCCGTTCCCTCACCCTAACCCTAGCCAGGAACGGAAACCCACCAGCAGCCCTACACCTTACCCTACGCAGTAGCCTACTCCTGGCCAGTACGCTGGCACTGACCCATGCGTCAGCACGTAGCCTGTCCCTCACACGTTTCCGTACCCTCACCTGTGCCCTAAGCATTTCCGTTCCCTAACCCTAACCCTAGTCCGGAACGGAAACCCACCACCAGCCCTACAGCTTACCACCAAGCCATAGCCTACTCCTGGCCCGTACGGTGGCACTGACCCGTGCGTCAGCACGTAGCCTGACCCTCCCACTTTTCCATACCCTCTGATAAGCCCTAAGCCTTGGCTTTCCCTAACTCTAACCCAAGCCCGGAACGGAATCCCACCACCAGCCCTACACCTTAATGTATGCCGTAGCCTATTCCTGGCCCGTACGCTGGCACTGACCCGTGCGTCAGCACGTAGCCTGACCCTCCCACGTTTCCGTACCCTCACCTGTGCCTTAAGCCTTGCCGTTCCCTAACCCTAACCCTAGCCCGGAACGGAAACCCACCACCAGCCCTAAACCTTTCCCTACGCCGTAGCCTACTCCTGGCCCGTACGCTGGCACTGACCCGTAAGTCAGCATGTAGTCTGACCCCCACACGTTTCCGTACCCTCACCTGGGCCCTAAGCCTTGCCGTTCCCTAACCCTAACCCTAGCCCGGAACGGAAACCCACCACAAGCCCTACACTTTACCCTATGCCGTAGCCTACTCCTGGCCCGAACGCTGGCACTGACCCGTGCGTCAGCACGTAGCCTGACCTTCCCACATTTCCGTACCTTCACCTGTGCCGTAAGCCTTGCTGTTCCCTAACCCTAAAACTAGTACGGAACGGAATCCCACCACCAGCCCTACACCTTAATGTATGCCGTAGCGTATTCCTGGCCCGTACGCTGGCACTGACCCATGCGTCAGCACGTAGCCTGTCCCTCCCACGTTTCCGTACCATCACCTTTGCCCTAAGCCTTGCCGTTCCCTAACCCTAACCCTAGCCCTGTACAGAAACCCACCACCAGCCCTACACCTAAACCCCAAGCCCTAGCGTACTCCTGGCCGGTACGATTGCACTGACCCGTGCGTCAGCACGTAGCCTGACCCTCCCACTTTTCCGTACCCTCACCTGTGCCCTAAGCCTTGCCGTTCCCTAACCCTAACCCTAGCCCAGAACGGAAACCCACCACCAGCCCTACAACTTGCCCCCAAGCAGTAGCCTACTCCTGGCCCATATGCTGGCTCTGACACATGCGTCAGCTCGTAGCCTGACCCTCCCACGTTTCCGTACCCTCACCTGTGCCCTAAGCCTTGCCGTTCCATAACCCTAACCCTAGCCCGGAACGGAAACCCACCACCAGCCCTAAACCTTACCCTACGGCGTAGCCTACTCCTGGCCCGTACGCTGGCACTGATCCGTGTGTCAGCACCTAGCCTCACCTTCCCACATTTCCGTACCCTCACCTGTGCCCTAAGCCTTGCCATTCCCTAACCCTAACCCTAGCCCGGAACGGAAACCCACCACCAGCCCTAAACCATACCCTACACCGTAGCCTACTCCTGGCCGTACGCTGGCACTGACCCGTGCATCAGCATGTAGCCTGACCCTCTCACGTTTCCGTAACCTCACCTGTGGCCTAAGCCTTGACATTCCCTAACCCTAACCCTAGCCCGGAACGCAAACCCACCACCAGCCCTACACCTTTCCCTACGCCATAGCCTACTCCTGGCCCGTACGCTGGCACTGACCCGTGCGTCAGCACGTAGCCTGACACTCCCACGTTTCCGTACCATCACCTGTGCCCTAAGCCTTGCCGTTCCCTAACCCTAACCCTAGCCCGGAACGGAAACCCACCACCAGCACTAAACCTTACCCTACGCTGTAGCCTACTCCTGTCCCGTACGCTGGCACTGACACGTGCGTCAGCACGTAGCCTGACCCTCCCACGTTTCTGTACCCTCACATGTGCCCTAAGCCTTGCCGTTCCCTAACCCTAACCCTAGCCCGGAACGGAAACCCACCACCAGCCCTACACTCTATCCTATGCCGTAGCCTATACCTGGCCCGTACGCTGTCCCTGATCCGTGCGTCTGCACGTAGCCTGACCCTCCAACGTTTCCGTACCCTCACCTGTGCCCTAAGCATTGACGTTCGCTAACCCTAACCCTAGCCCGGAACGGAAACCCACCACCAGCCCTACACTAACCCCCAAGCCGTAGCCTATTCCTGGCCGGTACGATGGCACTGACCCATGCGTCAGCACGTAGCCTGAAGCTCCCACGTTTCCGTACCCTCACCTGTGCCCTAAGCCTTGCCGTTCCGTAACCCTAACCCTAGCCCGGAACGGAAACCCACCACCAGCCCTACACTTTACCGTACGCCATAGCATACTCCTGGACCATACGCGGACACTGACCCGTGCGTCAGCACGTAGCCTGACCCTCCCACGTTTCCGTAACCCTCACCAGTGCCCTAAGCCTTGCCGTTCCGTAACCCTAACCCTAGCCCTGCACGGAAACGGACCACCAGCCCTACAACTTATCCCCAAGCCGTAGACTATTCCTGGCCCATAGGCTGGCACTGACCCGTAGGTCAGCAAGTAGCCTGACCCTCCCACGTTTCTGTACCCTCACCTGTGCCCTAAGCCTTGCCGTTGCCTAACCCTAACCCTAGCCCGAAACGGAAACCCACCACCAGCCCTACAACTTACCCCCAAGCCGTAGCCTACTCCTGGTCCGTACACTGGCACTGACCCGTGCGTCAGCACGTAGCCTGACCCTCCCACCTTTCCGTACCCACACCTGTGCCCTAAATCTTGCCTTTCCCTAACCCTAACCCTAGCCCATAACGGAAACCCACCACCAGCCCTAGACCATTCCCTATGCCGTAGCCTACTCCTGGCCCGTACGCTGGCACTGACCCATGCGTCAGCACGTAGCCTGACCCTCCCACGTTTCTGTACCATCACCTGTGCCCTAAGCCTTGCCGTTCCCTCACCCTCACCCTAGCCAGGAATAGAAACTCACCAGCAGCCCTACAGCTTACCCCCAAGCTGTAGCCCACTCCTGGCCCGTATGGTGGCACTGACCCATGCGTCAGCACGTAGCCTGACCCTCCCACTTTTCTGTACCCTTACCTGAGCCCTAAGCCTTGCCGTTCCCTAACCCTAAACCTAGACCGGAATGGAATCCCACCACCAGCCCTACACCTTACCATATGCCGTAGCCTACTCCTGCCCGGTACGGTGCCACTGAGCTGTGCATCAGCACGTAGCCTGACCCTCCCACGTTTCCGTACCCTCAGCTGTGCCCTACGCCTTGCCGTTCCCTAACCCTATCCCTAGCCCGGAACGGAAACACACCACCAGCCCTACAACTTACCCCTAAGCCGTAGCCTAATCCTGGCCTGTACGGTGACACTAACACTTGCGTCAGTATGTAGCCTGACCCTCCCACGTTTCCGTACCCTCACCTGTGCCCTAAGCCTTGCCGTTCCGTAACCCTAACCCGAGACCGGAACGGAAACCCACCACCAGCCCTACACCTTACCCCCAAACCGTAGCCTACACCTGGCCCGTTCGGTGGCACTAACCCGAGCATCAGCAAGTAGCATGACCTCCCACGTTTCTGTACCCTCACCCGTGCCCTAAGCCTTGCCATTCCGTAACCCTAACCCTAGCCCGGAACGGATACCCACCACCAGCCCTACAACTTACCCCCAAGCCGTAGCCTACTCCTGGCCCATATGCTGGCACTGACCTGTGCGTCAGCACGTAGCCTGACCCTCCCAATTTTCTGTACCCTTACCTGAGCCCTAAGCCTTGCCGTTCCCTAACCCTAACCCTAGCCCGGAAAGCAAAACCACCACCAGCCCTACACTTTTCCCTATGCCGTAGCCTACTCCTGGCCCGTACGCTGGCACTGAACCGTGCGTCATCACGTAGCCTGACCCTCCCACTTTTCTGTAACCTCACCTGTGCCCTAAGCCTTGCCGTTCCCTTACCCTAGCCCTAGCCTGGAACGGAAACCCACCACCAGCCTTACACCTTAGCCTATGCCGTAGCCTACTCCTTGCCTGTACCCTGGCACTGACCCGTGCGTCAGCACGTAGCCTGACCCTCCCACGTTTCCGTACCCTCACCTGTGCCCTAAGCCTTGCCGTTCCCTAACCCTAACTGTAGTCCGGAACGGAAAAACACCACCAGCCCTACAAGTAACCCCCAAGGCGTAGCTTACTCCTGGCCAGTACGCTGGCTATGACCCGTGCATCATCACGTAGCCTGACCCTCCCACGTTTCCGTACCCTCACCTGTGCCCTAAGCCTTGCCGTTCCCTAACCCTAACCCTAGCCAGGAACGGAAACCCACCAGCAGCCCTAAACCTTACCCCCAAGCCGTAGCCTACTCCTGGTCCATACGCTGGCACTGACCTTTGCGTCAGCACGTAGCCTGAACTTCCCACATTACCGTACCCTCACCTGTGCCGTAAGCCTTGCCGTTCCCTAACCCTAACCCTAGTACGGAACGGAAACACACCATAAGCCCTACACCTAACCCCCAAGCCGTAGCCTACTCCTGGCCCGTATGCTGGCACTGACACGTGCGTCAGCACGTAGCCTGACACTCCCACGTTTCCGTACCCTCACATGTGCCCTAAGACTTGCTGTTCCCTAACACTAACCCGAGCCTGGAACGGAAACACACCATCAGACCTACACCTAACCACCAAGCCGTAGCCTACTCCTGGCTGGTACGCTGGCACTGACCCGTGTGTCAGCACGTAGCCTGACCCTCCCACGTGTTCGTACCCTCACCTGTGCCCTAAGCCTTGCCGTTCCCTAAACCTAACCCTACCCCGGAACGGAAACCCACCACTAGCCCTAAACCGTTCCCTACGCCGTAGCCTACACCTGGCCCGTACGCTGGCACTGAACCATGCGTCAGCACGTAGTCTGACCCTCCCACGTTTCCGTACCCTCACCTGGGCCCTAAGCCTTGCCGTTTCCTAACCCTAACCCTAGCCCATGAACGGAAACACACCACCAGCCAAACACCTTACCCTACGCCGTAGCATACTCCTGGCCCGTACGCTGGCACTGACACGTGCGTCAGCACGTAGCCTAACCCTCTCACGTTTCCGTACCCTCACCTGTGCTGTAAGCCTTGCCGTTCCCTAACCCTTACCCTAGCCCGGAACGGAAACCCACCTCCAGACCTACACCTTACCCTACGCCGTAGCCTACTCCTGGCCCGAATGCTGGCACTGACCCGTGCGTCAGCACGTAGCCAGACCCTCCCACGTTTCCGTACCCTCACCTGTGCCCTAAGCTTTGCCGTTCCCTAACCCTAACTGTAGCCCGGAACGGAAACCCACCACCAGCCCTACACCTTACCCCCAAGCCGTAGCTTACTCCTGGCCCATATTCTGGCACTGACCCGTGCGTCAGCACGTAGCGTGACTCTCCCACGTTTCCGTACCCTCACCTGTGCCCTAAGCCTTGCCGTTCCCTCACCCTCACCCTAGCCAGGAACAGAAACCCATCAGCAGCCCTACACATTACCCTACACTGTAGCCTACTCCTGGCACGTACGCTGGCACTGACTCGTGCGTCAGCACGTAGCCTGATCCTCACACGTTTCCGTACCCTCACCTGTGCCCTAAGCCTTACCGTTCCCTAACCCTAACCCTAGCCCGGAACTGAAACCCACCACCAGCCATACAGCTTACCCCCAAGCCATAGCCTATTCCTGGCCCGTACGATGGCACTGACACATGCGTCAGCATGTAGCCTGACCCTCCCACGTTTCCGTACCCTCACCTGTGCCCTAAGCCTTGCCGTTCCCTAACCCTAACCCTAGCCCGGAACGTAAACCCACCACCAGCCCTACACCTTACCCTATGCTGTAGCCTACACCTGGCCCGTATGCGGGCACTGACACGTGCGTCAGCACGTAGCCTGACCCTCCCACGTTTCTGTACCCTCACTTGTGCCCTAAGCCTTGCCGTTACCTAAACCTAACCCTAGCCCGGAACGCAAACCCACCACCAGCCCTACACTTTTCCCTATGCCGTAGCCTACTCCGGGCCCGTACGCTGGCACAGACCCGTGCGTCAGCACGAAGCCTGACCCTCCCACGTTTGCGGACCCTCACCTGTGCCCTAAGCCTTGCCGTTCCCTAACCCTAACCCTAGCCCTGAACGGAAACCCACCACCAGCCCAACAACTAACCCCCAATCCGTAGCCTACTCCTGGCCCGTACGCTGGCACTGACCCGTGCGTCAGCACGTAGCCTGACCCTCCCACTTTTCCGTATCCTCACCTGTGCCCTAAGCCTTGCCGTTCCGTAACCCTAACCCTAGCCCGGAACGGAAACCCACCACCAGCCCTACACCATACGCTACACCGTAGCCTACTCCTGGCTCGTACGCTGGCACTGACCCGTGCGTCAGCATGTAGCCTGACCCTCTCACGTTTCCATACCCTCACATGTGCCCTAAGCCTTGACGTTCCCTATCCCTAACCCTAGCCCGGAACGCAAACCCACCACCAGCCCTACACCTTTCCCTACGCCGTAGCATACTCCTGGCCCGTATGCTGGCACTGACCCTTGTGTCATCACGTAGCCTGACCCTCCCACTTTTCCGTACCCTCACCTGTGCCCTAAGCCTTGCCGTTCCCTTACCCTAACCCTAGCCCGGAACGGAAACCCACCACCCGCCCTACACCTTACCCTATGCTGTAGCCTACTCCTTGCCCGTACCCTGGCACTGACCCGTGCTTCAGCACGTAGCCATACACTCCCACGTTTCCGTACCCTCACATGTGCCCTAAGCCTTGCCATTCCCTAACCGTAACCGTAGCCCGGAACGAAAACCCACCACCAGCCCAAAACCTTACACTACGCCGTAGCCTACTCCTGGCCCGTACGCTGGCACTGACCCGTGCGTCAGCACGTAGCCTGACCCTCCCACGTTTCCGTACCCTCACCTGTGCCCTAAGCCTTGCCGTTCCCTAACCCTAACCCTAACTCGGAACGGAAACCCACCACCATCCCTAAACCTTTCCCTAGTGGGTAGCCTACTCCTCGCCCGTACGCTCGCACTGACCCGTGCGTCAACATGTAGTTTGACCCTCCCACGTTTCCGTACCCTCACGTGGGCCCTCAGCCTTGCCATTCCCTAACACTAACCTTAGCCCGGAAGGGAAACCCACCACCAGCCCTACACCTTACCCTATGCCGTAGCCTACACCTGGCCGGTACGCTGGCACTGACACGTGCGTCAGCACGTAGCCTGACCCTCACACGTTTCCGTACCCTCACCTGTGCTCTAAGCCTTGCCGTTTCCTAACCCTAACCCTAGATCCGAACGTACACCCACCATCAGCCCTACACTTTACCCTACGCCGTAGCCTACTCCTGGCCCGTACGCTGGCACTGACCCGTGTGTCAGCACGTAGCGTGACCCTCCCACGTTTCCGTACCCTCTCCTTTGCACTAAGCCTTGCCTTTCCGTAACCCTAACCGTAGCCCGGAACGGAAACCCACCACCAGCCCTACACCTTACCCCCAAGCTGTAGCCTACTCCTGGCCCGTACACTGGCACTGACCCGTGCGTCAGCACGTAGCCTGACCCTCCCACGTTTCCGTACCATCACCTGTGCCCTAAGCCTTGCCGTTCCCTCACCCTCACCCTACCCAGGAACAGAAAACCATCAGCAGCCCTACACATTACCCTACGCTGTAGCCTACTCCTGGCACGTACGCTGGCACTGACTCGTGCGTCAGCACGTAGCCTGATCCTCACACGTTTCCGTACCCTCACCTGTGCCCTAAGCCTTACCGTTCCCTAACCCTAACCCTAGCCCGGAACTGAAACCCACCACCAGCTATACAGCTTACCCCCAAGCCATAGCCTATTCCTGACCCGTACGATGGCACTGACACATGCGTCAGCATGTAGCCTGACCCTCCCACGTTTCCGTACCCTCACCTGTGCCCTAAGCCTTGCCGTTCCCTAACCCTAACCCTAGCCCGGAACGTAAACTCACCACCAGCCCTACACCTTACCCTATGCTGTAGCCTACACCTGGCCCGTATGCGGGCACTGACACGTGCGTCAGCACGTAGCCTGACCCTCCCACGTTTCCGTACCCTCACGTGGGCCCTCAGCCTTGCCGTTCGCTAACACTAACCCTAGCCCGGAACGCAAACCCACCACCAGCCCTACACTTTTCCCTATGCCGTAGCCTACTCCGGGCCCGTACGCTGGCACAGACCCGTGCGTCAGCACGAAGCCTGACCCTCCCACGTTTGCGGACCCTCACCTGTGCCCTAAGCCTTGCCGTTCCCTAACCCTAACCCTAGTCCGGAATGGAAACACACCAGCAGCCCTACAGCTTACCCCCAAGCCATAGCCTATTCCTGGCCCGTACGCTGGCACTGACCCGTGCGTCAGCATGTAGCCTGACCCTCCCACGTTTCCGTGCCCGCACCTGTGCCCTAAGCCTTGCCGTTCCCTAACCCTAACCCTAGCCCTGAACGGAAACCCACCACCAGCCCAACAACTAACCCCCAAGCCGTAGCTTACTCCTGGCCAGTATGCTGGCACTGACTCGTGCATCATCACGTAGCCTGACCCTCCCACGTTTCTGTACCCTCACCTGTGCCCTAAGCCTTGCCGTTCCCTAACCCTAACCCTAGCCCGGAACGGAAACCCACCACCAGCCCTTCACCTTACCCCCAAGCCGTAGCCTACTCCTGGCCCGTACGCTGGCACAGACCCGTGCGTCAGCACGAAGCCTGACCCTCCCATGTTTGCGGACCCTCACCTGTGCCCTAAGCCTTGCCGTTCCCTAACACTAACCCTAGACCGGAACGGAAACCCACCACCAGCCCTACACCTTTCTCTATGCCGTAGCCTATTCCTGGCTCATACGCAGGCACTGACACTTTCATCAGCAAGTAGCCTGACCCGCCCACGTTTCCGTACCCTCACCTGTGCCCTAAGCCTTGCCGTTCACTAACCCTAACCCTAGCCCGGAACGGAAACCCACCACCAGCCCTACACCTTACTCTATTCCGTAGCCTACACCTGGCCCGTACGCGGGCACTGACCTGTGCTTCAGCACGTAGCCTGACCCTCCCATTTTTCCGTATGCTCACCTGTGCCCTAAGCCTTGTCGTTCCATAATCCTAACCCTAGCCCGGCACGGAATCTCACCATCAGCTCTACACCATATCGTATGCCGTAGCCTAGTCCTGGCCCGTACGCAGGCACTGACCCGTGTGTCAGCATGTAGCCTGACCCTCCCACGTTTCCGTACCCTCATCTGTGCCCTAAGCCTTGCCGTTCCCTAACCCTAACCCTAGCCCAGAACAGAAACCCACCACCAGCCCTACACCTTACCCCAAGCCGTAGCCTATTCCTGGCCCGTACGCAGGCACTGACCGTTTCATCAGCACGTAGCCTGACCCTCCCACGTTTCCGTACCCTCATCTGTGCCCTAAGCCTTGCCGTTCCCTAACCCTAACCCTAGCCCGGAATGGAAACCCACCACCAACCCTACACCTTAACCTACGCCGTAGCCTACTCCTGGACTGTACGGTGGCACTGCCCCTTGCGTCATCATGTAGCCTGACGCTCCCACGTTTCCGTACCCTCACCTCTGCCCTAAGCCTTGCCGTTCTGTAACCCTAACCCTAGCCCGGAACGGAAACCCACCACCAGCCCTAAACCTTACTCCCAAGCCGTAGCCTACTCCTGGCACGTTCGGTGGCAGTAACCCTAGCATCAGCAAGTAGCCTGACCCTCCCACGTTTCTGTACCCTCACCCGTGCCCTAAGCCTTGCCGTTCCGTAACCCTAACCCTAGCCCGGAACGGAAACCCACCACCAGCCCTACACCTTACCCCCAAGCCGTAGCGTACTCCTGGCCCATATGCTGGCACTGACCCGTGCGTCAGCACGTAGCGTGACCCTCCCACGTTTCCGTACCCTCACCTGTGCCCTAAGCCTTGCTGTTCCCTAACCCTAACCCTAGCCCGGAAGGGAAACCCACCACTAGCCCTACACCTTACCCTATGCTGTAGCCTACACATGGCCCGTACGCGGGCACTGACCCGTGCGTCAGCACGTAGCCTGACCCTCCCTCGTTTCTATACCCTCACCTGTGCCCTAAGCCTTGCCGTTCCCTAACCCTAACCCTAGCCCGGAACGGAAAGCCACCACCAGCCCTAAAACTTAGCCACAAGCCGTAGCCTACTCCTGGCCCGTACGCTGGCACTGACCCGTGCGTCAGCACGTAGCCTGACCCTCCCACTTTTCCGTACCCTCACCTGTGCCCTAAGCATTGCCGTTCCCTAACCCTAACCCTAGCCCGGAACGGAAACCCACCACCAGCCCTACACCATACGCTACACCGTAGCCTACTCCTGGCTCGTACGCTGGCACTGACCCGTGCGTCAGCATGTAGCCTGACCCTCTCACGTTTCCATACCCTCACATGTGCCCTAAGCCTTGACGTTCCCTATCCCTAACCCTAGCCCGGAACGCAAACCCACCACCAGCCCTACACATTTCCCTACGCCGTAGCATACTCCTGGCCCGTACGCTGGCACTAACCCGTGCATCATCACGTAGCCTGACCCTCCCACTTTTCCGTAACCTCACCTGTGCCCTAAGCCTTGCCGTTCCCTTACCCTAACCCTAGCCCGGAACGGAAACCCACCACCCGCCCTACACCTTACCCTATGCCGTAGCCTGCTCCTTGCCCATACCCTGGCATTGACCCGTGCTTCAGCACGTAGCCATACACTCCCACGTTTCCGTACCCTCACATGTGCCCTAAGCCTTGCCATTCCCTAACCGTAACCGTAGCCCGGAACGAAAACCCACCACCAGCCCTAAACCTTACACTACGCCGTAGCCTACTCCTGGCCCGTACGCTGGCACTGACCCGTGCGTCAGCACGTAGCCTGACCCTCCCACGTTTCCGTACCCTCACCTGTGCCCTAAGCCTTGCCGTTCCCTAACCCTAACCCTAACTCGGAACGGAAAACCACCACCATCCCTAAAACTTTCCCTAGTGGGTAGCCTACTCCTCGCCCGTACGCTCGCACTGACCCGTGCGTCAACATGTAGTTTGACCATCCCACGTTTCCGTACCCTCACGTGGGCCCTCAGCCTTGCCATTCCCTAACACTAACCTTAGCCCGGAAGGGAAACCCACCACCAGCCCTAAACCTTACCCAATGCCGTAGCCTACACCTGGCCCATACGCGGGCACTGACCTGTGCTTCAGCACGTAGCCTGGCCATCCCACGTTTGCGGACCCTCACCTGTGCCCTAAGGCTTGCCGTTCCCTAACCCTAACCCTAGCCCGGAACGGAAACCCACCACCAGCCCTACATATGTCCCTACGCCGTAGCCTATTCCTGGCTCGTACGCAGGCACTGAAACTTTCATCAGCACTTAGCCTGAACCTCCCACTTTTCTGTAACCTCACCTGTGCCCTAAGCCTTGCCGTTCACTAACCCTAACCCTAGACCGGAACGGAAAACCACCACCAGCCCTACAACTTACCCCCAAGCCGTAGCCTACTCCTGGCCGGTACGCTGGCACTGACACGTGCGTCAGCACGTAGCCTGAACCTCACACGTTTCCGTACCCTCACCTGTGCCCTAAGCCATGCCGTTTCCTAACCCTAACCCTAGCCCGGAACGGACACCCACCATCAGCCCTACACTTTACCCTACGCCGTAGCCTACTCCTGGCCCGTACGCTGGCACTGACCCGTGTGTCAGCACGTAGCGTGACTTTCTCACGTTTCCGTACCCTCTCCTTAGCACTAAGCCTTGCCTTGCCGTAACCCTAACCCTAGCCCGGAACGGAAACCCACCACCAGCCCTACACCTTACCCCCAAGCCGTAGCCTACTCCTGGCCCGTACGTTGGCACTGACCCGTGCGTCAGCACGTAGCCTGACTGGCCCACGTTTCCGTACCCTCAACTGTGCCCTAAGCCTTGCCGTTCCCTTACCCTAGGCCTAGCCCGGAACGGAAACCCACCACCAGCACTAAACCTTACCCCCAAGCTGTAGCCTACTCCTGGCCCGTATGCTGGCACTGACCCGTGCGTCAGCATGTAGCCTGACCCTCCCACGTTTCCGTACCCTCACCTGTGCCCTATGCCTTGCCGTTCCCTAACCCTAACCCTAGCAAAGAACGGATACCCACCTCCAGCCCTATACCTTACCCTACGCTGTAGCCTACTGCTGGCCCGTATGCTAGCACTGACCCATGCGTAAGCACGTAGCCTGACCCTCCCACGTTTCCGTACCCTCACCTGTGCCCTAAGCCTTGACGTTCCCTAACCCTAACCCTAGCCCAGAACGGAAACCCACCACCAGCCCTAGACCTTACCCTATGGCGTAGCCTACTCCTGGCCTGTACGCTGACACTGACACGTGCGTCAGCACGTAGCCGGACCCTCCCACGTTTCCGTACCCTCACCTGTGCCCTAAGCTTTGCCGTTCCCTTACCCTAACCCTATCCCGGAACGGAAACCCACCACCAGCCCTAAACCTCTCCCTACGCCGTAGCCTACTCCTGGCCCGTACACTGGCACTGACCCGTGCGTCAGCATGTACACTGACCCACCCACGTTTCCATACCCTCACCTGGGCCCTAAACTTTGCCGTTCCCTAACCCTAACCCTAGCCCGGCAGGGAAACCCACCACCAGCCCTATACCTTACCCAACGCCGTAGCCTACTGCTGGCCCATACGCTGGCACTGATCCGTGCGTCAGCACGTAGCCTGACCCTACCACTTTTTTGTACCCTCACCTGTGCCCTAAGCCTTGCCGTTCCCTAACCCTAACCCTAGCCCGGAATGGAAACCCACCACGAGCCCTAAAACTTACCCCCATGCCATAGCCTACTCCGGGCCCGTACACAGGCACTGACCCGTGCGTCAACACGTAGCCTGACCCTCCCACTTTTCCGTACCCTCAGCTAAGCCCTAAGCCTTGGCATTCACTAACTCTAACCCAAGCCCGGAACGGAATCCCACCACCAGCCCTACACCTTAACGTATGCCGTAGCCTCTTCCTGGCCCATACGCTGGCACTGACATGTGCGTCAGCACGTAGCCTGACCCTCCCACGTTTCCGTACCCTCACCTGTGCCCTAAGCCTTGCCGTTCCCTAACCCTAACCCTAGCCAGGAACGGAAACCCACAAGAAGCCCTAAACCTTACCATACGCCGTAGCCCACTCCTGGCCCGTACGATGGCACTGACCCGTGAGGCAGCCCGTAGCCTGACTCTCCCATGTTTCCGTACCCTCACCTGTGCCCTAAGCCTTGCCGTTCCCTCACCATAACCCTAGCCAGGAACGGAAATCCACCAGCAGCCCTACACATTACCCTACGCCGCAGCCTACTCCTGGCCCGTACGCTGGCTCTGACACGTGCGTCAGCACGTAGCCTGACCCTCACACATTTCAGTACCCTCACATGTGCCCTAAGCCTTACCGTTCCCTAACCCTAAACCTAGTCCGGAACAGAAACCCACCACCAGCCCTACACCTAACCCCCAAGCCGTAGCCTACTACTAGCCGGTACGCTGGCACTGACCCGTGCATCAGCACATAGCCTGACCCTCCCACGTTTCTGTACCCTCACCTGTGCCCTAAGCCTTGCCGTTCCCTAACCCTAATCCTAGCCAGGAACGGAAACCCACCACCAGCCCTACAACTTACCCCCAAGCCGTAGGCTACTCCTGGACCTTACGCTGGCACTGACCAGTGCGTCAGCACGTAGCCTGACCCTCCCACGTTTGCGGACCCTCACCTGTGCCCTAAGCCTTGCCATTCCCTAACCCTAACCCTAGCCCGGAACGGAAACCCACCACCAGCCCTACAACTTTCCCTACGACGTAGCCTATTCCTGGCCCCTACACAGGCACTGACACTTTCATCAGCACGTAGCCAGACCCTCCCACGTTTCCGTACCCTCACCTGTGCCCTAAGCCTTGCCGTTCCCTAACCCTAACCCTAGCCTGGAACGGAAACCCACCACCAGCCCTACATCTTACCCCCAAGCCGTAGCCTACTACTGGCCCATACGCTGGCACTGACCTGTGCGTCAGCATGTAGCCTGAACTTCCCACATTACCGTAACCTCACCTGTGCCCTAAGCCTTGCCGTTCCTTAACCCTAAACCTAGTACGGAACGGAAACACACCACCAGCCCTACACCTAACCCCCAAGACATAGCCTACTTGTGGCCCGTACGCTGGCACTGACCCGTGCGTCAGCACATAGCCTGACCCTCCCACATTTCCGTACCCTCACCTGTGCCCTAAGCCTTGCTGTTCCCTAACACTAACCCTAGCCTGGAACGGAAACACACCACCAACCCTACACCTAACCACCAAGCCGTAGCCTACTCCTGGCCGGTACGCTGGCACTGATATGTGCCTCAGCATGTAGCCTGACCCTCCCACGTTTCCGTAACCTCACCTGTGCCCTACGCTTTGCCATTCCATAACCCTAACTGTAGCCCGAAAGGGAAACAGCCCTACACCTTACCCTACGCCGTAGCCTACTCCTGGCCCGTACGCTGGCACTGACACGTGCATCAGCATGTAGCCTGACCCTCCCACGTTTCCGTACCCTCACCTGTGCCCTAAGCCTTGCCGTTACCTAACCCTAACCCAAGCCAGAACGGAATGCCACCACCAGCCCTACACCTTACCGTATGCCGTAGCCTATACCTGGCCCGTACGCTGGCACTGACACTTGCGTCATCATGTAGCCTGACCCTCACACGTTTCCGTACCCTCACCTGTGCCCTAAGCCTTGCCGTTCCCTAACCCTAACCCTAGCCCAGAACGGAAACCCACCACCAGCCCTAGACCTTACCCTATGGCGTAGCCTACTCCTGGCCTGTACGCTGACACTGACACGTGCGTCAGCACGTAGCCGGACCCTCCCACGTTTCCGTACCCTCACCTGTGCCCTAAGCTTTGCCGTTCCCTTACCCTAACCCTATCCCGGAACGGAAACCCACCACCAGCCCTAAACCTCTCCCTACGCCGTAGCCTACTCCTGGCCCGTACACTGGCACTGACCAGTGCGTCAGCATGTACACTGACCCACTCACGTTTCCATACCCTCACCTGGGCCCTAAACGTTGCCGTTCCCTAACCCTAACCCTAGCCCGGCAGGGAAACCCACCACCAGCCCTATACCTTACCCAACGCCGTAGCCTACTGCTGGCCCATACGCTGGCACTGACCCGTGCGTCAGCACGTAGCCTGACCCTACCACTTTTTTGTACCCTCACCTGTGCCCTAAGCCTTGCCGTTCCCTAACCCTAACCCTAGCCCGGAATGGAAACCCACCACGAGCCCTAAAACTTACCCCCATGCCATAGCCTACTCCGGGCCCGTACACAGGCACTGACCCGTGCGTCAACACGTAGCCTGACCCTCCCACTTTTCCGTACCCTCAGCTAAGCCCTAAGCCTTGGCATTCACTAACTCTAACCCAAGCCCGGAACGGAATCCCACCACCAGCCCTACACCTTAACGTATGCCGTAGCCTCTTCCTGGCCCATACGCTGGCACTGACATGTGCGTCAGCACGTAGCCTGACCCTCCCACGTTTCCGTACCCTCACCTGTGCCCTAAGCCTTGCCGTTCCCTAACCCTAACCCTAGCCAGGAACGGAAACCCACAAGAAGCCCTAAACCTTACCATACGCCGTAGCCCACTCCTGGCCCGTACGATGGCACTGACCCGTGAGGCAGCCCGTAGCCTGACTCTCCCATGTTTCCGTACCCTCACCTGTGCCCTAAGCCTTGCCGTTCCCTCACCATAACCCTAGCCAGGAACGGAAATCCACCAGCAGCCCTACACATTACCCTACGCCGCAGCCTACTCCTGGCCCGTACGCTGGCTCTGACACGTGCGTCAGCACGTAGCCTGACCCTCACACATTTCAGTACCCTCACATGTGCCCTAAGCCTTACCGTTCCCTAACCCTAAACCTAGTCCGGAACAGAAACCCACCACCAGACCTACACCTAACCCCCAAGCCGTAGCCTACTACTAGCCGGTACGCTGGCACTGACCCGTGCATCAGCACATAGCCTGACCCTCCCACGTTTCTGTACCCTCACCTGTGCCCTAAGCCTTGCCGTTCCCTAACCCTAATCCTAGCCAGGAACGGAAACCCACCACCAGCCCTACAACTTACCCCCAAGCCGTAGGCTACTCCTGGACCTTACGCTGGCACTGACCAGTGCGTCAGCACGTAGCCTGACCCTCCCACGTTTGCGGACCCTCACCTGTGCCCTAAGCCTTGCCATTCCCTAACCCTAACCCTAGCCCGGAACGGAAACCCACCACCAGCCCTACAACTTTCCCTACGACGTAGCCTATTCCTGGCCCCTACACAGGCACTGACACTTTCATCAGCACGTAGCCAGACCCTCCCACGTTTCCGTACCCTCACCTGTGCCCTAAGCCTTGCCATTCCCTAACCCTAACCCTAGCCTGGAACGGAAACCCACCACCAGCCCTACATCTTACCCCCAAGCCGTAGCCTACTACTGGCCCATACGCTGGCACTGACCTGTGCGTCAGCATGTAGCCTGAACTTCCCACATTACCGTAACCTCACCTGTGCCCTAAGCCTTGCCGTTCCTTAACCCTAAACCTAGTACGGAACGGAAACACACCACCAGCCCTACACCTAACCCCCAAGACATAGCCTACTTGTGGCCCGTACGCTGGCACTGACCCGTGCGTCAGCACATAGCCTGACCCTCCCACATTTCCGTACCCTCACCTGTGCCCTAAGCCTTGCTGTTCCCTAACACTAACCCTAGCCTGGAACGGAAACACACCACCAACCCTACACCTAACCACCAAGCCGTAGCCTACTCCTGGCCGGTACGCTGGCACTGATATGTGCCTCAGCATGTAGCCTGACCCTCCCACGTTTCCGTAACCTCACCTGTGCCCTACGCTTTGCCATTCCATAACCCTAACTGTAGCCCGAAAGGGAAACAGCCCTACACCTTACCCTACGCCGTAGCCTACTCCTGGCCCGTACGCTGGCACTGACACGTGCATCAGCATGTAGCCTGACCCTCCCACGTTTCCGTACCCTCACCTGTGCCCTAAGCCTTGCCGTTACCTAACCCTAACCCAAGCCGGAACGGAATGCCACCACCAGCCCTACACCTTACCGTATGCCGTAGCCTATACCTGGCCCGTACGCTGGCACTGACACTTGCGTCAGCATGTAGCCTGACCCTCACACGTTTCCGTACCCTCACCTGTGCCCTAAGCCTTGCCGTTCCCTAACCCTAACACTAGCCCGGAACGGAAACCCACCACAAGCCCTACACCTTACCATACGCCATAGCCTACTCGTGGCCCGTACGCTGGCCCTGACCCGTGAGTCAGCACGTAGCCTGACCCTCCCACGTTACTGTAACCTCACCTGTGCCCTAAGCCTTGCCGTTCCCTCACCCTAACCCTAGCCAGGAACGGAAACCCACCAGCAGCCCTACACCTTACCGTACGCCGTAGCCTACTCCTGGCTCGTACGCTGGCACTGACCCGTGCGTCAGCACGTAGTCTGACCCTCACACGTTTCCGTACCCTCACCTGTGCCCTAAGCGTTGCCGTTCCCTAACCCTAACCCTAGTCCGGAACGGAAACCCACCAGCAGCCCTACAGCTTACCACCAAGCCATAGCCTATTCCTGGCCCGTACGCTGGCACTGACCCGTGTGTCAGCATGTAGCCTGAACTTCCCACGTTTCCGTACCCTCACCTGTGCCCTAAGCCTTGCCGTTCCCTAACCCTAACCCTAGCCCGGAACGGAAACCCACCACCAGCCCTACACCTAACCCCCAAGCCATAGCCTACTCCTGGCTGGTACGCTGGCACTGACCCGTGCATCGACACATAGCCTGACCCTCCCCCGTTTCCGTACTCTCACCTGTGCCCTAAGCCTTGACGTTCCCTAACCCTAACCCTATCCCGGAATGGAAACCCACCACCAGCCCTACACATTTCCCTACGACGTAGCCTACTCCTGGCCCGTACGCTGGCACTGACCCATGCATCAGCACATAGCCTGAACCTCCAACTTTTCTGTACCCTCAACTGTGCCCTAAGCCTTGACGTTCCCTAACACTAACCGTAGCCCGGAACGGAAACCCACCACCAGCCCTAAACCTTACCCTACGCCGTAGCCTACACCTGGCCCGTACGTTGGCACTGACCCGTGCGTCAGCACGTAGCCTGACCTGCCCACGTTTCCGTACCCTCACCTGTGCCCTAAGCCTTGCCGTTCCCTTACCCTAACCATAGCCCGGAACGGAAACCCACCATCAGCCCTACAACTTACCCCCAAGATGTAGCCTACCCCTGGCCCGTATGCTGGCACTGACCCATGCGTCAGCACGTAGCCTGACCCTCCCACGTTTCCGTACCCTCACCTGTGCCCTATGCCTTGCCGTTCCCTAACCCTAACCCTAGCACAAAACGGAAAACCACCACCAGCCCTACACTTTACCCTATGCCGTAGCCTACACCTGGCCCGTACGTGGGCACTGACCCGTGTGTCAGCATGTAGCCTAACCCTCCCACGTTTCCGTACCCTCACCTGTGCCCTAAGCCTTGCCGTTCCCTAACCCTAACCCTAGCCCGGAACAGAAACCCTCCACCAGCCCTATACCTTACCCTACGCTGTAGCCTACTGCTGGCCCATACGCTGGCACTGACTCATGCGTAAGCACGTAGCCTGACGCTCCCACGTTTCCGTTCCCTCACCTGTGCACTAAGCCTTGACGTTCCCTAACCTTAACCCTAGCCCGGAACGGAAACACACCACCAGCCCTAGACCTTACCCTACGGCGTACCCTACTCCTGGCCTGTACGCTGACACTGACACGTGCGTCAGCACGTAGCCTGACCCTCCTACGTTTCCGTACCCTCACCTGTGCCCTAAGCCTTGCCGTTCCATAACCCTAACCCTAGCCCGGAACGGAAAACCACCACCAGCCCTAAACTTTTCCCTACGCCGTAGCCTACTCCTGGCCCGTACGCTGGCACTGACCCGTGCGTCAGCATGTAGTCTGACCCCCACACGTTTCCGTACCCTCACCTGGGCCCTAAGCCTTGCCGTTCCCTAACCCTAACCCTAGCCCGGAACGGAAACCCACCACAAGCCCTACACCTTACACTATGCCGTAGCCTACTCCTGGCCCGAACGCTGGCACTGACCCTTGCGTCAGCACGTAGCCTGACCTTCCCATATTTCAGTACCTTCACCTGTGCCGTAAGCCTTGCTGTTCCCTAACCCTAAACCTAGTACGGAACGGAAAACCATCACCAGCCCTACACCTAACCTCCAAGCCATAGCCTAATTATGGCCCGTACGCTGGCACTGACCCGTGCGTCAGCACGTAGCCTGACCCTCCCACGTTTCCGTACCATCACATTTGCCCTAAGCCTTGCCGTTCCCTAACCCTAACCCTAGCCCGGTACAGAAACCCACCACCAGCCCTACAACTAACCCCCAAGCCGTAGCCTACTCCTGGCCGGTACGATTGCACTGACCCATGCGTCAGCACGTAGCCTGACCCTCCCACGTTTCTGTATCCTCACCTGTGCCCTAAGCCTTGCCGTTCCCTAACCCTAACCCAAGCCCTGAACGGAAAACCACCACTAGCCCTACACTTTACCCTACGCCGTAGCCTACTCCTGGCCCGTACGCTGGCACTGACCCGTGCGTCAGCAAATAGCCTGACCCTCCCACTCTTCCGTACCCTCACCTGTGCCCTAAGCCTTGCCGTTCCCTAACCCTAACCCTAGCCCGGTACAGAAACCCACCACCAGCCCTACACCTAAAGCCCAAGTCGTAGCCTACTCCTGGCCGGTACGATTGCACTGACCCGTGCTTCAGCACGTAGCCTGACCCTCCCACGTTTCTGTATCCTCACCTGTGCCCTAAGCCTTGCCGTTCCCTTACCATAACCCTAGCCCTGAACGGAAAACCACCACTAGCCCTACACTTTACCCTACGCCGTAGCCTACTCCTGGCCCGTACGCTGGCACTGACCCGTGCGTCAGCAAGTAGCCTGACCCTCCCACGTTTCTGTATCCTCACCTGTGCCCTAAGCCTTGCCGTTCCCTAACTCTAACCCTAGACCTGAAGGGAAAACCACCACCAGCCCTACACTTTACCCTACGCCGTAGCCTACTCCTGGCCCGTACGCTGGCTCTGACACATGCGTCAGCACGTAGCCTGACCCTCCCACGTTTCCGTACCCTCACCTGTGCCCTAAGCCTTGCCGTTCCCTAACCCTAACCCTAGCCCGGAACGGAAACCCACCACCAGCCCTACACCATACCCTACACCGTAGCCTACTCCTGGCCCGTACGCTGGCACTGACCCGTGCGTCAGCATGTAGCCTGACCCTCTCACGTTTCCGTACCCTCACCTGTGCCGTAAGCCTTGACGTTCCCTAACCCTAACCCTAGCCCGGAACGCAAACCCACCACCAGCCCTACACCTTTCCCTATGCCGTAGACTACTCCTGACCCATACGCTGGCACTGACCCGTGCGTCAGCACGTAGCCTAACCCTCCCACGTTTCCGTACCCTCACCTGTGCCCTAAGCCTTGCCGTTCCCTAACCAAAACCCTAAACCGGAACGGAAACCCACCACCATCCCTAAACCTTTCCCTACTGGGTAGCCTACTCCTCGCCCGTACGCTCGCACTGACCCGTGCGTCAGCATGTAGTTTGACCCTCCCACGTTTCCGTACCCTCACCTTGGCCCTAAGCCTTGCCATTCCCTAACACTAACCTTAGTCCAGAAAGGAAACCCACCACCAGCCCTACACCTTACCCTATGCCGTAGCCTTCACCTGGCCCATACACAGGCACTGACCTGTGCTTCAGCACGTAGCCTGACCCTCCCACGTTTGCGGACCCTCACCTGTGCCCTAAGACTTGTCGTTCCCTAACACTAACCCTAGCCCGGAACGGAAACCCACGACCAGCCCTACACCTTTCCCTACGCCGTAGCCTATTCCTGGCTCGTACGCAGGCACTGACACTTTCATCAGCACGTAGCCTGACGCTCCCACGTTTCTGTACCCTCACCTGTGCCCTAAGCCTTGCCGTTCACTAACCCAAACCCTAGCCCAGAACGGAAACCCACCACCAGCCCTACACCTTACCCCCAAGCCGTAGCCTAATCCTGGCCGGTACGCTGGCACTGACACGTGCGTCAGCACGTAGCCTGACCCTCACACGTTTCCGTACCTTCACCTGTGCCCTAAGCCTTGCCGTTTCCTAACCCTAACCCTAGCCCGGAACAGAAACCCACCACCAGCCGTACACTCTACCCTACGCCATAGCCTATTCCTGGCCCGTACGCTGGCTCTGAGCCGTGCGTCATCACGTAGCCTGACCCTCCCACGTTTCCGTACCCTCACCTGTGCCCTAAGCCTTGACGTTCCCTAACCCTAACCCTAGCCCAGAACGGAAACCCACCACCAGCCCTAGACCTTACCCTATGGCGTAGCCTACTCCTGGCCTGTACGCTGACACAGACACATGCGTCAGCACGTAACCGGACCCTACCACTTTTTTGTACCCTTACCTGAGACCTAAGCCTTGCCGTTCCCTAACCCTAAACCTAGCCCGGAATGGAATCCCACCACCAGCCCTACACCTTACCATATGCCGTAGCCTACTCCTGCCCGGTACGGTGCCACTGAGCTGTGAATCAGCACGTAGCCTGACCCTCCCACGTTTCCGTACCCTCAGCTGTGCCCTACGCCTTGCTGTTCCCTAACCCTATCCCTAGCCCGGAACGGAAACACACCACCAGCCCTACACCTTACCCCCAAGCCGTAGCCTACACCTGGCCCGTTCGGTGGCACTAACCCGAGCATCAGCAAGTAGCATGACCTCCCACGTTTCTGTACCCTCACCCGTGCCCTAAGCCTTGCCATTCCGTAACCCTAACCCTAGCCCGGAAAGGATACACACCACCAGCCCTACAACTTACCCCCAAGCCGTAGCCTACTCCTGGCCCATATGCTGGCACTGACCCGTGCGTCAGCACGTAGCCTGACCCTCCCACATTTCCGTACCCTCACCTGTGCCCTAAGCTTTGCCGTTCCCTAACCCTAACTGTAGCCCGGAACAGAAACCCACCACCAGCCCTACAACTTATCCCCAAGCCGTAGCCTACTCCTGGTCCATACGCTGGCACTAACCCGTCCGTCAGAACCTATCCTGACCCTGCCACGTTGCCGTACCCTCACATGTGCCCTAAACCTTGCCGTTCCCTAACCCTAACCCTAGTGCCGAACGGAAACCCACCACAAGCCCTACACCTTACCCCCAAGCCTTAGCCTACACGTGGTCCATACGCTGGCACTGACCTGTGCGTCAGCACGTAGCCTGACCTTCCCACGTTACCGTAACGTCACCTGTGCCCTAAGCCTTGCCCTTCCCTAACCCTAACCCTAGTACGGGACGGAAACACACCACAAGCCCTACACCTAACCCACAAACCATAGCATACTCCTGGCCCGTACGCTGGCACTGAACCGTGCGTCAGCACGTAGCCTGACCCTCCCAGGTGTCCGTACCCTTACCTATGCCCTAAGCCTTCCTGTTCCATAACACTAATCCTAGCCCGGAACGGAAACACACCACCAGCCCTACACCTATCCCCCAAGCCGTAGCCTACTCCTGGCCGGTTCGCTGGCACTGACCCGTGCGTCAGCACGTAGCCTGACCCTCCCACGTTTCCGTACCCTCACCTGGGCCCTAAGCCTTGCCTTTCCTTAACCCTAACCCAAGCCCTGAACGGAAACGCACTACCAGCCCTACAACTTGCCCTACGCCATAGCCTACTCCTGGCACGTACGTTGGCACTGACACGTGCGTCAGCACATAGCCTGACCCTCACACGTTTCCGTACCCTCACCTGTGACCCAAGCCTTGCCGTTCCCTAACCCTAACCCTAGTCCGGAATGGAAACACACCACCAGCCCTACAGCTTACCCCCAAGCCATAGCCTATTCCTGGCCCGTACGCTGGCACTGACCCGTGCATCATCACGTAGCCTGACCCTCCCACGTTTCTGTACCCTCACCTGTGCCCTAAGCCTTGCCGTTCCCTAACCCTAACCCTAGCCCGGAACGGAAACCCACCACCAGCCCTTCACCTTACCCCCAAGCCGTAGCCTACTCCTGGACCGTACGCTGGCACAGACCCGTGCGTCAGCATGAAGCCTGACCCTCCCACGTTTGCGGACCCTCACCTGTGCCCTAAGCCTTGCCGTTCCCTAACACTAACCCTAGACCGGAACGGAAACCCACCACCAACCCTACACCTTTCTCTACGCCGTAGCCTATTCCTGGCTCATACGCAGGCACTGACACTTTCATCAGCAAGTAGCCTGACCCGCCCACGTTTCCGTACCCTCACCTGTGCCCTAAGCCTTGCCGTTCACTAACCCTAACACTAGCCCGGAACGGAAACCCAGCACCAGCCATACACCTTGCTCTATTCCGTAGCCTACACCTGGCCCGTACGCGGGCACTGACCTTTGCTTCAGCACGTAGCCTGACCCTCCCATTTTACCGTACGCTCACCTGTGCCCTAAGCCTTGTCATTCCCTAACCCTAATCCTAGCCCGGCACGGAATCTCACCACCAGCTCTACACCATATCGTATGCCGTAGCCTAGTCCTGGCCCGTACGCTGGCACTGACCCGTGTGTCAGCATGTAGCCTGACACTCCCACGTTTCCGTACCCTCTCCTTAGCACTAAGCCTTGCCGTTCCCTAACCCTAACCCTAGCCCGGAACAGAAACCCACCACCAGCCCTACACCTTACCCCAAGCCGTAGCCTATTCCTGGCCCGTACGCAGGCACTGACCCTTTCATCAGCACGTAGCCTGACCCTCCCACGTTTCCGTACCCTCATCTGTGCCCTAAGCCTTGCCGTTCCCTAACCCTAACCCTAGCCCGGAACGGAAACCCACCACCAGCCCTACACCTTAACCTACGCCGTAGCCTACTCCTGGACTGTACGGTGGCACTGCCCCTTGCGTCATCATGTAGCCTGACCCTCCCACGTTTCCGTACCCTCACCTCTGCCCTAAGCCTTGCCGTTCTGTAACCCTAACCCTAGCCCGGAACGGAAAACCACCACCAGCCCTACACCTTACCCCCAAGCCGTAGCCTACTCCTGGCACGTTCGGTGGCAGTAACCCTAGCATCAGCAAGTAGCCTGACCCTCCCACGTTTGTGTACCCTCACCCTTGCCCTAAGCCTTGCCGTTCCGTAACCCTAACCCTAGCCCGGAACGGAAACCCACCACCAGCCCTACACCTTACCCCCAAGCCGTAGCGTACTCCTGGCCCATATGCTGGCACTGACCCGTGCGTCAGCACGTAGCGTGACTCTCCCACGTTTCTGTACCCTCACCTGTGCCCTAAGCCTTGCCGTTCCCTAAACCTAACCCTAGCCCGGAACGGAAACCCACCACTAGCCCTACACCTTACCCTATGCTGTAGCCTACACATGGCCCGTACACGGGCACTGACCCGTGCGTCAGCACGTAGCCTGACCCTCCCACGTTTCCGTACCCTCACCTGTGCCCTAAGCCTTGCCGTTCCCTATCCCTAACCCTAGCCCGGAACGGAAAGCCACCACCAGCCCTAAAACTTAGCCACAAGCCGTAGCCTACTCCTGGCCCGTACGCTGGCACTGACCCGTGCGTCAGCACGTAGCCTGACCCTCCCACTTTTCCGTACCCTCACCTGTGCCCTAAGCCTTGCCGTTCTGTAACCCTAACCCTAGCCCGGAACGGAAACCCACCACCAGCCCTACACCATACGCTACACCGTAGCCTACTCCTGGCTCGTACGCTGGCACTGACCCGTGCGTCAGCATGTAGCCTGACCCTCTCACGTTTCCATACCCTCACATGTGCCCTAAGCCTTGACGTTCCCTATCCCTAACCCTAGCCCGGAACGCAAACCCACCACCAGCCCTACACCTTTCCCTACGCCGTAGCATACTCCTGGCCCGTATGCTGGCACTGACCCTTGTGTCATCACGTAGCCTGACCCTCCCACTTTTCCGTACCCTCACCTGTGCCCTAAGCCTTGCCGTTCCCTTACCCTAACCCTAGCCCGGAACGGAAACCCACCACCCGCCCTACACCTTACCCTATGCTGTAGCCTACTCCTTGCCCGTACCCTGGCACTGACCCGTGTTTCAGCACGTAGCCATACACTCCCACGTTTCCGTACCCTCACATGTGCCCTAAGCCTTGCCATTCCCTAACCGTAACCGTAGCCCGGAACGAAAACCCACCACCAGCCCAAAACCTTACACTACGCCGTAGCCTACTCCTGGCCCGTACGCTGGCACTGACCCGTGCGTCAGCACGTAGCCTGACCCTCCCACGTTTCCGTACCCTCACCTGTGCCCTAAGCCTTGCCGTTCCCTAACCCTAACCCTAACTCGGAACGGAAAACCACCACCATCCCTAAACCTTTCCCTAGTGGGTAGCCTACTCCTCGCCCGTACGCTCGCACTGACCCGTGTGTCAACATGTAGTTTGACCCTCCCACGTTTCCGTACCCTCACGTGGGCCCTCAGCCTTGCCATTCCCTAACACTAACCTTAGCCCGGAAGGGAAACCCACCACCAGCCCTACACCTTACCTAATGCCGTAGCCTACACCTGGCCCATACGCGGGCACTGACCTGTGCTTCAGCACGTAGCCTGGCCATCCCACGTTTGCGGACCCTCACCTGTGCCCTAAGACTTGCCGTTCCCTAACCCTAACCCTAGCCCGGAACGGAAACCCACCACCAGCCCTACACATTTCCCTACGCCGTAGCCTATTCCAGGCTCGTACGCAGGCACTGACACTTTCATCAGCACTTAGCCTGACCCTCCCACGTTTCTGTACCCTCACCTGTGCCCTAAGCCTTGCCGTTCATTAACCCTAACCCTAGACCAGAACGGAAAACCACCACCAGCCCTACAACTTACCCCCAAGCCGTAGCCTACTCCTGTCCGGTACGCTGGCATTGACACGTGCGTCAGCACGTAGCCTGACCCTCACACGTTTCCGTACCCTCACCTGTGCCCTAAGCCTTGCCGTTTCCTAACCCTAACCCTAGATCCAAACGTACACCCACCATCAGCCCTACACTTTACCCTACGCCGTAGCCTACTCCTGGCCCGTACGCTGGCACTGACCCGTGTGTCAGCACGTAGCGTGACCCTCCCACGCTTCCGTACCCTCTCCTTTGCACTAAGCCTTGCCTTTCCGTAACCCTAACCGTAGCCCGGAACGGAAACCCACCACCAGCCCTACACCTTACCCCCAAGCCGTAGCCTACTCCTGGCCCGTACGCTGGCACTGACCCGTGCGTCAGCACGTAGCCTGACCCTCCCACGTTTCCGTACCCTCACCTGTGCCCTAAGCCTTGCCGTTCCCTCACCCTCACCCTAGCCAGGAACAGAAAACCATCAGCAGCCCTACACATTACCCTACGCTGTAGCCTACTCCTGGCACGTACGCTGGCACTGACTCGTGCGTCAGCACGTAGCCTGATCCTCACACGTTTCCGTACCCTCACCTGTGCCCTAAGCCTTACCGTTCCCTAACCCTAACCCTAGCCCGGAACTGAAACCCACCACCAGCCATACAGCTTACCCCCAAGCCATAGCCTATTCCTGGCCCGTACGATGGCACTGACACATGCGTCAGCATGTAGCCTGACCCTCCCACGTTTCCGTACCCTCACCTGTGCCCTAAGCCTTGCCGTTCCCTAACCCTAACACTAGCCCGGAACGTAAACCCACCACCAGCCCTACACCTTACCTTATGCTGTAGCCTACACCTGGCCCGTATGCGGGCACTGACACGTGCGTCAGCACGTAGCCTGACCCTCCCACGTTTCCGTACCCTCACCTGTGCCCTAAACCTTGCCGTTCCCTAACCCTAACCCTAGCCCGGAACGCAAACCCACCACCAGCCCTACACTTTTCCCTATGCCGTAGCCTACTCCGGGCCCGTACGCTGGCATAGAACCGTGCGTCAGCACGAAGCCTGACCCTCCCACGTTTGCGGACCCTCACCTGTGCCCTAAGCCTTGCCGTTCCCTAACCCTAACCCTAGTCCGGAATGGAAACACACCACCAGCCCTACAGCTTACCCCCAAGCCATAGCCTATTCCTGGCCCCTACGCTGGCACTGACCCGTGCGTCAGCATGTAGCCTGACTCTCCCACGTTTCCGTGCCCTCACCTGTGCCCTAAGCCTTGCCGTTACCTAACCCTAACCCTAGCCCTGAACGGAAACCCACCACCAGCCCAACAACTAACCCCCAAGCCGTAGCTTACTCCTGGCCAGTACGCTGGCACTGACCCGTGCATCATCACGTAGCCTGACCCTCCCACGTTTCTGTACCCTCACCTGTGCCCTAAGCCTTGCCTTTCCCTAACCCTAACCCTAGCCCGGAACGGAAACCCACCACCAGCCCTTCACCTTACCCCCAAGCCGTTGCCTACTCCTGGCCCGTACGCTGGCACAGACCCGTGCGTCAGTACGAAGCCTGACCCTCCCACGTTTCCGTGCCCTCACCTGTGCCCTAAGCCTTGCCGTTCCCTAACCCTAACCCTAGCCCTGAACGGAAACCCACCACCAGCCCAACAACTAACCCCCAAGCCGTAGCTTACTCCTGGCCAGTACGCTGGCACTGACCCGTGCATCATCACGTAGCCTGACCCTCCCACGTTTCTGTACCCTCACCTGTGCCCTAAGCCTTGCCGTTCCCTAACACTAACCCTAGACCGGAACGGAAACCCACCACCAGCCCTACACCTTTCTCTACGCCGTAGCCTATTCCTGGCTCATACGCAGGCACTGACACTTTCATCAGCAAGTAGCCTGACCCGCCCACGTTTCCGTACCCTCACCTGTGCCCTAAGCCTTGCCGTTCACTAACCCTAACCCTAGCCCGGAACGGAAACCCACCACCAGCCCTACACCTTACTCTATTCCGTAGCCTACACCTGGACCGTACGCGGGCACTGACCTGTGCTTCAGCACGTAGCCTGACCCTCCCATTTTACCGTACGCTCACATGTGCCCTAAGCCTTGTCATTCCCTAACCCTAACCCTAGCCCGGCACGGAATCTCACCATCAGCTCTACACCATATCGTAAGCCGTAGCCTAGTCCTGGCCTGTACGCAGGCACTGACCCGTGTGTCAGCATGTAGCCTGACCCTCCCACATTTCCGTACCCTCATCTGTGCCCTAAGCCTTGCCGTTCCCTAACCCTAACCCTAGCCCGGAACAGAAACCCACCACCAGCCCTACACCTTACCCCAAGCCGTAGCCTATTCCTGGCCCGTACGCAGGCACTGACACTTTCATCACCACGTAGCCTGACCCTCCCACGTTTCCGTACCCTCATCTGTGCCCTAAGCCTTGCCGTTCCCTAACCCTAATCCTAGCCCGGAACGGAAACCCACCACCAGCCCTACACCTTAACCTACGCCGTAGCCTACTCCTGGACTGTACGGTGGCACTGCCCCTTGCGTCATCATGTAGCCTGACCCTCCCACGTTTCCGTACCCTCACCTCTGCCCTAAGCCTTGCCGTTCTGTAACCCTAACCCTAGCCCGGAACGGAAACCCACCACCAGCCCTACACCTTACCCCCAAGCCGTAGCCTACTCCTGGCACGTTCGGTGGCAGTAACCCTAGCATCAGCAAGTAGCCTGACCCTCCCACGTTTCTGTACCCTCACCCGTGCCCTAAGCCTTGCCGTTCCGTAACCCTAACCCTAGCCCGGAACGGAAACCCACCACCAGCCCTACACCTTACCCCCAAGCCGTAGCGTACTCCTGGCCCATATGCTGGCACTGACCCGTGCGTCAGCACGTAGCGTGACTCTCCCACGTTTCCGTACCCTCACCTGTGCCCTAAGCCTTGCCGTTCCCTAAACCTAACCCTAGCCCGGAACGGAAACCCACCACTAGCTCTACACCTTACCCTATGCTGTAGCCTACACATGGCCCGTACGCGGGCACTGACCCGTGCGTCAGCACGTAGCCTGACCCTCCCACGTTTCCGTACCCTCACCTGTGCCCTAAGCCTTGCCGTTCCCTAACCCTAACCCTAGCCCGGAACGTAAACCCACCACCAGCCCTACACCTTACCCTATGCTGTAGCCTACACCTCGCCCGTATGCGGGCACTGACACGTGCGTCAGCACGTAGCCTGACCCTCCCACGTTTCCGTACCCTCACCTGTGCCCTAAGCCTTGCCGTTCCCTAACCCTAACCCTAGCCCGGAACACAAACCCACCACCAGCCCTACACTTTTCCCTATGCCGTAGCCTACTCCGGGCCCGTACGCTGTCACAGACCCGTGCGTCAGCACGAAGCCTGACCCTCCCACGTTTGCGGACCCTCATCTGTGCCCTAAGCCTTGCCGTTCCCTAACCCTAACCCTAGTGCGGAACGGAAACCCACCACAAGCCCTACACCTTACCCCCAAGCCGTAGCCTACACGTGGTCCATACGCTGGCACTGACCTGTGCGTCAGCACGTAGCCTGACCTTCCCACGTTACCGTAACGTCACCTGTGCCCTAAGCCTTGCCCTTCCCTAACCCTAACCCTAGTACGGGAAGGAAACACACCACAAGCCCTACACCTAACCCACAAACCATAGCATACTCCTGGCCCGTACGCTGGCACTGAACCGTGCGTCAGCACGTAGCCTGACCCTCCCAGGTTTCCGTACCCTCACCTATGCCCTAAGCCTTCCTGTTCCATAACACTAACCCTAGCCTGGAACGGAAACCCACCACCAACCCTACAACTAACCCCCAAGCCGTAGCCTACTCCTGGCCGGTTCGCTGGCACTGACCCGTGCGTCAGCACGTAGCCTGACCCTCCCACGTTTCCGTACCCTCACCTGTGCCCTAAGCCTTGCCTTTCCCTAACCCTAACCCAAGCCCTGAACGGAAACGCACTACCAGCCCTACACCTTGCCCTACGCCATAGCCTACTCCTGGCACGTACGTTGGCACTGACACGTGTGTCAGCACATAGCCTGACCCTCACACGTTTCCGTACCCTCACCTGTGCCCTAAGCCTTGCCGTTCCCTAACCCTAACCCTAGTCCGGAATGGAAACACACCACCAGCACTACAGCTTACCCCCAAGCCATAGCCTATTCCTGGCCCGTACGCTGGCACTGACCCGTGCGTCAGCATGTAGCCTGACCCTCCCACGTTTCCGTACCCTCACCTGTGCCCTAAGCCTTGCTGTTCCCTAATCCTAACCCTAGCCCTGAACGGAAACCCACCACCAGCCCAACAACTAACCCCCAAGCCGTAGCTTACTCCTGGCCAGTACGCTGGCACTGACCCTTGCATCATCACGTAGCCTGACCCTCCCAAGTTTCTGTACCCTCACCTGTGCCCTAAGCCTTGCCGTTCCCTAACCCTAACCCTAGCCCGGAACGGAAACCCACCACCAGCCCAACAACTAACCCCCAAGCCGTAGCTTACTCCTGGCCAGTACGCTGGCACAGACCCGTGCGTCAGCACGAAGCCTGACCCTCCCACGTTTCTGTACCCTCACCTGTGCCCTAAGCCTTGCCGTTCCCTAACACTAACCCTAGACCGGAACGGAAACCCACCACCAGCCCTACACCTTTCTCTACGCCGTAGCCTATTCCTGGCTCATACGCAGGCACTGACACTTTCATCAGCAACTAGCCTGACCCGCCCACGTTTCCGTACCCTCACCTGTGCCCTAAGCCTTGCCGTTCACTAACCCTAACCCTAGCCCGGAAGGGAAACCCACCACCAGCCCTACACCTTACTCTATTCCGTAGCCTACACCTGGCCCGTACGCGGGCACTGACCTGTGCTTCAGAACGTAGCCTGACCCTCCCTTTTTACCGTACGCTCACCTGTGCCCTAAGCCTTGCCGTTCACTAACCCTATCCCTAGCCCAGAACGGAAACACACCACCAGCCCTACAACTTACCCCCAAGACGTAGCCTACTCCTGGCCGGTACGCTGGCACTGACACGTGCATCAGCACGTAGCCTGACCCTCACACGTTTCCGTACACTCACCTGTGCCCTAAGCCTTGACGTTCCCTAACCCTAACCCTAGCCCAGAACGGAAACCCACCACCAACCCTAGACCTTACCCTATGGCGTAGCCTACTCCTGGCCTGTACGCTGACACTGACACGTGCGTCAGCACGTAGCCGGACCCTCCCACGTTTCCGTACACTCACCTGTGCCCTAAGCCTTGACGTTCCCTAACCCTAACCCTAGCCCGGAACGGAAACCCACCACCAGCCCTAAACCTTTCCGTACGCCGTAGCCTACTCCTGGCCCGTACACTGGCACTGACCCGTGTGTCAGCATGTACACTGACCCACCCACGTTTCCGTACCCTCACCTGTGCCCTAAGCCTTGCCGTTCCCTTACCCTAACCGTAGCCCGTAACGGAAACCCTCCACCAGCCCTACAACTTACCCCCAAGATGTAGCCTACTCCTGGCCCGTATGCTGGCACTGACCCGTGCGTCAGCACGTAGCCTGACCCTCCCACGTTTCCGAACCCTCACCTGTGCCCTATGCCTTGCCGTTCCCTAACCCTAACCCTAGCACAGAACGGAAAACTACCACTAGCCCTACACTTTACCCTATGCCGTAGCCTACACCTGGCCCGTACGTGGGCACTGACCCATGTGTCAGCATGTAGCCTAACCCTCCCACGTTTCCGTACCCTCATCTCTGCCCTAAGCCTTGCCGTTCCCTAACCCTAACCCTAGCACGGAACGGAAACCCACCACCAGCCCTAAACATTACCCACAAGCCATAGCCTACACCTGGCCCGTATGCTGGCACTGACCCGTGTGTCAGCACGTAGCCTGACCATCCCACGTTTATGTACACTCACCTGTGCCCTAAGCCTTGCCATTCCCTAACCCTAACCCGGAACGGAAACCCACCACCAGCCCTATACCTTACCCTACGCTGTAGCCTACTGCTGGCCCATACGCTGGCACTGACTCATGCGTAAGCACGTAGCCTGATGCTCCCACGTTTCCGTTCCCTCACCTGTGCACTAAGCCTTGACGTTCCCTAACCCTAACCCTAGCCCGGAACGGAAACCCACCACCAGCCCTAGACCTTACCCTACGGCGTAGCCTATTCCTGGCCTGTACGCTGACACTGACACGTGCGTCAGCACGTAGCCTGACCCTCCCACGTTTCCGTACCCTCACCTGTGCCCTAAGCTTTGCCGTTCCCTAACCCTAACCCTAGCCCGGAACGGAAACCCACCACCAGCCCTAAACCATTCCCTACGCCGTAGCCTATTCCTGGCCCGTACGCTGGCACTGATCCTTGTGTCAGCATGTAGCCTGAACCTCCCACGTTTCCATACCCTCACCTGTGCCCTAAGCCTTGCCGTTCCCTAACCCTAACCCTAGCCCGGAACGGAAACCCACCACCAGCCCTACACCTAAACCCCAAGCCGTAGCCTACTCCTGGCCGGTACGCTGTCACTGACCCGTGCATCGACACATAGCCTGACCCTCCCCCGTTTCCGTACCCTCACCTGTGCCCTAAGCCTTGCCATTCCCTAACCCTAACCCTAGCCATGAACGGAAACCCACCACCAGCCCTACAACTTACCCCCAAGCCTTAGGCTACTCCTGGACCTTACGCTGGCACTGACCCGTGCGTCAGCACGTAGCCTGACACTCCCACGTTTGCGGACCCTCACCTGTGCCCTAAGCCTTGCCGTTCCCTAACCCTAAACCTAGTACGGAACGGAAACACACCACAAGCCCTACACCTAACCCCCAAGCCATAGCCTAATCCTGGCCCGTACGCTGACACTGACCCGTGCGTCAGCACGAAGCCTGACCCTCCCACGTTTCCGTACCCTCACCTATGCCCTAAGCCTTGCTGTTCCCTAACACTAACCCTAGCCCGGAACGGAAAACCACCACCAGCCCTACACCTAACCCCCAAGCCGTAGCCTACTCCTGGCCGGTACGATGGCACTGACCCGTGTGTCAGCACGTAGCCTGACCCTCCCACGTTTCCGTACCCTCACCTGTGCCCTAAGCCTTGCCGTTCCCTAACCCTAACCCTAGCCCGGAACGGAAACCCACCACCAGCCCTACACCTTACCGTACGCCGTAGCCTACTCCTGGACCGTACGCGGACACTGACCCGTGCGTCAGCACGTAGCCTGACCCGCCCACGTTTCCGTACCCTCAACTGTGCCCTAAGCCTTGCCGTTCCCTAACTCTAACCCTGGCCCGGAACGGAAACCCACAACCAGCCCTAAACCTTTCCCTAAGCCGTAGCCTACTCCTGGCCCGTATGCTGGCACTGACCCATGCGTCCGCATGTAGTCTAACCCCCACATGTTTCCATACCCTCACCTGGGCCCTAAGCCTTGCCGTTCCCTAGACCTAACCCTAGCCCGGAACGGAAACCCACCACAAGCCCTACACCATACCCTATGCCGTAGCCTAATCCTGGCCCGAACGCTGGCACTGACCCGTCCGTCAGCACGTAGCCTGACCTTCCCACATTTCCGTACCTTCACCTGTGCCCTAAGCCTTGCCATTCCCTAACCCTAACCCTAGTACGGAACGGAAACCCACCACCAGCCCTACACCTAACCTCCAAGCCACAGCCTACTTATGGCCCGTACGCTGGCACTGAAACGTGCATCAGCATGTAGCCTGACCCTCCCACGTTTCCGTACCATCACCTTTGCCCTAAGCCTTGCCGTTCCCTATCCCTAACCCTAGCCCCGTACGGAAACCCACCAGCAGCCCTACAACTAACCCCCAAGCCGTAGCCTACTCCTGGTCGGTACGCTTGCACTGACCCGTGCGTCAGCACGTAGCCTGACCCTCCCACGTTTCTGTATCGTCACATGTGCCCTAAGCCTTGCCGTTCCCTAACCCTAACCCTAGCCCTGAACGGAAAACCACCACCAGCCCTACACATTACCCTACGCCGTAGCCTACTCCTGGCCCGTACGCTGGCACTGACCCGTGTGTCAGCACGTAGCGTGAACTTCCCACGTTTCCGTACCCTCTCCTTAGCACTACGCCTTGCCTTTCCGTAACCCTAACCCTAGCCCGGAACAGAAACCCACAACCAGCCCTACACCTAACCCACAAGCCGTAGCCTACTCCTGCCCCGTACGTCGGCACTGACCCGTGCGTCAGCACGTAGCCTGACCGGCCCACGTTTCCGAACCCTCACCTGTGCCCTAAGCCTTGCCGTTCCCTTAACCTAGCCCTAGCCTGGAACGGAAACCCACCACCAGCCCTAAAACTTACCCCCAAGCTGTAGCCTAATCCTGGCCCGTATGCTGGCACTGACCCGTGCGTCATCATGTAGCCTGACCCTCCCACGTTTCCGTACCCTCACCTGTGCCCTATGCCTTGCCGTTCCCTAACCCTAACCCTAGCACAGAACGGATACCCACCTCCAGCCCTATACCTTACCCTACGCTCTAGCCTACTGCTGGCCCGTATGCTGGCACTGACCCATGCGTAAGCACGTAGCCTGACCCTCCCACGTTTCCGTACCCTCACCTGTGCCCTAAGCCTTGACGTTCCCTAACCCTAACCCTAGCCCAGAACGGAAACCCACCACCAGCCCTAGACCTTACCCTATGGCGTAGCCTACTCCTGGCCTGTACGCTGACACTGACACGTGCGTCAGCACGTATCCGGACCCTCCCACGTTTCCGTACACTCACCTGTGCCCTACGCTTTGCCGTTCCCTAACCCTAACCCTAGCCCGGAACGGAAACCCACCACCAGCCCTACACCATACGCTACACCGTAGCCTACTCCTGGCTCGTACGCTGGCAGTGACCCGTGCGTCAGCATATAGCCTGACCCTCTCACGATTCCATACCCTCACATGTGCCCTAAGCCTTGACGTTCCCTATCCCTAACCCTAGCCCGGAACGCAAACCCACCACCAGCCCTACACCTTTCCCTATGCCGTAGAATACTCCTGGCCCGTACGCTGGCACTGACCCGTGCGTCATCACGTAGCCTGACCCTCCCACTTTTCCGTACCCTCACCTGTGCCCTAAGCCTTGCCGTTCCCTTACCCTAACCCTAGCCCGGAACGGAAACCCACCACCCGCCCTACACCTTACCCTATGCCGTAGCCTACTCCTTGCCCGTACCCTGGCACTGACCCGTGCTTCAGCACGTAGCCATACACTCCCACGTTTCTGTACCCTCACATGTGCCCTAAGCCTTGCCATTCCCTAACCGTAACCGTAGCCCAGAACGAAAACCCACCACCAGCCCTAAACCTTACACTACGCCGTAGCCTACTCCTGGCCCTTACGCTGGCATTGACCCGTGCGTCAGCACGTAGCCTGACCCTCCCACGTTTCCGTACCCTCACCTGTGCCCTAAGACTTGCCGTTCCCTAACCCTAACCCTAACTCGGAACGGAAACCCACCACCATCCCTATACCTTTCCCTAGTGGGTAGCCTACTCCTCGCCCGTACGCTCGCACTGACCCGTGCGTCAACAAGTAGTTTGACCCTCCCACGTTTCCGTACCCTCATGTGGGCCCTCAGCCTTGCCATTCCCTAACACTAACCTTAGCCCGGAAGGGAAACCCACCACCAGCCCTACACCTTACCCTATGCCGTAGCCTACACCTGGCCCATACGCGGGCACTGACCTGTGCTTCAGCACGTAGCCTGGCCATCCCACGTTTGCGGACCCTCACCTGTGCCCTAAGACTTGCCGTTCCCTAACCCTAACCCTAGCCCGGAACGGAAACCCACCACCAGCCCTACACATTTCCCTACGCCGTAGATATTCCTGGCTCGTACGCAGGCACTGACACTTTCATCAGCACTTAGCCTGACCCTCCCACGTTTCTGTACCCTCACCTGTGCCCTAAGCCTTGCCGTTCACTAACCCTATCCCTAGCCCGGAACGGAAACACACCACCAGCCCTACAACTTACTCCCAAGCCGTAGCCTACTCCTGGCCGGTACGCTGGCACTGACACGTGCGTCAGCACGTAGCCTGACCCTCACACGTTTCCGTACCCTCACCTGTGCCCTAAGCCTTGACGTTCCCTAACCCTAACCCTAGCCCAGAACGGAAACCCACCACCAGCCCTAGACCTTACCCTATGGCGTAGCCTACTCCTGGCCTGTACGCTGACACTGACACGTGCGTCAGCACGTAGCCGGACCCTCCCACGTTTCCATACACTCACCTGTGCCCTAAGCCTTGACGTTCCCTAACCCTAACCCTAGCCCGGAACGGAAACCCACCACCAGCCCTAAACCTTTCCGTACGCCGTAGCCTACTCCTGGCCCGTACACTGGCACTGACCCGTGCGTCAGCATGTACACTGACCCACCCACGTTTCCGTACCCTCACCTGTGCCCTAAGCCTTGCCGTTCCCTTACCCTAACCGTAGCCCGGAACGGAAACCCACCACCAGCCCTAAACATTACCCACAAGCCGTAGCCTACACCTGGCCCGTATGCTGGCACTGACCCGTGTGTCAGCACGTAGCCTGACCATCCCACGTTTATGTACACTCACCTGTGCCCTAAGCCTTGCCATTCCCTAAACCTAACCCGGAACGGAAACCCACCACCAGCCCTATACCTTACCCTACGCTGTAGCCTACTGCTGGCCCATACGCTGGCACTAACTCATGCGTAAGCACGTAGCCTGATGCTCCCACGTTTCCGTTCCCTCACCTGTGCACTAAGCCTTGACGTTCCCTAACCCTAGCCCTAGCCCGGAACGGAAACCCACCACCAGCCCTAGACCTTACCCTACGGCGTAGCCTATTCCTGGCCTGTACGCTGACACTGACACGTGCGTCAGCACGTAGCCTGACCCTCCCACGTTTCCGTACCCTCACCTGTGCCCTAAGCTTTGCCGTTCCCTAACCCTAACCCTAGCCCGGAACGGAAACCCACCACCAGCCCTAAACCTTTCCCTACGCCGTAGCCTACTCCTGGCCCGTACGCTGGCACTGATCGGTGTGTCAGCATGTAGCCTGAACCTCCCACGTTTCCATACCCTCACCTGTGCCCTAAGCCTTGCCGTTCCCTAACCCTAACCCTTGCCCGGAACGGAAACCCACCACCAGCCCTACACCTAACCCCCAATCCGTAGCCTACTCCTGGCCGGTACGCTGTCACTGACCCGTGCATCGACACATAGCCTGACCCTCCCCCGTTTCCGTACCCTCACCTGTGCCCTAAGCCTTGCCGTTCCCTAACCCTAAACCTAGTACGGAACGGAAACACACCACAAGCCCTACACCTAACCCCCAAGCCATAGCCTAATCCTGGCCCGTACGCTGACACTGACCCGTGCGTCAGCACGTAGCCTGACCCTCCCACGTTTCCGTACCCTCACCTGTGCCCTAAGCCTTGCCGTTCCCTAACCCTAACCCTAGCCCGGAACGGAAACCCACCACCAGCCCTACACCTTACGCTACGCCGTAGCCTACTCCTGGCCCGTACGCTGGCACTGACCCGTGCCTCAGCACGTAGCCTGACCTTCCCACATTTCCGTACCCTCACCTGTTCCGTAAGATTTGCTGTTCCCTAACACTTACCCTAGTACGGAACGGAAACCCACCACCAGCCCTACAACTAACGCCCAAGCCATAGCCTACTCCTGGCCCGTACGCTGGCACTGACCCGTGCGGCAGCACGTACCCTGACCCTCCCACGTTTCCGTACCATCACCTGTGCCCTAAGCCTTGACGTTCCCTAACCCTAACCCTAGCCAGGAACAGAAACCCACCACCAGCCCTACACCTTACCACCACGCCGTAGCCTACTCCTGGCCCATATGCTGGCACTGACCCGTGCGTCACCACGTAGACTGACCCTCCCACGTTTCCGTAACCTCACCTGTGCCCTAAGCCTTGCCGTTCCCTAACCTTAACCCTAGCCCGGAACGGAAACCCACCACCAGACCTACACCTTACCCTATGCCGTAGCCTACACCTGGCCCGTTCGCGGGCACTGACCTGTGCTTCAGCACGTAGCCTGACCCTCCCATGTTACCGTACCCTCACCTGTGCCCTAAGCCTTGCCGTTCCCTAAACCTAACCTTAGCCCGGAACAGAAACCCACCACCAGCCCTACACTATACCCTACGCCGTAGCCTATTCCTGGCCCGTACTCTGGCACTGACGCGTGCGTCAGCATGTAGCCTGATCCTCCCACGTTTCCGTACCCTCACCTGTGCCCTAAGCCTTGACGTTCCCTAACCCTAACCCTAGCCCGGAACGGAAACCCACCACAATCCCAAAACCTTACCATACGCCGTAGCCTACTCCTGGCCCGTACGCTGGCACTGACCCGTGAGTCAGCACGTAGACTCACCCTCCCACGTTTCCGTACCCTCACCTGTGCCGTAAGCCTTGCCGTTCCCTCACCCTAACCCTAGCCAAGAACGGAAACCCACCAGCAGCCCTAAACCTTACCCTACACCGTAGCCTACTCCTGGCCCGTACGCTGGCACTGACCCGTGCGTCATCACGTAGCCTGACCCTCCCACGTTTCCGTACCCTCACCTGTGCCGTAAGACTTTCTGTTCCCTAACACTAACCCTAGCCTGGAACGGAAACACACCATCAGCCCTACACCTAACCACCAAGACGTAGCCTAATCCTGGCCGGTACGCTGGCACTGACCCGTGCCTCAGCACGTAGCCTGACACTCCCAAGTTTCCGTACCCTCACCTGGGCCCTAAGCCTTGCCGTTTCCTAACCCTAACCCTAGCCCATGAACGGAAACCGACCAACAACCCTACACCTTACCCTACGCCGTAGCCTACTCCTGGCCCGTATGCTGGCACTGACCCGTGCGTCAGCATGTAGCCAGACCCTCCCACGTTTCCGTACCCTCACCTGTGCCCTAAGCCTTGCCGTTCCGTAACCCTAAGCCTAGCCCGGAAGGGAAACCCACCACCAGCCCTACACCTTACCCCAAGCCGTAGCCTACTCCTGGCCCATACGCTGGCACTGACCCGTGCGTCAGCAAGTAGCCTGACCCTCCCACGTTTCCGTACCCTCACCTGTGCCCTAAGACTTGCTGTTCCCTAACACTAACCCTAGCCTGGAACGGAAAACCACCACCAGGCCTACACCTAACCGCCAAGCCGTAGCCTACTCCTGGCCGGTATGCTGGCACTGACCCGTGCATCATCACGTAGCCTGACCCTCCCTCGTTTCCGTACCCTAACCTGTGCCCTAAGCTTTGCCGTTCCCTAACCCTAACTGTAGCCCTGAACGGAAACCCACCACCAGCCCTACAACTTACCCCCAAGCCGTAGCCTACTCCTGGTCCATACGCTGGCACTGACCCGTGCTTCAGAATGTATCCTGACCCTGCCACGTTCCCGTACCCTCACATGTGCCCTAAACATTGCCGTTCCCTAACCGTAACACTAGCCCGGAACGGAAACCCACCACAAGCCCTACACCTTACCCCCAAGCCGTAGCCTACTCGTGGTCCATACGCTGGCACTGACCTCTGCGTCAGCACGTAGCCTGACCTTCCTACGTTACCGTAACGTCACCTGTGCCCTAAGCCTTGCCGTTCCCTAACCGTAACCCTAGTACGGGACAGAAACACACCACAAGCCGTAAACATTACCCCCAAGCTGAAGCCTACTGCTGGCCCGTACGCTGGCACTGACACGTGCGTCAGCATGTAGCCTGAACCTCCCACGTTTCCGTACCATCACCTGGGGCCTAAGCCTTGCAGTTCCCTAACCCTAACCCTAGCCCGGAACGGAAAACCACGACCAGCCCTAAACCATACCCTACGCCATACCCTACTCCTGGCCCATACGCTGGCACTGACCCGTGAATCAGCACGTAGCCTGACCCTCCCATGTTTCCTTACCCTCACCAGTGTCCTAAGCCTTGCAGTTCCCTCACCCTAACCCTAGCCCGGAACGGAAACCCACCACCAGCCCTATATCTAACCCTATGCCGTAGCCTACTCCTGTCCCGTACGCTGGCACTGACCTGTGCGTCAGCACGAAGCCTGACCTTCCCACATTTCCGCACCTTCATCTGTGCCCTAAGCCTTGACGTTCCCTAACACTAACCCTAACCCGGAACGGAAACCCACCAACAGCCCTACAACTTACCCCCAAGCCGTAGCCTATTCCTGTCCCGTACGCTGGCACTGACCCGTGCGTCAGCACATAGCCTGACCCTCCCACGTTTCCGTACCCTCACCTGTGCCCTAAGCCTTGCGGTTCCCTAACTCTAACCCTAGCCCGGAACGGAAACCCACCACCAGCCCTACACCTTACCGTACACCGTAGCCTACTCCGGGCCCGTACGCTGGCACTGACCCGTGCGTCAGCACGTAACCTGACCCTCCCACGTTTCCGGAGCCTCACCTGTGCCCTAAGACTTGACGTTCCCCAACTATAACCATAGCCCGGAACGGAAACACACCACCAGCCCTAAACCTTACCCCCAAGCCATAGCCTACTGCTGGCCCGTACGCTGGCACTGATGCGTGCGTCACCACGTAGCAATGAAACTCCCACGTTTCCGTACCCTCAAGTGTGCCCTAAGCCTTGCGGTTCCCTAACCCTAACCCTAGCCCAGAAGGGAAACCCACCACCAACCCTACACCTTACCTTACGCCGTAGCCTACTCCTGGCCCATACGCGGGCACTGACCCGTGCATTCAGCAGGTAGCCTGACCCTCCCACGTTTCCGTACCCTCACCTGTGCCCTAAGCCTTGCCGTTCCCTAACCCTAAACCTAGCCCAGAACAGAAACCCATCACCAGCCTAAAACTTACCCACAACCTATAGCCTACTCCTGGCCCGTACGCTGGCACTGACCCGTGCGTCAGCACGGAGCATGACCTTCCCACGTTTCCGTATCCTCACGTGGGCCCTAAGCCTTGCCGTTCCCTAACCCTAACCCTAGCCCGGAACGAAAACCAACCACCAGCCCTACAACTTACCCCCAAGCCTTAGCCTACTCCTTGCCCGTACGCTGGCACTGACCCATGCGTCAGGACGTAGCCTGACCCTCCCACGTTTCCGTACCATCACCTGTGCCCTAAGCCTTGCCGTTCCCTAACCCTAACCCTAGCCCTGAATGGAAACACACCACCAGCCCTATACCTAACCCCCAAGCCGTAGCCTACTCCTGGCCCGTACGCGGGCACTGACCTGTGCTTCAGCACATAGCCTGTCACTCCCATGTTACTCTACCCTCACTTGTGCCCTAAGCCTTGCCGTTCCCTTATCCTAACCCTAGCCCCGAACGGAAACCCACCACCAGCCCTAAACTCTACCCTACGCTGTAGCCAACTCCTGGCCCGTACGCTGACACTGAGCCGTGCGTCAGCACTTAGCCTGACCCTCCCAAGTTTCCGTACCATCACCTGTGCCCTAAGCCTTGCCGTTCCTTAACCCTAACCCTAGCCCATCACAGAAACCCACCACCAGCCCTACACCTTACACTACGCCGTAGCCTAATCCTGGCCCATACGCTGGCACTGACCCGTGTGTCAGCACGTAGCCGGACCCTCACTCGTTTCCGTACCCTCACCAGTGCCCTAAGCCTTGCCGTTCCCTAACCCTAACCCTAGTCCGGAACGGAAACACACCACCAGCCCTACAGCTTACCCCCAAGCCATAGCCTACTCGTGACCCATACGCTGGCACTGACCGGTGTGTCAGCATATAGCCTGACGAGGCACACCAGTGGAGGCCGGGCCGGCAGGGTAAGGCTACCCATGTCAGCTAATCCACAACCCTCAGGAAATCACATTGGTGAAAATGGACGTCGCTAAGGCAGAAGAGAAGCCAAGGGAAAAAAGGACACGGTGCCATTTGCAGCACCGTAGATGAGTCTAGAAATAATCACGTGACTTGTAGTAAGTCAGAAAGTGAAAGACACATATCATATCATATCACTTATAGGTGTTACCTGAAAATGGATACCAGGGCAGATATTTCCACGGAGAAGGGCAAACACAGATTCATTAAACAAACTTATGGTTCACCAATGGAAAGTTGTGAGGATTGGTTTCATTACGATATCGGCGTTAACACACATATACAAACACAGGTGACATATATAATCACCAAAGACCTACAGAATACCAAGAGAGGACTACTCAACATTCTGTCATAACGTACATGGGAAAAGGATCCCAGGAAGAACAGACATCTGTATATGTGTAAAAGAACCACATCTTCCACACCTACAACAAGCCAAACATTGTAATCAAACTTCCTGTAATAAAAAATAAAAAATTAAATTAAAAACACAAACAAGAAGTAGTGAGACAAACTTGAGGGGCTTTCTCCTGGCACATTCCATTCTAAATTCCAATCTAGAACACCACTTCCACTGAGGCTCTCTTGCCCTAGTAACCAGATTTGGTAAGGGAGAACTGCTGCCACCTTGTGGCCGTTTCACACAACAGCAGCTTTAATCCCAGTGCTAATGGTCAGTTGATATTCAGAATCATTGCAGGCCTGTAAATGACACCTGCCCTGAAAACAAATCCTGGGGTCACATATCGACCAAAAAATTCAAAGGACGTCCATATTTCAAAACGACCATTTCAAAAGGCATATTTTACGCACATTAGTGTTCTGCTTCTTTTCCTTTCTTTCCTTTTTTTGTTAAAAAACACGGGAATGGAAAAAGGCATCCCTCAGAATGGGCGAAAATCGTTGCAAACGAATCAATGGACAGAGGTTTAATCTCCAATATATATAAACAGCTCATGCAGCTTAATATTAAAAAAACAAACAACCCAATACAAAAATGGGCAGAAGATCTAAAGAGACGTTTCTTCAAAGGAGACACAGAGATGGCCAAGACGCACATGAAAAGCTGCTCAACAGCACTAATTATTAGAGAAATGCAAATCAAATCTACAATGAGGTATCACCTCACACCTGTTAGAATCGGCATCATCAGAAAATCTACAAGCAACCAATTCTGGGGAGGGTGTGGACAAAAGGAGCCCTCTTCCACTATTGGTGGGAATGTAACTTGATACAGTAACTATGGAGAACAGTATGGAGTTTCCTTAAAAAAACTAGAAATAGAATTACCATCTGATCCAGCAATCCCACTTCTGGGCATATACCCAGAGAAAACCTTATTTCAAAAAGGCACATTCACCACAGTGCTCATTGCAGCACTATTTACAATAGCCAGGTAATGGAAGCAACCTAAATGCCCACAGACAGATGAATGGATAAAGATGAGGTACATATATAAAATGGAATATTACTCGGCCATAAAAAGTAATGAAACTGGGTCATTTGTAGAGACATCGATGGATCGAGAGACTGTCATACAGAATGAAGTAAGTCAGAAAGAGGAAAACAAATATTGTTTATAAATGCATATATGTGGAGCCTAAAAAATGGTACAGATGAACTGGTTTGCAGGGAAGAAATAGAGACACAGAGGTAGAGAACAAACGTATGGACAACAAGTGTGGGAAGCCATGGGGTGGTGGTGGTAGGATGAGTTGGGAGATTGGGATTGACCTGAATACATATATATGCATAAAATACATAACTAAAAATAACGTGCTGTATAAAAAAAATAAATAAAATTATATTTCAAAATTTAAAAAAAATAGAATTTAACAATAAAACAGAAAAAATTTCTTCTGTCACACAGATGTATTTATAGGAATGAATTATTTCCATGCTTATATCTATAAATACATAAAAGAGGAATAAAATCTAACTTGAACCATAAAAGAAAAAAAAACCTGAACCCACGAGTTATACAGAGGAAAACCCTATCAGGGCACAATTGCTCCAGCGGTAAACAATTCTGAAATTGGTCAGAGGTGGGGAACCATCTCCCATACAGTCAGCAACCCACCCCCCACGCAAGGAGCGTCCTCATTGCAAAGCCGGGGGACCGTGCCGAGGCATCTGTGAGTAAACGTGAGCTGAGCCCCAGGCCAGCTGCTGCTGAACTCTTCCCAACCTTTCCAGGTAAAACACCTGAATATGTACAAGGGCTTGAAAGCCTAGAGGAAGGACCGTGGAGCCACACCAGTGACAGCACGCAGGCCAACTTGGTGCCTGCAGGCCAGCCAGGGTGGTCCTGGACCCGGGCGCTCCTCCAGTTGCTTTCCATTGCCCAGCCTGTGATACCCCTCCTGTCCCGGCCCCCACTGCTTTTTTCCTTCCTCATCTCTGTCCGGAGAGAAATTCCAGCGGAAGGTATGGGTGACACATCCTCTTCTTTACAGGCGGCAGCCTGGCAACTCCTGCAGAAAGGCCAGCAGAACCCCACTCACACCGGGCCACCCACAAAGCTGTGGCACTTCTCTCCCTCCCACCAGCACAGCCCCGAGACTGCTGATGGGGCAGAGAATATGGAGTCAGGCACAGCTTCAGGGGCTATTGCTGCCTGGAGCTCTGTTTATATTGACCTCAACGAGGCACACCTGGGGAGGGCGGGCCGGCAGGGTAAGGCTGCCCAGGTCAGCTAATCCACAACCCTCAGGGAATCACATTGTTGAAAATGGACCTCGCTAAGGCAGAAGAGGAGCCAAGGGAAAAAAGGACACAATGCCATTTGCAGCCCCGTAGATGAGTCTAGAAGTAATCACGTGACTTGTAGTAAGTCAGAAAGTGAAAGACACATATCATATCATATCACTTATAGGTGTTACCTAAAAATGGATAGCAGGGCAGATATTTCCACGGAGAAGGGCAATCACAGATTCATTAAACAAACTTATGGTTCACCAATGGAAAGGTGTGAGGATTGGTTTCATTACGATATCGGGGTTAACAGACATATACAAACACAGGTGACATATATAATCACCAAAGACCTACAGAATACCAAGAGAGGACTACTTAACTCTGTCATAACGTACATGGAAAAAGGATCCCAGGAAGAACAGACATCTGTATATGTGTAAAAGAACCACATCTTCCACACCTACAACAAGCCAAACATTGTAATCAAACTTGCTGTAATAAAAAATATAAAAAATTAAATTAAAAACACGAACAAGAAGTAGTGAGACAAACTTGAGGGGCTTTCTCCTGGCACATTCCATTCGAAATTCCAATCTAGAACACCACTTCCACTGAGGCTCTCTTGCCCTAGTAACCAGATTTGGTAAGGGAGAACTGCTGCCACCTTGTGGCCGTTTCACACAACAGCAGCTTTAATCCCAGTGCTAATGGTCAGTTGATATTCAAAATCATTGCAGGCCTGTAAATGACACCTGCCCTGAAAACAAATCCTGGGGTCACATATCGACCAAAAAATTCAAAGGACGTCCATATTTCAAAACGACCGTTTCAAAAGGCATATTTTACGCACATTAGTGTTCTGCTTCTTTTCCTTTCTTTCCTTTTTTTGTTAAAAAACACGGGAATGGAAAAAGGCATCCCTCAGAATGGGCGAAAATCGTTGCAAACGAATCAATGGACAGAGGTTTAATCTCCAATATATATAAACAGCTCATGCAGCTTAATATTAAAAAAACAAACAACCCAATACAAAAATGGGCAGAAGATCTAAAGAGACGTTTCTTCAAAGGAGACACAGAGATGGCCAAGACGCACATGAAAAGCTGCTCAACAGCACTAATTATTAGAGAAATGCAAATCAAAACTACAATGAGGTTTCACCTCACACCTGTTAGAATCGGCATCATCAGAAAATCTACAAACAACCAATTCTGGGGAGGGTGTGGACAAAAGGAGCCCTCTTCCACTATTGGTGGGAATGTAACTTGATACAGTCACTATGGAGAACAGTATGGAGTTTCCTTAAAAAAACTAGAAATAGAATTACCATCTGATCCAGCAATCCCACTTCTGGGCATATACCCAGAGAAAACCGTAAATCAAAAAGGCACATTCACCACAATGTTCATTGCAGCACTATTTACAATAGCCAGGTAATGGAAGCAACCTAAATGCCCACAGACAGATGAATGGATAAAGATGTGGTACATATATAAAATGGAATATTACTCGGCCATAAAAAGGAATGAAACTGGGTCATTTATAGAGACATCGATGGATCGAGAGACTGTCATACAGAATGAAGTAAGTCAGAAAGCAGAAAACAAATATTGTATATTAATGCATATATGTGGAACCTAAAAAAATGGTACAGATGAACTCGTTTGCAGGGAAGAAATAGAGACACAGAGGTAGAGAACAAACGTATGGACACCAAGTGTGGGAAACCATGGGGTGGTGGTGGTGGGATGAGTTGGGAGATTTGGATTGACCTGTATACATATATATGCATAAAATACATAACTAATAAAAACTTGCTGTATAAAAACATAAATAAAATTATATTGCAAAATTTAAAAAAATAGAATTTAACAATAAAACAGAAAAAATTTCTTCTGTCACACAGATGTATTTATAGGAATGAATTATTACAATGCTTATATCTATAAATACATAAAAGAGGAATATAATCTAACTGGAACCATAAAAGAAAAAAAAAAACCTGAACCCACGAGTTATACAGAGGAAAACCCTATCAGGGCACAATTGCTCCAGCGGTAAACAATTCTGAAATTGGTCAGAGGTGGGGAACCATCTCCCATACAGCCAGCAACCCACCCCCCACGCAAGGAGCGTCCTCATTGCAAAGCTGGGGGACCGTGCCGAGGCATCTGTGAGTAAACGTGAGCTGAGCCCCAGGCCAGCTGCTGCTGAACTGTTCCCAACCTTTCCAGGTAAAACACCTGAATATGTACAAGGGCTTGAAAGCCTAGAGGAAGGACCGTGGAGCCACACCAGCGACAGCACGCAGGCCAACTTGGTGCCTCCAGGCCAGCCAGGGTGGTCCTGGCCCCGGGCGCTCCTCCAGAAGCTTTCCATTGCCCTGCCTGAGATACCCCTCCTGTCCTGGCCCCCAATGCTTTTTTTCTTCCTCATCTCTGACCGGAGAGAAATTCCAGCGGAAGGTATGGGTGACACATCCTCTTCTTTACAGGCGGCAGCCTGGCAACTCCTGCAGAAAGGCCAGCAAAACCCCACTCACACCGGGCCACACACAAAGCTGTGGCACCTCTCTCCCTCCCACCAGCACAGCCCCGAGACTGCTCACGAGGCAGAGAATATGGAGTCAGGCACAGCTTCAGGGGCTATTGCTGCCTGGAGCTCTGTTTATATTGACCTCAATGAGGCACACCTGGGGAGGGCGGGCCGGCAGGGTAAGGCTGCCCAGGTCAGCTAATCCACAACCCTCAGGGAATCACATTGTTGAAAGTGGACCTCGCTAAGGCAGAAGAGGAGCCAAGGAAAAAAAGTACACAATGCCATTTGCAGCCCCGTAGATGAGTCTAGAAGTAATCACGTGACTTGTAGTAAGTCAGAAAGTGAAAGACACATATCATATCATATCACTTATAGGTGTTACCTAAAAATGGATAGCAGGGCAGATTTTTCCACGGAGAAGGGCAATCACAGATTCATTAATCAAACTTATGGTTCACCAATGGAAAGGTGTGAGGATTGGTTTCATTACGATATCGGCGTTAACACACATATACAAACACAGGTGACATATATAATCACCAAAGACCTACAGAATACCAAGAGAGGACTACTCAACTCTGTCATAACGTACATGGGAAAAGGATCCCAGGAAGAACAGACATCTGTATATGTGTAAAAGAACCACATCTTCCACACCTACAACAAGCCAAACATTGTAATCAAACTTGCTGTAATAAAAAATATAAAAAATTAAATTAAAAACACGAACAAGAAGTAGTGAGACAAACTTGAGGGGCTTTCTCCTGGCACATTCCATTCTAAATTCCAATCTAGAACACCACTTTCACTGAGGCTCTCTTGCCCTAGTAACCAGATTTGGTAAGGGAGAACTGCTTCCACCTTGTGGCCGTTTCACACAACAGCAGCTTTAATCACAGTGCTAGTTGATATTCAAAATCATTGCAGGCCTGTAAATGACACCTGCCCTGAAAACAAATCCTGGGGTCACATATCGACCAAAAAATTCAAAGGACGTCCATATTTCAAAACGACCGTTTCAAAAGGCATATTTTACGCACATTAGTGTTCTGCTTCTTTTCCTTTCTTTCCTTTTTTGTTAAAAAAAACGGGAATGGAAAAAGGCATCCCTCAGAATGGGCGAAAATCGTTGCAAACGAATCAATGGACAGAGGTTTAATCTCCAATATATATAAACAGCTCATGCAGCTTAATATTAAAAAACAAACAACCCAATACAAAAATGGGCAGAAGATCTAAAGAGACGTTTCTTCAAAGGAGACACAGATATGGCCAAGACGCACATGAAAAGCTGCTCAACAGCACTAATTATTAGAGAAATGCAAATCAAAACTACAATGAGGTATCACCTCACACCTGTTAGAATCAGCATCATCAGAAAATCTACAAACAACCAATTCTGGGGAGGGTGTGGACAAAAGCAGCCCTCTTCCACAATTGGTGGGAATGTAAATTGATACAGTCACTATGGAGAACAGTGTGGAGTTTCCTTAAAAAAACTAGAAATAGAATTACCATCTGATCCAGCAATCCCACTTCTGGGCATATACCCAGAGAAAACCGTATTTCAAAAAGGCACATTCACCACAATGTTCGTTGCAGCACTATTTACAATTGCCAGGTAATGGAAGCAACCTAAATGCCCACAGACAGATGAATGGATAAAGATGTGGTACATATATAAAATGGAATATTACTCGGCCATAAAAAGGAATGAAACTGAGTCATTTGTAGAGACATCGATGGATCGAGAGACTGTCATACAGAATGAAGTAAGTCAGAAAGCGGAAAACAAATATTGTATATTAATGCATAAATGTGGAACCTAAAAAAATGGTACAGATGAACTGGTTTTCAGGGAAGAAATAGAGACACAGAGGTAGAGAACAAACGTATGGACACCAAGTGTGGGAAACCATGGGGTGGTGGTGGTGGGATGAGTTGGGAGATTGGGATTGACCTGTATACATGTATATGCATAAAATACATAACTAATAAAAACCTGCTGTATAAAAACATAAATAAAATTATCTTTCAAATTTAAAAATAAATAGAATTTAACAATAAAACAGAAAAAAGATCTTCTGTCACACAGATGTATTTATAGGAATGAATTATTTCAATGCTTTTATCTATAAATACATAAAAGAGGAATAAAATATAACTTGAACCATAAAAGAAAAAAAAAAACCTGAACTCACGAGTTTTGCAGAGGAAAACCCTATCTGGGCACTTGCTCCAGCGGTAAACAATTCTGAAATTGGTCAGAGGTGGGGAACCATCTCCCATACAGCCAGCAACCCACCCCCCACGCAAGGAGCGTCCTCATTGCAAAGCTGGGGGACCGTGCCGAGGCATCTGTGAGTAAACGTGAGCTGAGCCCCAGGCCAGCTGCTGCTGAACTGTTCCCAACCTTTCCAGGTAAAACACCTGAATATGTACAAGGGCTTGAAAGCCTACAGGAAGGACTGTGGAGCCAATCCAGTGACAGCACGCAGGGCAACTTGGTGCCTGCAGGCCAGCCAGTGTGGTCCTGGACCCTGGCGCTCTTCCAGAAGCTTTCCATTGCCCTGCCTGAGATACCCCTCCTGTCCCGGCCCCCACTGCTTTTTTCCTTCCTCACCTCTGTCCGGAGAGAAATTCCAGCGGAAGGTATGGGTGACACATCCTCTTCTTTACAGGCGGCAGCCTGGCAACTCCTGCAGAAAGGCCAGAAGAAGCCCACTCACACCGGGCCACCAACAAAGCTGTGGCCCCTCACTGCCTCCCACAAGCACAGCCCCGAGACTGCTGACGGGGCAGAGAATATGGAGGCAGGCACAGCTTCAGGGGCTATTGCTGCCTGGAGCGCTGTTTATATTGACCTCAACCAGGCACACCTGGGGAGGGCGGGCCGGCAGGGTAAGGCTGCCCAGGTCAGCTAATCCACAACCCTCAGGGAATCACATTGTTGAAAATGGACCGCGCTAAGGCAGAAGAGAAGCCAAGGGAAAAAAGGACACAATGCCATTTGCAGCACCGTAGATGAGTCTAGAAGTAATCACGTGACTTGTAGTAAGTCAGAAAATGGAAGACACATATCATATCACATCACTTATAGGTGTTACCTAAAAATGGATACCAGGGCAGATATTTCCACGGAGAAGGGCAATCACAGATTCATTAAACAGACTTATGGTTCACCAATGGAAAGGTGTGAGGATTGGTTTCATTACGATATCGGGGTTAACAGACATATACAAACACAGGTGACATATATAATCACCAAAGACCTACAGAATACCAAGAGAGGACTACTCAATATTCTGTCATAACATACATGGGAAAAGGATCCCAGGAAGAACAAACATCTGTATATGTGTAAAAGAACCACATCTTCCACACCTACAACAAGCCAAACATTGTAATCAAAATTGCTGTAATAAAAAATAAGAAATTAAATTAAAAACACGAACAAGAAGTAGTGAGACAAACGTGAGGGGCTTTCTCCTGGCACATTCCATTCTAAACTCCAATCAAGAACACCACTTCCACTGAGGCTCTCTTGCCCTAGTAACCAGATTTGGTAAGGGTGAACTGCTGCCACCTTGTGGCCGTTTCACACAACAGCAGCTTTAATCCCAACGCTAATGGTCAGTTGATATTCAAAATCATTGCAGGCCTGTAAATGACACCTGCCCTGAAAACAAATCCTGGGGTCACATATCGACCAAAATATTCAAAGGACGTCCATATGTCAAAACGACCGTTTCAAAAGGCATATTTTAGGCACATTAGTGTTCTGCTTCTTTTCCTTTCTTTCCTTTTTTGTTAAAAAACACGGGAATGGAAAAAGGCATCCCTCAGAATGGGCGAAAATCGTTGCAGACGAATCAATGGACAGAGGTTTAATCTCCAATATATATAAACAGCTCATGCAGCTTAATATTAAAAAAACAAACAACCCAAAAAATGGGCAGAAGATCTAAAGAGACGTTTCTTCAAAGGAGACACAGAGCTGGCCAAGACGCACATGAAAAGCTGCTCAACAGCACTAATTATCAGAGAAATGCAAATCAAAACTACAATGAGATTTCACCTCACACCTGTTAGAATCGGCATCATCAGAAAATATACAAACAACCAATTCTGGGGAGGGTGTGGACAAAAGGAGCCCTCTTCCACTATTGGTGGGAATGTAAATTGATACAGTCACTATGGAGAACAGTATGGAGTTTTCTTAAAAAAACTAGAAATAGAATTACCATCTGATCCAGCAATCCCACTTCTGGGCATATACCCAGAGAAAACCGTATTTCAAAAAGGCACATTCACCACAATGTTCGTTGCAGCACTATTTACAATAGCCAGGTAATGGAAGCAACCCAAATGCCCACAGACAGATGAATGGATAAAGATGTGGTACATATATGAAATGAAATATTACTCGGCCATAAAAAGGAATGAAACTGGGTCATTTGTAGAGACATTGATGGATCGAGAGACTGTCATACAGAATGAAGTAAGTCAGAAAGAGGAAAACATATATTGTATATTAATGCATATATGTGGAGCCTAAAAATGATACAGATGAACTGGTTTGCAGGGAAGAAATAGAGACACAGAGGTAGAGAACAAACGTATGGACACCAAGTGTGGGAAGCCATGGGGTGGTGGTGGTGGGATGAGTTGGGAGTTTGGGATTGACCTGTATACATTTATATACATAAAATATATAACTAATAATAACATGCTGTATAAAAAAAATAAATAAAATAAAATTTAAAAATAAAACAGAAAAAAGTTCTTCCCGTCACACAGATGTATTTATAGGAATGAATTATTTCCATGCTTATATCTATAAATACATAAAAGAGGAATAAAATCTAACTTGAACCATAAAAGAAAAAAAAAGTGAACCCACGAGTTATACAGAGGAAAACCCTATCACGGCACTTGCTCCAGTGGTAAACAATTATGAAATTGGTCAGAGGTGGGGAAGCATCTCCCATACAGCCAGCAACCCACCCCCCACGCAAGGAGCGTCCTCATTGCTAAGCTGGGGGACTGTGCCGCGGCATCTGTGAGTAAACGTGAGCTGAGCCCCAGGCCAGCTGCTGCTGAACTGTTCCCACCCTTTCCAGGTAAAACACCTGAATATGTACGAGGGCTTGAAAGCCTAGAGGAAGGACAGTGGAGCCACAACAACGACAGCACGCAGGCCAACTTGGTGCCTGCAGGCCAGCCAGGGTGGTCCTGGACCCGGGCGCTCTTCCAGAAGCTTTCCATTGTCCTGCCTGAGATACCACTCCTGTCCCGGCCCCCAATGCTTTTTTCCTTCCTCACCTCTATCCGGAGAGAAATTCCAGCGGAAGGTATGGGTGACACAACCTCTTCTTTACAGGCGGAAGCCTGGCAACTCCTGCAGAAAGGCCAAAAGAACCCCACTCACACTGGGCCACCCACAAAGCTGTGGCCCCTCACTCCCTCCCACCAGCAGAGCCCCGAGACTGCTGACGGGGCAGAGAATATGGAGTCAGGCACAGCTTCAGGGGCTATTGCTGCCTGGAGCGCTGTTTATATTGACCTCAACGAGGCACACCTGGGGAGGGCGGGCCGGCAGGGTAAGGCTGCCCAGGTCAGCTAATCCACAACCCTCAGGGAATCACATTGTTGAAAATGGACCCCGCTAAGGCAGAAGAGAAGCCAAGGGAAAAAAAGTACACAATGCCATTTGCAGCACCGTAGATGATTCTAGAAGTAATCACGTGACTTGTAGTAAGTCAGAAAGTGAAAGACACATATCATATCACTTATAGGTGTTACCTAAAAATGGATACCAGGGCAGATATTTCCACGGAGAAGGGCAATCACAGATTCATTAAACAAACTTATGGTTCACCAATGGAAAGGTGTGAGGATTGGTTTCATTACAATATCGGGGTTAACAGACATATACAAACACAGATGACATATATAATCACCGAAGACCTACAGAATACCAAGAGAGGACTACTCAACATTCTGTCATAACGTACATGGGAAAAGGATCCCAGGAAGAAGAGACATCTGTATATGTGTAAAAGAACCACATCTTCCACACCTACAACAAGCCAAACATTGTAATCAAACTTGCTGTAATAAAAAATAAAAAAAAATAAATTAAAAACACGAACAAGTTGTAGTGAGACAAACGTGAGGGGCTTTCTCCTGGCACATTCCATTCTAAATTCCAATCTAGAACACCACTTCCACTGAGGCTCTCTTGCCCTAGTAACCAGATTTGGTAAGCGTGACCTGCTGCCACCTTGTGGCCGTTTCACACAACAGCAGCTTTAATCCCAGCGCTAATGGTCAGTTGATATTCAAAATCATTGCAGGCCTGTAAATGACACCTGCCCTGAAAACAAATCCTGGGGTCACATATCGACCAAAAAATTCAAAGGACGTTCATATTTCAAAACGACCGTTTCAAAAGGCATATTTTAGGCACATTAGTGTTCTGCTTCTTTTCCTTTCTTTCCTTTTTTGTTAAAAAACACGGGAATGGAAAAAGGCATCCCTCAGAATGGGCGAAAATCGTTGCAGACGAATCAATGGACAGAGGTTTAATCTCCAATATATATAAACAGCTCATGCAGCTTAATATTAAAAAAACAAACAACCCCAAAAAAATGGGCAGAAGATCTAAAGAGACGTTTCTTCAAAGGAGACACAGAGATGGCCAAGACGCACATGAAAAGCTGCTCAACAGCACTAATTATTAGAGAAATGCAAATCAAAACTACAATGAGGTATCACCTCACACCTATTAGAATCGGCATCATCAGAAAATTTACAAACAACCAATTCTGGGGAGGGTGTGGACAAAAGGAGCCCTCTTCCACTATTGGTGGGAATGTAAATTGATACAGTCACTATGGAGAACAGTATGGAGTTTCCTTAAAAAAACTAGAAATAGAATTACCATCTGATCCAGCAATCCCACTTCTGGGCATATACCCAGAGAAAACCGTATTTCAAAAAGGCACATTCACCACAATGTTCGTTGCAGCACTATTTACAATAGCCAGGTAATGGAAGCAACCTAAATGCCCACAGACAGATGAATGGATAAAGATGTGGTACATATATAAAATGGAATATTACTCGGCCATAAAAAGGAATGAAACTGGGTCATTTGTAGAGACATCGATGGATCGAGAGACTGTCAGACAGAATGAAGTAAGTCAGAAAGTGGAAAACAAATATTGTATATTAATGCATATATGTGGAGCCTAAAAATGGTACAGACGAACTGGTTTGCAGGGAAGAAATAGAGACACAGAGGTAGAGAACAAACGTATGGACACCAAGTGTGGGAAGCCATGGGTTGGTGGTGGTGGGATGAGTTGGGAGTTTGGGATTGACCTGTATACATGTATATGCATAAAATACATAACTAATAATAACGTGCTGTATAAACACATAAATAAAATTAAATTTCAAAATTTTAAAAAATAAAATTTAAAAATAAAACAGAAAAAACTTCTTCCAGTCACACAGATGTATTTATAGGAATGAATTATTTCCATGCTTCTATCTATAAATACATAAAAGAGGAATAAAATCTAACTTGAACCATAAAAGAAAAAAAAAATCCTGAACCCACGAGTTATACAGAGGAAAACCCTATCACGGCACTTCCTCCAGTGGTAAACAATTCTGAAATTGGTCAGAGGTGGGGAACCATCTCCCATACAGCCAGCAAACCACCCCCGATGCAAGGAGTGTCCTCATTGCAAAGCTGGGGGACTGTGCCGAGGCATCTGTGAGTAAACGTGAGCTGAGCCCCAGGCCAGCTGCTGCTGAACTGTTCCCACCCTTTCCAGGTAAAACACCTGAATATGTACAAGGGCTTGAAAGCCTAGAGGAAGGACAGTGGAGCCACACCAACGACAGCGCGCAGGCCAACTTGGTGCCTGCAGGCCAGCCAGTGTGGTCCTGGCCCCGGGCGCTCTTCCCGAAGCTTTCCATTGCCCTGCCTGAGATACCCTTCCTGTTCTGGCCCCCACTGCTTTTTTCCTTCCTCACCTCTGTCCGGAGAGAAATTCCAGCGGAATGTATGGCTGACACAACCTCTTCTTTACAGGCGGCAGCCTGGCAACTCCTGCAGAAAGGCCAGCAGTACCCCACTCACACCGGGCCACCCACAAAGCTGTGGCCCCTCACTCCCTCCCACCAGCACAGCCCCTAGACTGCTGACAGGGCAGAGAATATGGAGTCAGGCACAGCTTCAGGGGCTATTGCTGCCTGGAGCTCTGTTTATATTGACCTCAACGAGGCACACCTGGGGAGGGCAGGCCGGCAGCGTAATGCTGCCCAGGTCAGCTAATACACAACCCTCAGGGAATCACATTGTTGAAAATGGACCCCGCTAAGGCAGAAGAGAAGCCAAGGGAAAAAAGGACACAATGCCATTTGCAGCACCGTAGATGAGTCTAGAAGTAATCACGTGACTTGTAGTAAGTCAGAAAGTGAAAGACACATATCATATCACTTATAGGTGTAACCTAAAAATGGATACCAGGGCAGATATTTCCACAGAGAAGGGCGATCACAGATTCATTAAACAAACTTATGGTTCACCAATGGAAAGGTGTGAGGATTGGTTTCATTACGATATCGGGGTTAACAGACATATACAAACACAGGTGACATATATAATCACCAAAGACCTACAGAATACCAAGAGAGGACTACTCAACATTCTGTCATAACGTACATGGGAAAAGGATCCCAAGAAGAACAGTCATCTGTATATGTGTAAAAGAACCACATCTTCCACACCTACAACAAGCCAAACATTGTAATCAAACTTGCTGTAACAAAAAATAAAAAATTAAATTAAAAACACGAACAAGAAGTAGTGAGACAAACGTGAGGGGCTTTCTCCTGGCACATTCCATTCTAAACTCCAATCTAGAACACCACTTCCACTGAGGCTCTCTTGCCCTAGTAACCAGATTTGGTAAGGGTGAACTGCTGCCACCTTGTGGCCGTTTCACACAACAGCAGCTTTAATCCCAACGCTAATGGTCAGTTGATATTCAAAATCATTGCAGGCCTGTAAATGACACCTGCCCTGAAAACAAATCCTGGGGTCACATATCGACCAAAAAATTCAAAGGACGTCCATATTTCAAAACGACCGTTTCAAAAGGCATATTTTACGCACATTAGTGTTCTGCTTCTTTTCCTTTCTTTCCTTTTTCGTTAAAAAACACGGGAATGGAAAAAGGCATCCCTCAGAATGGGCGAAAATCATTGCAGACGAATCAATGGACAGAGGTTTAATCTCCAATATATATAAACAGCTCATGCAGCTTAATATTAAAAAAACAAACAACCCAAAAAAATGGGCAGAAGATCTAAAGAGACGTTTCTTCAAAGGAGACACAGAGATGGCCAAGACGCACATGAAAAGCTGCTCAACAGCACTAATTATTAGAGAAATGCAAATCAAAACTACAATGAGGTATCACCTCACACCTTTTAGAATCGGCATCATCAGAAAATCTACAAACAACCAATTCTGGGGAGGGTGTGGACAAAAGGAACCCTCTTCCACTATTGGTGGGAATGTAAATTGATACAGTCCCTATGGAGAACAGTATGGAGTTTCCTTAAAAAAATTAGAAATAGAATTACCATCTGATCCAGCAATCCCACTTCTGGGCATATACCCAGAGAAAACCGTAAATCAAAAAGGCACATTCACCACAATGTTCGTTGCAGCACTATTTACAATAGCCAGGTAATGGAAGCAACCTAAATGCCCACAGACAGATGAATGGATAAAGATGTGGTACATATATAAAATGGAATATTACTCGGCCATAAAAAGGAATGAAACTGGGTCATTTGTAGAGACATCGATGGATCGATAGACTGTCATACAGAATGAAGTAAGTCAGAAAGAGGAAAACAAATATTGTATATTAATGCATATATGTGGAGCCTAAAAATGGTACAGATGAACTGGTTTGCAGGGAAGAAATAGAGACACAGAGGTAGAGAACAAACGTATGGACACCAAGTGTGGGAAGCCATGGGGTGGTGGTGGTGGGATGAGTTGGGAGTTTGGGATTGACCTGTATACATGTATATGCATAAAATACATAACTAATAATAACGTGCTGTATAAAAAAATAAATAAAATTTCAAAATTTTAAAAAATAAAATTTAAAAATAAAACAGAAAAAATTCTTCCCGTCACACAGATGTATTTATAGGAATGAATTATTTCCATGCTTATATCTATAAATACATAAAAGAGGAATAACATCTAACTTGAAACATAAAAGAAACAAAAAGTGAACCCACGAGTTATACAGAGGAAAACCCTATCACGGCACTTGCTCCAGTGGTAAACAATTCTGAAATTGGTCAGAGGTGGGGAACCATCTCCCATACAGCCAGCAACCCAACCCCCACGCAAGGAGCGTCCTCATTGCAAAGCTGGGGGACCGTGCCGAGGCATCTGTGAGTAAACGTGAGCTGAGCCCCAGGCCAGCTGCTGCTGAACTGTTCCCACCCTTTCCAGGTAAAACACCTGAATATGTACAAGGGCTTGAAAGCCTAGAGGAAGGACCGTGGAGCCACACCAGCGACAGCACGCAGGCCAACTTGGTGCCTGCAGGCCAGCCAGCGTGGTCCTGGACCCTGGCGCTCTTCCAGAAGCTTTCCATTGCCCTGCCTGAGATACCCCTCCTGTCCCGGCCCCCACTGCTTTTTTCCTTCCTCACCTCTGTCCGGAGAGAAATTCCAGCAGAAGGTATGGGTGACACATCCTCTTCTTTACAGGCGGCAGCCTGGCAACTCCTGCAGAAAGGCCAGCAGAACCCCACTCACACCGGACCACCCACAAAGCTGTGGCCCCTCACTCCCTCCCACCAGCACAGCCCCGAGACTGCTGACGGGGCAGAGAATATGGAGTCAGGCACAGCTTCAGGGGCTATTGCTGCCTGGAGCTCTGTTTATATTGACCTCAACGAGGCACACCTGGGGAGGGCGGGCCCGCAGGTAAGGCTGCCCAGGTCAGCTAATCCACAACCCTCAGGGAATCACATTGTTGAAAATGGACCCCGGTAAGGCAGAAGAGAAGCCAAGGGAAAAAAGGACACAATGCCATTTGCAGCACCGTAGATGAGTCTAGAAGTAATCACGTGACTTGTAGTAAGTCAGAAAGTGAAAGACACATATATCATATCACTTATAGGTGTTACCTAAAAATGGATACCAGGGCAGATATTTCCACGGAGAAGGGCAATCACAGATTCATTAAACAAACTTATGGTTCACCAATGGAAAGGTGTGAGGATTGGTTTCATTACGATATCGGGGTTAACAGACATATACAAACACAGGTGACATATATAATCACCAAAGACCTACAGAATACCAAGAGAGGACTACTCAACATTCTGTCATAACGTACATGGGAAAAGGATCCCAAGAAGAACAGTCATCTGTATATGTGTAAAAGAACCACATCTTCCACACCTACAACAAGCCAAACATTGTAATCAAACTTGCTGTAATAAAAAATAAAAAAATTAAATTAAAAACACGAACAAGAAGTAGTGAGACAAACGTGAGGGGCTTTCTCCTGGCACATTCCATTCTAAACTCCAATCTAGAACACCACTTCCACTGAGGCTCTCTTGCCCTATTAACCAGATTTGGTAAGGGTGAACTGCTGCCACCTTGTGGCCGTTTCACACAACAGCAGCTTTAATCCCAACGCTAATGGTCAGTTGATATTCAAAATCATTGCAGGCCTGTAAATGACACCTGCCCTGAAAACAAATCCTGGGGTCACATATCGACCAAAAAATTCAAAGGACGTCCATATTTCAAAACGACCGTTTCAAAAGGCATATTTTACGCACATTAGTGTTCTGCTTCTTTTCCTTTCTTTCCTTTTTTGTTAAAAAACACGGGAATGGAAAAAGGCATCCCTCAGAATGGGCGAAAATCGTTGCAGACGAATCAATGGACAGAGGTTTAATCTCCAATATATATAAACAGCTCATGCAGCTTAATATTAAAAAAAACAAACAACCCAAAAAAAATGGGCAGAAGATCTAAAGAGACGTTTCTTCAAAGGAGACACAAAGATGGCCAAGACGCACATGAAAAGCTGCTCAACAGCACTAATTATTAGAGAAATGCAAATCAAAACTACAATGAGGTATCACCTCACACCTGTTAGAATCGGCATCATCAGAAAATCTACAAACAACCAATTCTGGGGAGGGTGTGGACAAAAGGAGCCCTCTTCCACTATTGGTGGGAATGTAAATTGATACAGTCACTATGGAGAACAGTATGGAGTTTCCTTAAAAAAACTAGAAATAGAATTACCATCTAATCCAGCAATCCCACTTCTGGGCATATACCCAGAGAAAACCGTATTTCAAAAAGGCACATTAACCACAATGTTCGTTGCAGCACTATTTACAATAGCCAGGTAATGGAAGCAACCTAAATGCCCACAGACAGATGAATGGATAAAGATGTGGTACATATATAAAATGGAATATGACTCGGCCATAAAAAGGAATGAAACTGGGTCATTTGTAGAGACATCGATGGATCGAGAGACTGTCATACAGAATGAAGTAAGTCAGAAAGAGGAAAACAAATATTGTATATTAATGCATATATGTGGAGCCTAAAAATGGTACAGATGAACTGGTTTGCAGGGAAGAAATAGAGACACAGAGGTAGAGAACAAACGTATGGACACCAAGTGTGGGAAGCCATGGGGTGGTGGTGGTGGGATGAGTTGGGAGTTTGGGATTGACCTGTATACATGTATATGCATAAAATACATAACTAATAATAACGTGCTGTATAACAAAATAAATAAAATTTCAAAATTTTAAAAAATAAAATTTAAAAATAAAACAGAAAAAAGTTCTTCCCATCACACAGATGTATTTATAGGAATGAATTATTTCCATGCTTATATCTATAAATACATAAAAGAGGAATAACATCTAACTTGAAACATAAAAGAAAAAAAAAGTGAACCCACGAGTTATACAGAGGAAATCCTATCACGGCACTTGCTCCAGTGGTAAACAATTCTGAAATTGGTCAGAGGTGGGGAACCATCTCCCATACAGCCAGCAACCCAACCCCCACGCAAGGAGCGTCCTCATTGCAAAGCTGGGGGACCGTGCCGAGGCATCTGTGAGTAAACGTGAGCTGAGCCCCAGGCCAGCTGCTGCTGAACTGTTCCCACCCTTTCCAGGTAAAACACCTGAATATGTACAAGGGCTTGAAAGCCTAGAGGAAGGACCGTGGAGCCACACCAGCGACAGCACGCAGGCCAACTTGGTGCCTGCAGGCCAGCCAGCGTGGTCCTGGACCCTGGCGCTCTTCCAGAAGCTTTCCATTGCCCTGCCTGAGATACCCCTCCTGTCCCGGCCCCCACTGCTTTTTTCCTTCCTCACCTCTGTCCGGAGAGAAATTCCAGCGGAAGGTATGGGTGACACATCCTCTTCTTTACAGGCGGCAGCCTGGCAACTCCTGCAGAAAGGCCAGCAGAACCCCACTCACACCGGACCACCCACAAAGCTGTGGCCCCTCACACCCTCCCACCAGCACAGCCCCGAGACTGCTGACGGGGCAGAGAATATGGAGTCAGGCACAGCTTCAGGGGCTATTGCTGCCTGGAGCTCTGTTTATATTGACCTCAACGAGGCACACCTGGGGAGGGCGGGCCGGCAGGGTAAGGCTGCCCAGGTCAGCTAATCCACAACCCTCAGGGAATCACATTGTTGAAAATGGACCCCGCTAAGGCAGAAGAGAAGCCAAGGGAAAAAAGGACACAATGCCATTTGCAGCACCGTAGATGAGTCTAGAAGTAATCACGTGACTTGTAGTAAGTCAGAAAGTGAAAGACACATATCATATCATATCACTTAGAGGTGTTACCTAAAAATGGATACCAGGGCAGATATTTCCACGGAGAAGGGCAATCACAGATTCATTAAACAAACTTATGGTTCACCAATGGAAAGGTGTGAGGATTGGTTTCATTACGATATCGGGGTTAACAGACATATACAAACACAGGTGACATATATAATCACCAAAGACCTACAGAATACCAAGAGAGGACTACTCAACATTCTGTCATAACGTACATGGGAAAAGGATCCCAAGAAGAACAGTCATCTGTATATGTGTAAAAGAACCACATCTTCCACACCTACAACAAGCCAAACATTGTAATCAAACTTGCTGTAATAAAAAATAAAAAAATTAAATGAAAAACACGAACAAGAAGTAGTGAGACAAACGTGAGGGGCTTTCTCCTGGCACATTCCATTCTAAACTCCAATCTAGAACACCACTTCCACTGAGGCTCTCTTGCCCTAGTAACCAGATTTGGTAAGGGTGAACAGCTGCCACCTTGTGGCCGTTTCACACAACAGCAGCTTTAATCCCAACGCTAATGGTCAGTTGATATTCAAAATCATTGCAGGCCTGTAAATGACACCTGCCCTGAAAACAAATCCTGGGGTCACATATCGACCAAAAATTTCAAAGGACGTCCATATTTCAAAACGACCGTTTCAAAAGGCATATTTTACGCACATTAGTGTTCTGCTTCTTTTCCTTTCTTTCCTTTTTTGTTAAAAAACACGGGAATGGAAAAAGGCATCCCTCAGAATGGGCGAAAATCGTTGCAGACGAATCAATGGACAGAGGTTTAAACTCTAATATATATAAACAGCTCATGCAGCTTAATATTAAAAAAACAAACAACCCAAAAAAATGGGCAGAAGATCTAAAGAGACGTTTCTTCAAAGGAGACACAGAGATGGCCAAGACGCACATGAAAAGCTGCTCAACAGCACTAATTATTAGAGAAATGCAAATCAAAACTACAATGAGGTATCACCTCACACCTGTTAGAATCGGCATCATCAGAAAATCTACAAACAACCAATTCTGGGGAGGGTGTGGACAAAAGGAGCCCTCTTCCACTATTGGTGGGAATGTAAATTGATACAGTCACTATGGAGAACAGTATGGAGTTTCCTTAAAAAAACTAGAAATAGAATTACCATCTGATCCAGCAATCCCACTTCTGGGCATATACCCAGAGAAAACCGTAAATCAAAAAGGCACATTCACCACAAAGTTCGTTGCAGCACTATTTACAATAGCCAGGTAATGGAAGCAACCTAAATGCCCACAGACAGATGAATGGATAAAGATGTGGTACATATATAAAATGGAATATGACTCGGCCATAAAAAGGAATGAAACTGGGTCATTTGTAGAGACATCGATGGATCGAGAGACTGTCATACAGAATGAAGTAAGTCAGAAAGAGGAAAACAAATATTGTATATTAATGCATATATGTGGAGCCTAAAAATGGTACAGATGAACTGGTTTGCAGGGAAGAAATAGAGACACAGAGGTAGAGAACAAACGTATGGACACCAAGTGTGGGAAGCCATGGGGTGGTGGTGGTGGGATGAGTTGGGAGTTTGGGATTGACCTGTATACATATATATGCATAAAATACATAACTAATAATAACGTGCTGTATAAAAAATTAAATAAAATTTCAAAATTTTAAAAAATAAAATTTAAAAATAAAACAGAAAAAAGTTCTTCCCGTCACACAGATGTATTTATAGGAATGAATTATTTCCATGCTTATATCTATAAATATATAAAAGAGGAATAACATCTAACTTGAAACATAAAAGAAAAAAAAGTGAACCCACGAGTTATACAGAGGAAAACCCTATCACGGCACTTGCTCCAGTGGTAAACAATTCTGAAATTGGTCAGAGGTGGGGAACCATCTCCCATACAGCCAGCAACCCAACCCCCACGCAAGGAGCGTCCTCATTGCAAAGCTGGGGGACCGTGCCGAGGCATCTGTGAGTAAACGTGAGCTGAGCCCCAGGCCAGCTGCTGCTGAACTGTTCCCACCCTTTCCAGGTAAAACACCTGAATATGTACAAGGGCTTGAAAGCCTAGAGGAAGGACCGTGGAGCCACACCAGCGACAGCACGCAGGCCAACTTGGTGCCTGCAGGCCAGCCAGCGTGGTCCTGGACCCTGGCGCTCTTCCAGAAGCTTTCCATTGCCCTGCCTGAGATACCCCTCCTGTCCCGGCCCCCACTGCTTTTTTCCTTCCTCACCTCTGTCCGGAGAGAAATTCCAGCGGAAGGTATGGGTGACACATCCTCTTCTTTACAGGCGGCAGCCTGGCAACTCCTGCAGAAAGGCCAGCAGAACCCCACTCACACCGGGCCACCCACAAAGCTGTGGCCCCTCACTCCCTCCCACCAGCACAGCCCCGAGACTGCTGACGGGGCAGAGAATATGGAGTCAGGCACAGCTTCAGGGGCTATTGCTGCCTGGAGCTCTGTTTATATTGACCTCATCGAGGCACACCTGGGGAGGGCAGGCCGGCAGGGTAAGGCTGCCCAGGTCAGCTAATCCACAACCCTCAGGGAATCACATTGTTGAAAATGGACCCCGCTAAGGCAGAAGAGAAGCCAAGGGAAAAAAGGACACAATGCCATTTGCAGCACCGTAGATGAGTCTAGAAGTAATCACGTGAATTGTAGTAAGTCAGAAAGTGAAAGACACATATCATATCATATCACTTAGAGGTGTTACCTAAAAATGGATACCAGGGCAGATATTTCCACGGAGAAGGGCAATCACAGATTCATTAAACAAACTTATGGTTCACCAATGGAAAGGTGTGAGGATTGGTTTCATTACGATATCGGGGTTAACAGACATATACAAACACAGGTGACATATATAATCACCAAAGACCTACAGAATACCAAGAGAGGACTACTCAACATTCTGTCATAACGTACATGGGAAAAGGATCCCAAGAAGAACAGTCATCTGTATATGTGTAAAAGAACCACATCTTCCACACCTACAACAAGCCAAACATTGTAATCAAACTTGCTGTAACAAAAAATAAAAAATTAAATTAAAAACACGAACAAGAAGTAGTGAGACAAACGTGAGGGGCTTTCTCCTGGCACATTCCATTCTAAACTCCAATCTAGAACACCACTTCCACTGAGGCTCTCTTGCCCTAGTAACCAGATTTGGTAAGGGTGAACTGCTGCCACCTTGTGGCCGTTTCACACAACAGCAGCTTTAATCCCAACGCTAATGGTCAGTTGATATTCAAAATCATTGCAGGCCTGTAAATGACACCTGCCCTGAAAACAAATCCTGGGGTCACATATCGACCAAAAATTTCAAAGGACGTCCATATTTCAAAACGACCGTTTCAAAAGGCATATTTTACGCACATTAGTGTTCTGCTTCTTTTCCTTTCTTTCCTTTTTTGTTAAAAAACACGGGAATGGAAAAAGGCATCCCTCAGAAAGGGCGAAAATCATTGCAGACGAATCAATGGACAGAGGTTTAATCTCCAATATATATAAACAGCTCATGCAGCTTAATATTAAAAAAACAAACAACCCAAAAAAATGGGCAGAAGATCTAAAGAGACGTTTCTTCAAAGGAGACACAGAGATGGCCAAGACGCACATGAAAAGCTGCTCAACAGCACTAATTATTAGAGAAATGCAAATCAAAACTACAATGAGGTATCACCTCACACCTTTTAGAATCGGCATCATCAGAAAATCTACAAACAACCAATTCTGGGGAGGGTGTGGACAAAAGGAACCCTCTTCCACTATTGGTGGGAATGTAAATTGATACAGTCCCTATGGAGAACAGTATGGAGTTTCCTTAAAAAAATTAGAAATAGAATTACCATCTGATCCAGCAATCCCACTTCTGGGCATATACCCAGAGAAAACCGTATTTCAAAAAGGCAAATTCACCACAATGTTCGTTGCAGCACTATTTACAATAGCCAGGTAATGGAAGCAACCTAAATGCCCACAGACAGATGAATGGATAAAGATATGGTACATATATAAAATGGAATATGACTCGGCCATAAAAAGGAATGAAACTGGGTCATTTGTAGAGACATCGATGGATCGATAGACTGTCATACAGAATGAAGTAAGTCAGAAAGAGGAAAACAAATATTGTATATTAATGCATATATGTGGAGCCTAAAAATGGTACAGATGAACTGGTTTGCAGGGAAGAAATAGAGACACAGAGGTAGAGAACAAACGTATGGACACCAAGTGTGGGAAGCCATGGGGTGGTGGTGGTGGGATGAGTTGGGAGTTTGGGATTGACCTGTATACATGTATATGCATAAAATACATAACTAATAATAACGTGCTGTATAAAAAAATAAATAAAATTTCAAAATTTTAAAAAATAAAATTTAAAAATAAAACAGAAAAAATTCTTCCCGTCACACAGATGTATTTATAGGAATGAATTATTTCCATGCTTATATCTATAAATACATAAAAGAGGAATAACATCTAACTTGAAACATAAAAGAAACAAAAAGTGAACCCACGAGTTATACAGAGGAAAACCCTATCACGGCACTTGCTCCAGTGGTAAACAATTCTGAAATTGGTCAGAGGTGGGGAACCATCTCCCATACAGCCAGCAACCCAACCCCCACGCAAGGAGCGTCCTCATTGCAAAGCTGGGGGACCGTGCCGAGGCATCTGTGAGTAAACGTGAGCTGAGCCCCAGGCCAGCTGCTGCTGAACTGTTCCCACCCTTTCCAGGTAAAACACCTGAATATGTACAAGGGCTTGAAAGCCTAGAGGAAGGACCGTGGAGCCACACCAGCGACAGCACGCAGGCCAACTTGGTGCCTGCAGGCCAGCCAGCGTGGTCCTGGACCCTGGCGCTCTTCCAGAAGCTTTCCATTGCCCTGCCTGAGATACCCCTCCTGTCCCGGCCCCCACTGCTTTTTTCCTTCCTCACCTCTGTCCGGAGAGAAATTCCAGCAGAAGGTATGGGTGACACATCCTCTTCTTTACAGGCGGCAGCCTGGCAACTCCTGCAGAAAGGCCAGCAGAACCCCACTCACACCGGACCACCCACAAAGCTGTGGCCCCTCACTCCCTCCCACCAGCACAGCCCCGAGACTGCTGACGGGGCAGAGAATATGGAGTCAGGCACAGCTTCAGGGGCTATTGCTGCCTGGAGCTCTGTTTATATTGACCTCAACGAGGCACACCTGGGGAGGGCGGGCCGGCAGGGTAAGGCTGCCCAGGTCAGCTAATCCACAACCCTCAGGGAATCACATTGTTGAAAATGGACCCCGCTAAGGCAGAAGAGAAGCCAAGGGAAAAAAGGACACAATGCCATTTGCAGCACCGTAGATGAGTCTAGAAGTAATCACGTGACTTGTAGTAAGTCAGAAAGTGAAAGACACATATCATATCATATCACTTAGAGGTGTTACCTAAAAATGGATACCAGGGCAGATATTTCCACGGAGAAGGGCAATCACAGATTCATTAAACAAACTTATGGTTCACCAATGGAAAGGTGTGAGGATTGGTTTCATTACGATATCGGGGTTAACAGACATATACAAACACAGGTGACATATATAATCACCAAAGACCTACAGAATACCAAGAGAGGACTACTCAACATTCTGTCATAACGTACATGGGAAAAGGATCCCAAGAAGAACAGTCATCTGTATATGTGTAAAAGAACCACATCTTCCACACTTACAACAAGCCAAACATTGTAATCAAACTTGCTGTAATAAAAAATAAAAAAATTAAATTAAAAACACGAACAAGAAGTAGTGAGACAAACGTGAGGGGCTTTCTCCTGGCACATTCCATTCTAAACTCCAATCTAGAACACCACTTCCACTGAGGCTCTCTTGCCCTAGTAACCAGATTTGGTAAGGGTGAACTGCTGCCACCTTGTGGCCGTTTCACACAACAGCAGCTTTAATCCCAACGCTAATGGTCAGTTGATATTCAAAATCATTGCAGGCCTGTAAATGACACCTGCCCTGAAAACAAATCCTGGGGTCACATATCGACCAAAAATTTCAAAGGACGTCCATATTTCAAAACGACCGTTTCAAAAGGCATATTTTACGCACATTAGTGTTCTGCTTCTTTTCCTTTCTTTCCTTTTTTGTTAAAAAACACGGGAATGGAAAAAGGCATCCCTCAGAATGGGCGAAAATCGTTGCAGACGAATCAATGGACAGAGGTTTAATCTTCAATATATATAAACAGCTCATGCAGCTTAATATTAAAAAAAACAAACAACCCAAAAAAAATGGGCAGAAGATCTAAAGAGACGTTTCTTCAAAGGAGACACAGAGATGGCCAAGACGCACATGAAAAGCTGCTCAACAGCACTAATTATTAGAGAAATGCAAATCAAAACTACAATGAGGTATCACCTCACACCTGTTAGAATCGGCATCATCAGAAAATCTACAAACAACCAATTCTGGGGAGGGTGTGGACAAAAGGAGCCCTCTTCCACTATTGGTGGGAATGTAAATTGATACAGTCACTATGGAGAACAGTATGGAGTTTCCTTAAAAATACTAGAAATAGAATTACCATCTGATCCAGCAATCCCACTTCTGGGCATATACCCAGAGAAAACCGTAAATCAAAAAGGCACATTCACCACAAAGTTCGTTGCAGCACTATTTACAATAGCCAGGTAATGGAAGCAACCTAAATGCCCACAGACAGATGAATGGATAAAGATGTGGTACATATATAAAATGGAATATTACTCGGCCATAAAAAGGAATGAAACTGGGTCATTTGTAGAGACATCGATGGATCGAGAGACTGTCATACAGAATGAAGTAAGTCAGAAAGAGGAAAACAAATATTGTATATTAATGCATATATGTGGAGCCTAAAAATGGTACAGATGAACTGGTTTGCAGGGAAGAAATAGAGACACAGAGGTAGAGAACAAACGTATGGACACCAAGTGTGGGAAGCCATGGGGTGGTGGTGGTGGGATGAGTTGGGAGTTTGGGATTGACCTGTATACATGTATATGCATAAAATACATAACTAATAATAACGTGCTGTATAAAAAAATAAATAAAATTTCAAAATTTTAAAAAATAAAATTTAAAAATAAAACAGAAAAAATTCTTCCCGTCACACAGATGTATTTATAGGAATGAATTATTTCCATGCTTATATCTATAAATACATAAAAGAGGAATAACATCTAACTTGAAACATAAAAGAAACAAAAAGTGAACCCACGAGTTATACCGAGGAAAACCCTATCACGGCACTTGCTCCAGTGGTAAACAATTCTGAAATTGGTCAGAGGTGGGGAACCATCTCCCATACATCCAGCAACCCAACCCCCACGCAAGGAGCGTCCTCATTGCAAAGCTGGGGGACCGTGCCGAGGCATCTGTGAGTAAACGTGAGCTGAGCCCCAGGCCAGCTGCTGCTGAACTGTTCCCACCCTTTCCAGGTAAAACACCTGAATATGTACAAGGGCTTGAAAGCCTAGAGGAAGGACCGTGGAGCCACACCAGCGACAGCACGCAGGCCAACTTGGTGCCTGCAGGCCAGCCAGCGTGGTCCTGGACCCTGGCGCTCTTCCAGAAGCTTTCCATTGCCCTGCCTGAGATACCCCTCCTGTCCCGGCCCCCACTGCTTTTTTCCTTCCTCACCTCTGTCCGGAGAGAAATTCCAGCGGAAGGTATGGGTGACACATCCTCTTCTTTACAGGCGGCAGCCTGGCAACTCCTGCAGAAAGGCCAGCAGAACCCCACTCACACCGGGCCACCCACAAAGCTGTGGCCCCTCACTCCCTCCCACCAGCACAGCCCCGAGACTGCTGACGGGGCAGAGAATATGGAGTCAGGCACAGCTTCAGGGGCTATTGCTGCCTGGAGCTCTGTTTATATTGACCTCAACGAGGCACACCTGGGGAGGGCGGGCCGGCAGGGTAAGGCTGCCCAGGTCAGCTAATCCACAACCCTCAGGGAATCACATTGTTGAAAATGGACCCCGCTAAGGCAGAAGAGAAGCCAAGGGAAAAAAGGACACAATGCCATTTGCAGCACCGTAGATGAGTCTAGAAGTAATCACGTGACTTGTAGTAAGTCAGAAAGTGAAAGACACATATCATATCATATCACTTAGAGGTGTTACCTAAAAATGGATACCAGGGCAGATATTTCCACGGAGAAGGGCAATCACAGATTCATTAAACAAACTTATGGTTCACCAATGGAAAGGTGTGAGGATTGGTTTCATTACGATATCGGGGTTAACAGACATATACAAACACAGGTGACATATATAATCACCAAAGACCTACAGAATACCAAGAGAGGACTACTCAACATTCTGTCATAACGTACATGGGAAAAGGATCCCAAGAAGAACAGTCATCTGTATATGTGTAAAAGAACCACATCTTCCACACCTACAACAAGCCAAACATTGTAATCAAACTTGCTGTAATAAAAAATTAAAAAATTAAATTAAAAACACGAACAAGAAGTAGTGAGACAAACGTGAGGGGCTTTCTCCTGGCACATTCCATTCTAAACTCCAATCTAGAACACCACTTCCACTGAGGCTCTCTTGCCCTAGTAACCAGATTTGGTAAGGGTGAACTGCTGCCACCTTGTGGCCGTTTCACACAACAGCAGCTTTAATCCCAACGCTAATGGTCAGTTGATATTCAAAATCATTGCAGGCCTGTAAATGACACCTGCCCTGAAAACAAATCCTGGGGTCACATATCGACCAAAAATTTCAAAGGACGTCCATATTTCAAAACGACCGTTTCAAAAGGCATATTTTACGCACATTAGTGTTCTGCTTCTTTTCCTTTCTTTCCTTTTTTGTTAAAAAACACGGGAATGGAAAAAGGCATCCCTCAGAATGGGCGAAAATCGTTGCAGACGAATCAATGGACAGAGGTTTAATCTTCAATATATATAAACAGCTCATGCAGCTTAATATTAAAAAAAACAAACAACCCAAAAAAAATGGGCAGAAGATCTAAAGAGACGTTTCTTCAAAGGAGACACAGAGATGGCCAAGACGCACATGAAAAGCTGCTCAACAGCACTAATTATTAGAGAAATGCAAATCAAAACTACAATGAGGTATCACCTCACACCTGTTAGAATCGGCATCATCAGAAAATCTACAAACAACCAATTCTGGGGAGGGTGTGGACAAAAGGAGCCCTCTTCCACTATTGGTGGGAATGTAAATTGATACAGTCACTATGGAGAACAGTATGGAGTTTCCTTAAAAATACTAGAAATAGAATTACCATCTGATCCAGCAATCCCACTTCTGGGCATATACCCAGAGAAAACCGTAAATCAAAAAGGCACATTCACCACAAAGTTCGTTGCAGCACTATTTACAATAGCCAGGTAATGGAAGCAACCTAAATGCCCACAGACAGATGAATGGATAAAGATGTGGTACATATATAAAATGGAATATTACTCGGCCATAAAAAGGAATGAAACTGGGTCATTTGTAGAGACATCGATGGATCGAGAGACTGTCATACAGAATGAAGTAAGTCAGAAAGAGGAAAACAAATATTGTATATTAATGCATATATGTGGAGCCTAAAAATGGTACAGATGAACTGGTTTGCAGGGAAGAAATAGAGACACAGAGGTAGAGAACAAACGTATGGACACCAAGTGTGGGAAGCCATGGGGTGGTGGTGGTGGGATGAGTTGGGAGTTTGGGATTGACCTGTATACATGTATATGCATAAAATACATAACTAATAATAACGTGCTGTATAAAAAAATAAATAAAATTTCAAAATTTTAAAAAATAAAATTTAAAAATAAAACAGAAAAAAGTTCTTCCCGTCACACAGATGTATTTATAGGAATGAATTATTTCCATGCTTATATCTATAAATACATAAAAGAGGAATAACATCTAACTTGAAACATAAAAGAAAAAAAAGTGAACCCACGAGTTATACAGAGGAAAACCCTATCACGGCACTTGCTCCAGTGGTAAACAATTCTGAAATTGGTCAGAGGTGGGGAACCATCTCCCATACAGCCAGCAACCCAACCCCCACGCAAGGAGCGTCCTCATTGCAAAGCTGGGGGACCGTGCCGAGGCATCTGTGAGTAAACGTGAGCTGAGCCCCAGGCCAGCTGCTGCTGAACTGTTCCCACCCTTTCCAGGTAAAACACCTGAATATGTACAAGGGCTTGAAAGCCTAGAGGAAGGACCGTGGAGCCACACCAGCGACAGCACGCAGGCCAACTTGGTGCCTGCAGGCCAGCCAGCGTGGTCCTGGACCCTGGCGCTCTTCCAGAAGCTTTCCATTGCCCTGCCTGAGATACCCCTCCTGTCCCGGCCCCCACTGCTTTTTTCCTTCCTCACCTCTGTCCGGAGAGAAATTCCAGCGGAAGGTATGGGTGACACATCCTCTTCTTTACAGGCGGCAGCCTGGCAACTCCTGCAGAAAGGCCAGCAGAACCCCACTCACACCGGGCCACCCACAAAGCTGTGGCCCCTCACTCCCTCCCACCAGCACAGCCCCGAGACTGCTGACGGGGCAGAGAATATGGAGTCAGGCACAGCTTCAGGGGCTATTGCTGCCTGGAGCTCTGTTTATATTGACCTCAACGAGGCACACCTGGGGAGGGCGGGCCGGCAGGGTAAGGCTGCCCAGGTCAGCTAATCCACAACCCTCAGGGAATCACATTGTTGAAAATGGACCCCGCTAAGGCAGAAGAGAAGCCAAGGGAAAAAAGGACACAATGCCATTTGCAGCACCGTAGATGAGTCTAGAAGTAATCACGTGACTTGTAGTAAGTCAGAAAGTGAAAGACACATATCATATCATATCACTTAGAGGTGTTACCTAAAAATGGATACCAGGGCAGATATTTCCACGGAGAAGGGCAATCACAGATTCATTAAACAAACTTATGGTTCACCAATGGAAAGGTGTGAGGATTGGTTTCATTACGATATCGGGGTTAACAGACATATACAAACACAGGTGACATATATAATCACCAAAGACCTACAGAATACCAAGAGAGGACTACTCAACATTCTGTCATAACGTACATGGGAAAAGGATCCCAAGAAGAACAGTCATCTGTATATGTGTAAAAGAACCACATCTTCCACACCTACAACAAGCCAAACATTGTAATCAAACTTGCTGTAATAAAAAATTAAAAAATTAAATTAAAAACACGAACAAGAAGTAGTGAGACAAACGTGAGGGGCTTTCTCCTGGCACATTCCATTCTAAACTCCAATCTAGAACACCACTTCCACTGAGGCTCTCTTGCCCTAGTAACCAGATTTGGTAAGGGTGAACTGCTGCCACCTTGTGGCCGTTTCACACAACAGCAGCTTTAATCCCAACGCTAATGGTCAGTTGATATTCAAAATCATTGCAGGCCTGTAAATGACACCTGCCCTGAAAACAAATCCTGGGGTCACATATCGACCAAAAATTTCAAAGGACGTCCATATTTCAAAACGACCGTTTCAAAAGGCATATTTTACGCACATTAGTGTTCTGCTTCTTTTCCTTTCTTTCCTTTTTTGTTAAAAAACACGGGAATGGAAAAAGGCATCCCTCAGAATGGGCGAAAATCGTTGCAGACGAATCAATGGACAGAGGTTTAATCTTCAATATATATAAACAGCTCATGCAGCTTAATATTAAAAAAAACAAACAACCCAAAAAAAATGGGCAGAAGATCTAAAGAGACGTTTCTTCAAAGGAGACACAGAGATGGCCAAGACGCACATGAAAAGCTGCTCAACAGCACTAATTATTAGAGAAATGCAAATCAAAACTACAATGAGGTATCACCTCACACCTGTTAGAATCGGCATCATCAGAAAATCTACAAACAACCAATTCTGGGGAGGGTGTGGACAAAAGGAGCCCTCTTCCACTATTGGTGGGAATGTAAATTGATACAGTCACTATGGAGAACAGTATGGAGTTTCCTTAAAAATACTAGAAATAGAATTACCATCTGATCCAGCAATCCCACTTCTGGGCATATACCCAGAGAAAACCGTAAATCAAAAAGGCACATTCACCACAAAGTTCGTTGCAGCACTATTTACAATAGCCAGGTAATGGAAGCAACCTAAATGCCCACAGACAGATGAATGGATAAAGATGTGGTACATATATAAAATGGAATATTACTCGGCCATAAAAAGGAATGAAACTGGGTCATTTGTAGAGACATCGATGGATCGAGAGACTGTCATACAGAATGAAGTAAGTCAGAAAGAGGAAAACAAATATTGTATATTAATGCATATATGTGGAGCCTAAAAATGGTACAGATGAACTGGTTTGCAGGGAAGAAATAGAGACACAGAGGTAGAGAACAAACGTATGGACACCAAGTGTGGGAAGCCATGGGGTGGTGGTGGTGGGATGAGTTGGGAGTTTGGGATTGACCTGTATACATGTATATGCATAAAATACATAACTAATAATAACGTGCTGTATAAAAAAATAAATAAAATTTCAAAATTTTAAAAAATAAAATTTAAAAATAAAACAGAAAAAAGTTCTTCCCGTCACACAGATGTATTTATAGGAATGAATTATTTCCATGCTTATATCTATAAATACATAAAAGAGGAATAACATCTAACTTGAAACATAAAAGAAACAAAAAGTGAACCCACGAGTTATACCGAGGAAAACCCTATCACGGCACTTGCTCCAGTGGTAAACAATTCTGAAATTGGTCAGAGGTGGGGAACCATCTCCCATACAGCCAGCAACCCAACCCCCACGCAAGGAGCGTCCTCATTGCAAAGCTGGGGGACCGTGCCGAGGCATCTGTGAGTAAACGTGAGCTGAGCCCCAGGCCAGCTGCTGCTGAACTGTTCCCACCCTTTCCAGGTAAAACACCTGAATATGTACAAGGGCTTGAAAGCCTAGAGGAAGGACCGTGGAGCCACACCAGCGACAGCACGCAGGCCAACTTGGTGCCTGCAGGCCAGCCAGCGTGGTCCTGGACCCTGGCGCTCTTCCAGAAGCTTTCCATTGCCCTGCCTGAGATACCCCTCCTGTCCCGGCCCCCACTGCTTTTTTCTTTCCTCACCTCTGTCCGGAGAGAAATTCCAGCGGAAGGTATGGGTGACACATCCTCTTCTTTACAGGCGGCAGCCTGGCAACTCCTGCAGAAAGGCCAGCAGAACCCCACTCACACCGGGCCACCCACAAAGCTGTGGCCCCTCACTCCCTCCCACCAGCACAGCCCCGAGACTGCTGACGGGGCAGAGAATATGGAGTCAGGCACAGCTTCAGGGGCTATTGCTGCCTGGAGCTCTGTTTATATTGACCTCAACGAGGCACACCTGGGGAGGGCGGGCCGGCAGGGTAAGGCTGCCCAGGTCAGCTAATCCACAACCCTCAGGGAATCACATTGTTGAAAATGGACCCCGCTAAGGCAGAAGAGAAGCCAAGGGAAAAAAGGACACAATGCCATTTGCAGCACCGTAGATGAGTCTAGAAGTAATCATGTGACTTGTAGTAAGTCAGAAAGTGAAAGACACATATCATATCATATCACTTAGAGGTGTTACCTAAAAATGGATACCAGGGCAGATATTTCCACGGAGAAGGGCAATCACAGATTCATTAAACAAACTTATGGTTCACCAATGGAAAGGTGTGAGGATTGGTTTCATTATGATATCGGGGTTAACAGACATATACAAACACAGGTGACATATATAATCACCAAAGACCTACAGAATACCAAGAGAGGACTACTCAACATTCTGTCATAACGTACATGGGAAAAGGATCCCAAGAAGAACAGTCATCTGTATATGTGTAAAAGAACCACATCTTCCACACCTACAACAAGCCAAACATTGTAATCAAACTTGCTGTAATAAAAAATAAAAAAAATTAAATTAAAAACACGAACAAGAAGTAGTGAGACAAACGTGAGGGGCTTTCTCCTGGCACATTCCATTCTAAACTCCAATCTAGAACACCACTTCCACTGAGGCTCTCTTGCCCTAGTAACCAGATTTGGTAAGGGTGAACTGCTGCCACCTTGTGGCCGTTTCACACAACAGCAGCTTTAATCCCAACGCTAATGGTCAGTTGATATTCAAAATCATTGCAGGCCTGTAAATGACACCTGCCCTGAAAACAAATCCTGGGGTCACATATCGACCAAAAATTTCAAAGGACGTCCATATTTCAAAACGACCGTTTCAAAAGGCATATTTTACGCACATTAGTGTTCTGCTTCTTTTCCTTTCTTTCCTTTTTTGTTAAAAAACACGGGAATGGAAAAAGGCATCCCTCAGAATGGGCGAAAATCGTTGCAGACGAATCAATGGACAGAGGTTTAATCTCCAATATATATAAACAGCTCATGCAGCTTAATATTAAAAAAACAAACAACCCAAAAAAAATGGGCAGAAGATCTAAAGAGACGTTTCTTCAAAGGAGACACAGAGATGGCCAAGACGCACATGAAAAGCTGCTCAACAGCACTAATTATTAGAGAAATGCAAATCAAAACTACAATGAGGTATCACCTCACACCTGTTAGAATCGGCATCATCAGAAAATCTACAAACAACCAATTCTGGGGAGGGTGTGGACAAAAGGAGCCCTCTTCCACTATTGGTGGGAATGTAAATTGATACAGTCACTATGGAGAACAGTATGGAGTTTCCTTAAAAATACTAGAAATAGAATTACCATCTGATCCAGCAATCCCACTTCTGGGCATATACCCAGAGAAAACCGTAAATCAAAAAGGCACATTCACCACAAAGTTCGTTGCAGCACTATTTACAATAGCCAGGTAATGGAAGCAACCTAAATGCCCACAGACAGATGAATGGATAAAGATGTGGTACATATATAAAATGGAATATTACTCGGCCATAAAAAGGAATGAAACTGGGTCATTTGTAGAGACATCGATGGATCGAGAGACTGTCATACAGAATGAAGTAAGTCAGAAAGAGGAAAACAAATATTGTATATTAATGCATATATGTGGAGCCTAAAAATGGTACAGATGAACTGGTTTGCAGGGAAGAAATAGAGACACAGAGGTAGAGAACAAACGTATGGACACCAAGTGTGGGAAGCCATGGGGTGGTGGTGGTGGGATGAGTTGGGAGTTTGGGATTGACCTGTATACATGTATATGCATAAAATACATAACTAATAATAACGTGCTGTATAAAAAAATAAATAAAATTTCAAAATTTTAAAAAATAAAATTTAAAAATAAAACAGAAAAAAGTTCTTCCCGTCACACAGATGTATTTATAGGAATGAATTATTTCCATGCTTATATCTATAAATACATAAAAGAGGAATAACATCTAACTTGAAACATAAAAGAAACAAAAAGTGAACCCACGAGTTATACCGAGGAAAACCCTATCACGGCACTTGCTCCAGTGGTAAACAATTCTGAAATTGGTCAGAGGTGGGGAACCATCTCCCATACAGCCAGCAACCCAACCCCCACGCAAGGAGCGTCCTCATTGCAAAGCTGGGGGACCGTGCCGAGGCATCTGTGAGTAAACGTGAGCTGAGCCCCAGGCCAGCTGCTGCTGAACTGTTCCCACCCTTTCCAGGTAAAACACCTGAATATGTACAAGGGCTTGAAAGCCTAGAGGAAGGACCGTGGAGCCACACCAGCGACAGCACGCAGGCCAACTTGGTGCCTGCAGGCCAGCCAGCGTGGTCCTGGACCCTGGCGCTCTTCCAGAAGCTTTCCATTGCCCTGCCTGAGATACCCCTCCTGTCCCGGCCCCCACTGCTTTTTTCTTTCCTCACCTCTGTCCGGAGAGAAATTCCAGCGGAAGGTATGGGTGACACATCCTCTTCTTTACAGGCGGCAGCCTGGCAACTCCTGCAGAAAGGCCAGCAGAACCCCACTCACACCGGGCCACCCACAAAGCTGTGGCCCCTCACTCCCTCCCACCAGCACAGCCCCGAGACTGCTGACGGGGCAGAGAATATGGAGTCAGGCACAGCTTCAGGGGCTATTGCTGCCTGGAGCTCTGTTTATATTGACCTCAACGAGGCACACCTGGGGAGGGCGGGCCGGCAGGGTAAGGCTGCCCAGGTCAGCTAATCCACAACCCTCAGGGAATCACATTGTTGAAAATGGACCCCGCTAAGGCAGAAGAGAAGCCAAGGGAAAAAAGGACACAATGCCATTTGCAGCACCGTAGATGAGTCTAGAAGTAATCATGTGACTTGTAGTAAGTCAGAAAGTGAAAGACACATATCATATCATATCACTTAGAGGTGTTACCTAAAAATGGATACCAGGGCAGATATTTCCACGGAGAAGGGCAATCACAGATTCATTAAACAAACTTATGGTTCACCAATGGAAAGGTGTGAGGATTGGTTTCATTATGATATCGGGGTTAACAGACATATACAAACACAGGTGACATATATAATCACCAAAGACCTACAGAATACCAAGAGAGGACTACTCAACATTCTGTCATAACGTACATGGGAAAAGGATCCCAAGAAGAACAGTCATCTGTATATGTGTAAAAGAACCACATCTTCCACACCTACAACAAGCCAAACATTGTAATCAAACTTGCTGTAATAAAAAATAAAAAAAATTAAATTAAAAACACGAACAAGAAGTAGTGAGACAAACGTGAGGGGCTTTCTCCTGGCACATTCCATTCTAAACTCCAATCTAGAACACCACTTCCACTGAGGCTCTCTTGCCCTAGTAACCAGATTTGGTAAGGGTGAACTGCTGCCACCTTGTGGCCGTTTCACACAACAGCAGCTTTAATCCCAACGCTAATGGTCAGTTGATATTCAAAATCATTGCAGGCCTGTAAATGACACCTGCCCTGAAAACAAATCCTGGGGTCACATATCGACCAAAAATTTCAAAGGACGTCCATATTTCAAAACGACCGTTTCAAAAGGCATATTTTACGCACATTAGTGTTCTGCTTCTTTTCCTTTCTTTCCTTTTTTGTTAAAAAACACGGGAATGGAAAAAGGCATCCCTCAGAATGGGCGAAAATCGTTGCAGACGAATCAATGGACAGAGGTTTAATCTCCAATATATATAAACAGCTCATGCAGCTTAATATTAAAAAAACAAACAACCCAAAAAAATGGGCAGAAGATCTAAAGAGACGTTTCTTCAAAGGAGACACAGAGATGGCCAAGACGCACATGAAAAGCTGCTCAACAGCACTAATTATTAGAGAAATGCAAATCAAAACTACAATGAGGTATCACCTCACACCTTTTAGAATCGGCATCATCAGAAAATCTACAAACAACCAATTCTGGGGAGGGTGTGGACAAAAGGAACCCTCTTCCACTATTGGTGGGAATGTAAATTGATACAGTCCCTATGGAGAACAGTATGGAGTTTCCTTAAAAATACTAGAAATAGAATTACCATCTGATCCAGCAATCCCACTTCTGGGCATATACCCAGAGAAAACCGTATTTCAAAAAGGCACATTCACCACAATGTTCGTTGCAGCACTATTTACAATAGCCAGGTAATGGAAGCAACCTAAATGCCCACAGACAGATGAATGGATAAAGATGTGGTACATATATAAAATGGAATATTACTCGGCCATAAAAAGGAATGAAACTGGGTCATTTGTAGAGACATCGATGGATCGAGAGACTGTCATACAGAATGAAGTAAGTCAGAAAGAGGAAAACAAATATTGTATATTAATGCATATATGTGGAGCCTAAAAATGGTACAGATGAACTGGTTGGCAGGGAAGAAATAGAGACACAGAGGTAGAGAACAAACGTATGGACACCAAGTGTGGGAAGCCATGGGGTGGTGGTGGTGGGATGAGTTGGGAGTTTGGGATTGACCTGTATACATGTATATGCATAAAATACATAACTAATAATAACGTGCTGTATAAAAAATTAAATAAAATTTCAAAATTTTAAAAAATAAAATTTAAAAATAAAACAGAAAAAAGTTCTTCCCGTCACACAGATGTATTTATAGGAATGAATTATTTCCATGCTTATATCTATAAATACATAAAAGAGGAATAACATCTAACTTGAAACATAAAAGAAAAAAAAGTGAACCCACGAGTTATACAGAGGAAAACCCTATCACGGCACTTGCTCCAGTGGTAAACAATTCTGAAATTGGTCAGAGGTGGGGAACCATCTCCCATACAGCCAGCAACCCAATCCCCACGCAAGGAGCGTCCTCATTGCAAAGCTGGGGGACCGTGCCGAGGCATCTGTGAGTAAACGTGAGCTGAGCCCCAGGCCAGCTGCTGCTGAACTGTTCCCACCCTTTCCAGGTAAAACACCTGAATATGTACAAGGGCTTGATAGCCTAGAGGAAGGACCGTGGAGCCACACCAGCGACAGCACGCAGGCCAACTTGGTGCCTGCAGGCCAGCCAGCGTGGTCCTGGACCCTGGCGCTCTTCCAGAAGCTTTCCATTGCCCTGCCTGAGATACCCCTCCTGTCCCGGCCCCCACTGCTTTTTTCTTTCCTCACCTCTGTCCGGAGAGAAATTCCAGCGGAAGGTATGGGTGACACATCCTCTTCTTTACAGGCGGCAGCCTGGCAACTCCTGCAGAAACGCCAGCAGAACCCCACTCACACCGGGCCACCCACAAAGCTGTGGCCCCTCACTCCCTCCCACCAGCATAGCCCCGAGACTGCTGACGGGGCAGAGAATATGGAGTCAGGCACAGCTTCAGGGGCTATTGCTGCCTGGAGCTCTGTTTATATTGACCTCAACGAGGCACACCTGGGGAGGGCAGGCCGGCAGGGTAAGGCTGCCCAGGTCAGCTAATCCACAACCCTCAGGGAATCACATTGTTGAAAATGGACCCTGCTAAGGCAGAAGAGAAGCCAAGGGAAAAAAGGACACAATGCCATTTGCAGCACCGTAGATGAGTCTAGAAGTAATCACGTGACTTGTAGTAAGTCAGAAAGTGAAAGACACATATCATATCATATCACTTAGAGGTGTTACCTAAAAATGGATACCAGGGCAGATATTTCCACGGAGAAGGGCAATCACAGATTCATTAAACAAACTTATGGTTCACCAATGGAAAGGTGTGAGGATTGGTTTCATTACGATATCGGGGTTAACAGACATATACAAACACAGGTGACATATATAATCACCAAAGACCTACAGAATACCAAGAGAGGACTACTCAACATTCTGTCATAACGTACATGGGAAAAGGATCCCAAGAAGAACAGTCATCTGTATATGTGTAAAAGAACCACATCTTCCACACCTACAACAAGCCAAACATTGTAATCAAACTTGCTGTAATAAAAAATAAAAAAAATTAAATTAAAAACACGAACAAGAAGTAGTGAGACAAACGTGAGGGGCTTTCTCCTGGCACATTCCATTCTAAACTCCAATCTAGAACACCACTTCCACTGAGGCTCTCTTGCCCTAGTAACCAGATTTGGTAAGGGTGAACTGCTGCCACCTTGTGGCCGTTTCACACAACAGCAGCTTTAATCCCAACGCTAATGGTCAGTTGATATTCAAAATCATTGCAGGCCTGTAAATGACACCTGCCCTGAAAACAAATCCTGGGGTCACATATCGACCAAAAATTTCAAAGGACGTCCATATTTCAAAACGACCGTTTCAAAAGGCATATTTTACGCACATTAGTGTTCTGCTTCTTTTCCTTTCTTTCCTTTTTTGTTAAAAAACACGGGAATGGAAAAAGGCATCCCTCAGAATGGGCGAAAATCGTTGCAGACGAATCAATGGACAGAGGTTTAATCTCCAATATATATAAACAGCTCATGCAGCTTAATATTAAAAAAACAAACAACCCAAAAAAATGGGCAGAAGATCTAAAGAGACGTTTCTTCAAAGGAGACACAGAGATGGCCAAGACGCACATGAAAAGCTGCTCAACAGCACTAATTATTAGAGAAATGCAAATCAAAACTACAATGAGGTATCACCTCACACCTTTTAGAATCGGCATCATCAGAAAATCTACAAACAACCAATTCTGGGGAGGGTGTGGACAAAAGGAACCCTCTTCCACTATTGGTGGGAATGTAAATTGATACAGTCCCTATGGAGAACAGTATGGAGTTTCCTTAAAAATACTAGAAATAGAATTACCATCTGATTCAGCAATCCCACTTCTGGGCATATACCCAGAGAAAACCGTATTTCAAAAAGGCACATTCACCACAATGTTCGTTGCAGCACTATTTATAATAGCCAGGTAATGGAAGCAACCTAAATGCCCACAGACAGATGAATGGATAAAGATGTGGTACATATATAAAATGGAATATTACTCGGCCATAAAAAGGAATGAAACTGGGTCATTTGTAGAGACATCGATGGATCGAGAGACTGTCATACAGAATGAAGTAAGTCAGAAAGAGGAAAACAAATATTGTATATTAATGCATATATGTGGAGCCTAAAAATGGTACAGATGAACTGGTTTGCAGGGAAGAAATAGAGACACAGAGGTAGAGAACAAACGTATGGACACCAAGTGTGGGAAGCCATGGGGTGGTGGTGGTGGGATGAGTTGGGAGTTTGGGATTGACCTGTATACATGTATATGCATAAAATACATAACTAATAATAACGTGCTGTATAAAAAAATAAATAAAATTTCAAAATTTTAAAAAATAAAATTTAAAAATAAAACAGAAAAAAGTTCTTCCCGTCACACAGATGTATTTATAGGAATGAATTATTTCCATGCTTATATCTATAAATACATAAAAGAGGAATAACATCTAACTTGAAACATAAAAGAAAAAAAAGTGAACCCACGAGTTATACAGAGGAAAACCCTATCACGGCACTTGCTCCAGTGGTAAACAATTCTGAAATTGGTCAGAGGTGGGGAACCATCTCCCATACAGCCAGCAACCCAACCCCCACGCAAGGAGCGTCCTCATTGCAAAGCTGGGGGACCGTGCCGAGGCATCTGTGAGTAAACGTGAGCTGAGCCCCAGGCCAGCTGCTGCTGAACTGTTCCCACCCTTTCCAGGTAAAACACCTGAATATGTACAAGGGCTTGAAAGCCTAGAGGAAGGACCGTGGAGCCACACCAGCGACAGCACGCAGGCCAACTTGGTGCCTGCAGGCCAGCCAGCGTGGTCCTGGACCCTGGCGCTCTTCCAGAAGCTTTCCATTGCCCTGCCTGAGATACCCCTCCTGTCCCGGCCCCCACTGCTTTTTTCCTTCCTCACCTCTGTCCGGAGAGAAATTCCAGCGGAAGGTATGGGTGACACATCCTCTTCTTTACAGGCGGCAGCCTGGCAACTCCTGCAGAAAGGCCAGCAGAACCCCACTCACACCGGGCCACCCACAAAGCTGTGGCCCCTCACTCCCTCCCACCAGCACAGCCCCGAGACTGCTGACGGGGCAGAGAATATGGAGTCAGGCACAGCTTCAGGGGCTATTGCTGCCTGGAGCTCTGTTTATATTGACCTCAACGAGGCACACCTGGGGAGGGCGGGCCGGCAGGGTAAGGCTGCCCAGGTCAGCTAATCCACAACCCTCAGGGAATCACATTGTTGAAAATGGACCCCGCTAAGGCAGAAGAGAAGCCAAGGGAAAAAAGGACACAATGCCATTTGCAGCACCGTAGATGAGTCTAGAAGTAATCACGTGACTTGTAGTAAGTCAGAAAGTGAAAGACACATACCATATCATATCACTTATAGGTGTTACCTAAAAATGGATACCAGGGCAGATATTTCCACGGAGAAGGGCAATCACAGATTCATTAAACAAACTTATGGTTCACCAATGGAAAGGTGTGAGGATTGGTTTCATTACGATATCGGGGTTAACAGACATATACAAACACAGGTGACATATATAATCACCAAAGACCTACAGAATACCAAGAGAGGACTACTCAACATTCTGTCATAACGTACATGGGAAAAGGATCCCAAGAAGAACAGTCATCTGTATATGTGTAAAAGAACCACATCTTCCACACCTACAACAAGCCAAACATTGTAATCAAACTTGCTGTAATAAAAAATAAAAAAATTAACTTAAAAACACGAACAAGAAGTAGTGAGACAAACGTGAGGGGCTTTCTCCTGGAACATTCCATTCTAAACTCCAATCTAGAACACCACTTCCACTGAGGCTCTCTTGCCCTAGTAACCAGATTTGGTAAGGGTGAACTGCTGCCACCTTGTGGCCGTTTCACACAACAGCAGCTTTAATCCCAACGCTAATGGTCAGTTGATATTCAAAATCATTGCAGGCCTGTAAATGACACCTGCCCTGAAAACAAATCCTGGGGTCACATATCGACCAAAAATTTCAAAGGACGTCCATATTTCAAAACGACCGTTTCAAAAGGCATATTTTACGCACATTAGTGTTCTGCTTCTTTTCCTTTCTTTCCTTTTTTGTTAAAAAACACGGGAATGGAAAAAGGCATCCCTCAGAATGGGCGAAAATCGTTGCAGACGAATCAATGGACAGAGGTTTAATCTCCAATATATATAAACAGCTCATGCAGCTTAATATTAAGAAAACAAACAACCCAAAAAAATGGGCAGAAGATCTAAAGAGACGTTTCTTCAAAGGAGACACAGAGATGGCCAAGACGCACATGAAAAGCTGCTCAACAGCACTAATTATTAGAGAAATGCAAATCAAAACTACAATGAGGTATCACCTCACACCTGTTAGAATCGGCATCATCAGAAAATCTACAAACAACCAATTCTGGGGAGGGTGTGGACAAAAGGAGCCCTCTTCCACTACTGGTGGGAATGTAAATTGATACAGTCACTATGGAGAACAGTATGGAGTTTCCTTAAAAAAACTAGAAATAGAATTACCATCTGATCCAGCAATCCCACTTCTGGGCATATACCCAGAGAAAACCGTATTTCAAAAAGGCACATTCACCACAATGTTCGTTGCAGCACTATTTACAATAGCCAGGTAATGGAAGCAACCTAAATGCCCACAGACAGATGAATGGATAAAGATGTGGTACATATATAAAATGGAGTATTACTCGGCCATAAAAAGGAATGAAACTGGGTCATTTGTAGAGACATCGATGGATCGAGAGACTGTCATACAGAATGAAGTAAGTCAGAAAGAGGAAAACAAATATTGTATATTAATGCATATATGTGGAGCCTAAAAATGGTACAGATGAACTGGTTTGCAGGGAAGAATTAGAGACACAGAGGTAGAGAACAAACGTATGGACACCAAGTGTGGGAAGCCATGGGGTGGTGGTGGTGGGATGAGTTGGGAGTTTGGGATTGACCTGTATACATGTATATGCATAAAATACATAACTAATAATAACGTGCTGTATAAAAAAATAAATAAAATTTCAAAATTTTAAAAAATAAAATTTAAAAATAAAACAGAAAAAAGTTCTTCCCGTCACACAGATGTATTTATAGGAATGAATTATTTCCATGCTTATATCTATAAATACATAAAAGAGGAATAACATCTAACTTGAAACATAAAAGAAAAAAAAAGTGAACCCACGAGTTATACAGAGGAAAACCCTATCACGGCACTTGCTCCAGTGGTAAACAATTCTGAAATTGGTCAGAGGTGGGGAACCATCTCCCATACAGCCAGCAACCCAACCCCCACGCAAGGAGCGTCCTCATTGCAAAGCTGGGGGACCGTGCCGAGGCATCTGTGAGTAAACGTGAGCTGAGCCCCAGGCCAGCTGCTGCTGAACTGTTCCCACCCTTTCCAGGTAAAACACCTGAATATGTACAAGGGCTTGAAAGCCTAGAGGAAGGACCGTGGAGCCACACCAGCGACAGCACGCAGGCCAACTTGGTGCCTGCAGGCCAGCCAGCGTGGTCCTGGACCCTGGCGCTCTTCCAGAAGCTTTCCATTGCCCTGCCTGAGATACCCCTCCTGTCCCGGCCCCCACTGCTTTTTTCCTTCCTCACCTCTGTCCGGAGAGAAATTCCAGCGGAAGGTATGGGTGACACATCCTCTTCTTTACAGGCGGCAGCCTGGCAACTCCTGCAGAAAGGCCAGCAGAACCCCACTCACACCGGGCCACCCACAAAGCTGTGGCCCCTCACTCCCTCCCACCAGCACAGCCCCGAGACTGCTGACGGGGCAGAGAATATGGAGTCAGGCACAGCTTCAGGGGCTATTGCTGCCTGGAGCTCTGTTTATATTGACCTCAACGAGGCACACCTGGGGAGGGCGGGCCGGCAGGGTAAGGCTGCCCAGGTCAGCTAATCCACAACCCTCAGGGAATCACATTGTTGAAAATGGACCCCGCTAAGGCAGAAGAGAAGCCAAGGGAAAAAAGGACACAATGCCATTTGCAGCACCGTAGATGAGTCTAGAAGTAATCATGTGACTTGTAGTAAGTCAGAAAGTGAAAGACACATATCATATCATATCACTTAGAGGTGTTACCTAAAAATGGATACCAGGGCAGATATTTCCACGGAGAAGGGCAATCACAGATTCATTAAACAAACTTATGGTTCACCAATGGAAAGGTGTGAGGATTGGTTTCATTATGATATCGGGGTTAACAGACATATACAAACACAGGTGACATATATAATCACCAAAGACCTACAGAATACCAAGAGAGGACTACTCAACATTCTGTCATAACGTACATGGGAAAAGGATCCCAAGAAGAACAGTCATCTGTATATGTGTAAAAGAACCACATCTTCCACACCTACAACAAGCCAAACATTGTAATCAAACTTGCTGTAATAAAAAATAAAAAAAATTAAATTAAAAACACGAACAAGAAGTAGTGAGACAAACGTGAGGGGCTTTCTCCTGGCACATTCCATTCTAAACTCCAATCTAGAACACCACTTCCACTGAGGCTCTCTTGCCCTAGTAACCAGATTTGGTAAGGGTGAACTGCTGCCACCTTGTGGCCGTTTCACACAACAGCAGCTTTAATCCCAACGCTAATGGTCAGTTGATATTCAAAATCATTGCAGGCCTGTAAATGACACCTGCCCTGAAAACAAATCCTGGGGTCACATATCGACCAAAAATTTCAAAGGACGTCCATATTTCAAAACGACCGTTTCAAAAGGCATATTTTACGCACATTAGTGTTCTGCTTCTTTTCCTTTCTTTCCTTTTTTGTTAAAAAACACGGGAATGGAAAAAGGCATCCCTCAGAATGGGCGAAAATCGTTGCAGACGAATCAATGGACAGAGGTTTAATCTCCAATATATATAAACAGCTCATGCAGCTTAATATTAAAAAAACAAACAACCCAAAAAAATGGGCAGAAGATCTAAAGAGACGTTTCTTCAAAGGAGACACAGAGATGGCCAAGACGCACATGAAAAGCTGCTCAACAGCACTAATTATTAGAGAAATGCAAATCAAAACTACAATGAGGTATCACCTCACACCTTTTAGAATCGGCATCATCAGAAAATCTACAAACAACCAATTCTGGGGAGGGTGTGGACAAAAGGAACCCTCTTCCACTATTGGTGGGAATGTAAATTGATACAGTCCCTATGGAGAACAGTATGGAGTTTCCTTAAAAATACTAGAAATAGAATTACCATCTGATCCAGCAATCCCACTTCTGGGCATATGCCCAGAGAAAACCGTATTTCAAAAAGGCACATTCACCACAATGTTCGTTGCAGCACTATTTACAATAGCCAGGTAATGGAAGCAACCTAAATGCCCACAGACAGATGAATGGATAAAGATGTGGTACATATATAAAATGGAATATTACTCGGCCATAAAAAGGAATGAAACTGGGTCATTTGTAGAGACATCGATGGATCGAGAGACTGTCATACAGAATGAAGTAAGTCAGAAAGAGGAAAACAAATATTGTATATTAATGCATATATGTGGAGCCTAAAAATGGTACAGATGAACTGGTTTGCAGGGAAGAAATAGAGACACAGAGGTAGAGAACAAACGTATGGACACCAAGTGTGGGAAGCCATGGGGTGGTGGTGGTGGGATGAGTTGGGAGTTTGGGATTGACCTGTATACATGTATATGCATAAAATACATAACTAATAATAACGTGCTGTATAAAAAATTAAATAAAATTTCAAAATTTTAAAAAATAAAATTTAAAAATAAAACAGAAAAAAGTTCTTCCCGTCACACAGATGTATTTATAGGAATGAATTATTTCCATGCTTATATCTATAAATACATAAAAGAGGAATAACATCTAACTTGAAACATAAAAGAAAAAAAAGTGAACCCACGAGTTATACAGAGGAAAACCCTATCACGGCACTTGCTCCAGTGGTAAACAATTCTGAAATTGGTCAGAGGTGGGGAACCATCTCCCATACAGCCAGCAACCCAACCCCCACGCAAGGAGCGTCCTCATTGCAAAGCTGGGGGACCGTGCCGAGGCATCTGTGAGTAAACGTGAGCTGAGCCCCAGGCCAGCTGCTGCTGAACTGTTCCCACCCTTTCCAGGTAAAACACCTGAATATGTACAAGGGCTTGATAGCCTAGAGGAAGGACCGTGGAGCCACACCAGCGACAGCACGCAGGCCAACTTGGTGCCTGCAGGCCAGCCAGCGTGGTCCTGGACCCTGGCGCTCTTCCAGAAGCTTTCCATTGCCCTGCCTGAGATACCCCTCCTGTCCCGGCCCCCACTGCTTTTTTCTTTCCTCACCTCTGTCCGGAGAGAAATTCCAGCGGAAGGTATGGGTGACACATCCTCTTCTTTACAGGCGGCAGCCTGGCAACTCCTGCAGAAACGCCAGCAGAACCCCACTCACACCGGGCCACCCACAAAGCTGTGGCCCCTCACTCCCTCCCACCAGCATAGCCCCGAGACTGCTGACGGGGCAGAGAATATGGAGTCAGGCACAGCTTCAGGGGCTATTGCTGCCTGGAGCTCTGTTTATATTGACCTCAACGAGGCACACCTGGGGAGGGCAGGCCGGCAGGGTAAGGCTGCCCAGGTCAGCTAATCCACAACCCTCAGGGAATCACATTGTTGAAAATGGACCCCGCTAAGGCAGAAGAGAAGCCAAGGGAAAAAAGGACACAATGCCATTTGCAGCACCGTAGATGAGTCTAGAAGTAATCACGTGACTTGTAGTAAGTCAGAAAGTGAAAGACACATATCATATCATATCACTTAGAGGTGTTACCTAAAAATGGATACCAGGGCAGATATTTCCACGGAGAAGGGCAATCACAGATTCATTAAACAAACTTATGGTTCACCAATGGAAAGGTGTGAGGATTGGTTTCATTACGATATCGGGGTTAACAGACATATACAAACACAGGTGACATATATAATCACCAAAGACCTACAGAATACCAAGAGAGGACTACTCAACATTCTGTCATAACGTACATGGGAAAAGGATCCCAAGAAGAACAGTCATCTGTATATGTGTAAAAGAACCACATCTTCCACACCTACAACAAGCCAAACATTGTAATCAAACTTGCTGTAATAAAAAATAAAAAAAATTAAATTAAAAACACGAACAAGAAGTAGTGAGACAAACGTGAGGGGCTTTCTCCTGGCACATTCCATTCTAAACTCCAATCTAGAACACCACTTCCACTGAGGCTCTCTTGCCCTAGTAACCAGATTTGGTAAGGGTGAACTGCTGCCACCTTGTGGCCGTTTCACACAACAGCAGCTTTAATCCCAACGCTAATGGTCAGTTGATATTCAAAATCATTGCAGGCCTGTAAATGACACCTGCCCTGAAAACAAATCCTGGGGTCACATATCGACCAAAAATTTCAAAGGACGTCCATATTTCAAAACGACCGTTTCAAAAGGCATATTTTACGCACATTAGTGTTCTGCTTCTTTTCCTTTCTTTCCTTTTTTGTTAAAAAACACGGGAATGGAAAAAGGCATCCCTCAGAATGGGCGAAAATCGTTGCAGACGAATCAATGGACAGAGGTTTAATCTCCAATATATATAAACAGCTCATGCAGCTTAATATTAAAAAAACAAACAACCCAAAAAAATGGGCAGAAGATCTAAAGAGACGTTTCTTCAAAGGAGACACAGAGATGGCCAAGACGCACATGAAAAGCTGCTCAACAGCACTAATTATTAGAGAAATGCAAATCAAAACTACAATGAGGTATCACCTCACACCTTTTAGAATCGGCATCATCAGAAAATCTACAAACAACCAATTCTGGGGAGGGTGTGGACAAAAGGAACCCTCTTCCACTATTGGTGGGAATGTAAATTGATACAGTCCCTATGGAGAACAGTATGGAGTTTCCTTAAAAATACTAGAAATAGAATTACCATCTGATTCAGCAATCCCACTTCTGGGCATATACCCAGAGAAAACCGTATTTCAAAAAGGCACATTCACCACAATGTTCGTTGCAGCACTATTTATAATAGCCAGGTAATGGAAGCAACCTAAATGCCCACAGACAGATGAATGGATAAAGATGTGGTACATATATAAAATGGAATATTACTCGGCCATAAAAAGGAATGAAACTGGGTCATTTGTAGAGACATCGATGGATCGAGAGACTGTCATACAGAATGAAGTAAGTCAGAAAGAGGAAAACAAATATTGTATATTAATGCATATATGTGGAGCCTAAAAATGGTACAGATGAACTGGTTTGCAGGGAAGAAATAGAGACACAGAGGTAGAGAACAAACGTATGGACACCAAGTGTGGGAAGCCATGGGGTGGTGGTGGTGGGATGAGTTGGGAGTTTGGGATTGACCTGTATACATGTATATGCATAAAATACATAACTAATAATAACGTGCTGTATAAAAAAATAAATAAAATTTCAAGATTTTAAAAAATAAAATTTAAAAATAAAACAGAAAAAAGTTCTTCCCGTCACACAGATGTATTTATAGGAATGAATTATTTCCATGCTTATATCTATAAATACATAAAAGAGGAATAACATCTAACTTGAAACATAAAAGAAAAAAAAGTGAACCCACGAGTTATACAGAGGAAAACCCTATCACGGCACTTGCTCCAGTGGTAAACAATTCTGAAATTGGTCAGAGGTGGGGAACCATCTCCCATACAGCCAGCAACCCAACCCCCACGCAAGGAGCGTCCTCATTGCAAAGCTGGGGGACCGTGCCGAGGCATCTGTGAGTAAACGTGAGCTGAGCCCCAGGCCAGCTGCTGCTGAACTGTTCCCACCCTTTCCAGGTAAAACACCTGAATATGTACAAGGGCTTGAAAGCCTAGAGGAAGGACCGTGGAGCCACACCAGCGACAGCACGCAGGCCAACTTGGTGCCTGCAGGCCAGCCAGCGTGGTCCTGGACCCTGGCGCTCTTCCAGAAGCTTTCCATTGCCCTGCCTGAGATACCCCTCCTGTCCCGGCCCCCACTGCTTTTTTCCTTCCTCACCTCTGTCCGGAGAGAAATTCCAGCGGAAGGTATGGGTGACACATCCTCTTCTTTACAGGCGGCAGCCTGGCAACTCCTGCAGAAAGGCCAGCAGAACCCCACTCACACCGGGCCACCCACAAAGCTGTGGCCCCTCACTCCCTCCCACCAGCACAGCCCCGAGACTGCTGACGGGGCAGAGAATATGGAGTCAGGCACAGCTTCAGGGGCTATTGCTGCCTGGAGCTCTGTTTATATTGACCTCAACGAGGCACACCTGGGGAGGGCGGGCCGGCAGGGTAAGGCTGCCCAGGTCAGCTAATCCACAACCCTCAGGGAATCACATTGTTGAAAATGGACCCCGCTAAGGCAGAAGAGAAGCCAAGGGAAAAAAGGACACAATGCCATTTGCAGCACCGTAGATGAGTCTAGAAGTAATCACGTGACTTGTAGTAAGTCAGAAAGTGAAAGACACATACCATATCATATCACTTATAGGTGTTACCTAAAAATGGATACCAGGGCAGATATTTCCACGGAGAAGGGCAATCACAGATTCATTAAACAAACTTATGGTTCACCAATGGAAAGGTGTGAGGATTGGTTTCATTACGATATCGGGGTTAACAGACATATACAAACACAGGTGACATATATAATCACCAAAGACCTACAGAATACCAAGAGAGGACTACTCAACATTCTGTCATAACGTACATGGGAAAAGGATCCCAAGAAGAACAGTCATCTGTATATGTGTAAAAGAACCACATCTTCCACACCTACAACAAGCCAAACATTGTAATCAAACTTGCTGTAATAAAAAATAAAAAAATTAACTTAAAAACACGAACAAGAAGTAGTGAGACAAACGTGAGGGGCTTTCTCCTGGAACATTCCATTCTAAACTCCAATCTAGAACACCACTTCCACTGAGGCTCTCTTGCCCTAGTAACCAGATTTGGTAAGGGTGAACTGCTGCCACCTTGTGGCCGTTTCACACAACAGCAGCTTTAATCCCAACGCTAATGGTCAGTTGATATTCAAAATCATTGCAGGCCTGTAAATGACACCTGCCCTGAAAACAAATCCTGGGGTCACATATCGACCAAAAATTTCAAAGGACGTCCATATTTCAAAACGACCGTTTCAAAAGGCATATTTTACGCACATTAGTGTTCTGCTTCTTTTCCTTTCTTTCCTTTTTTGTTAAAAAACACGGGAATGGAAAAAGGCATCCCTCAGAATGGGCGAAAATCGTTGCAGACGAATCAATGGACAGAGGTTTAATCTCCAATATATATAAACAGCTCATGCAGCTTAATATTAAGAAAACAAACAACCCAAAAAAATGGGCAGAAGATCTAAAGAGACGTTTCTTCAAAGGAGACACAGAGATGGCCAAGACGCACATGAAAAGCTGCTCAACAGCACTAATTATTAGAGAAATGCAAATCAAAACTACAATGAGGTATCACCTCACACCTGTTAGAATCGGCATCATCAGAAAATCTACAAACAACCAATTCTGGGGAGGGTGTGGACAAAAGGAGCCCTCTTCCACTACTGGTGGGAATGTAAATTGATACAGTCACTATGGAGAACAGTATGGAGTTTCCTTAAAAAAACTAGAAATAGAATTACCATCTGATCCAGCAATCCCACTTCTGGGCATATACCCAGAGAAAACCGTATTTCAAAAAGGCACATTCACCACAATGTTCGTTGCAGCACTATTTACAATAGCCAGGTAATGGAAGCAACCTAAATGCCCACAGACAGATGAATGGATAAAGATGTGGTACATATATAAAATGGAGTATTACTCGGCCATAAAAAGGAATGAAACTGGGTCATTTGTAGAGACATCGATGGATCGAGAGACTGTCATACAGAATGAAGTAAGTCAGAAAGAGGAAAACAAATATTGTATATTAATGCATATATGTGGAGCCTAAAAATGGTACAGATGAACTGGTTTGCAGGGAAGAATTAGAGACACAGAGGTAGAGAACAAACGTATGGACACCAAGTGTGGGAAGCCATGGGGTGGTGGTGGTGGGATGAGTTGGGAGTTTGGGATTGACCTGTATACATGTATATGCATAAAATACATAACTAATAATAACGTGCTGTATAAAAAAATAAATAAAATTTCAAAATTTTAAAAAATAAAATTTAAAAATAAAACAGAAAAAAGTTCTTCCCGTCACACAGATGTATTTATAGGAATGAATTATTTCCATGCTTATATCTATAAATACATAAAAGAGGAATAACATCTAACTTGAAACATAAAAGAAAAAAAAAGTGAACCCACGAGTTATACAGAGGAAAACCCTATCACGGCACTTGCTCCAGTGGTAAACAATTCTGAAATTGGTCAGAGGTGGGGAACCATCTCCCATACAGCCAGCAACCCAACCCCCACGCAAGGAGCGTCCTCATTGCAAAGCTGGGGGACCGTGCCGAGGCATCTGTGAGTAAACGTGAGCTGAGCCCCAGGCCAGCTGCTGCTGAACTGTTCCCACCCTTTCCAGGTAAAACACCTGAATATGTACAAGGGCTTGAAAGCCTAGAGGAAGGACCGTGGAGCCACACCAGCGACAGCACGCAGGCCAACTTGGTGCCTGCAGGCCAGCCAGCGTGGTCCTGGACCCTGGCGCTCTTCCAGAAGCTTTCCATTGCCCTGCCTGAGATACCCCTCCTGTCCCGGCCCCCACTGCTTTTTTCCTTCCTCACCTCTGTCCGGAGAGAAATTCCAGCGGAAGGTATGGGTGACACATCCTCTTCTTTACAGGCGGCAGCCTGGCAACTCCTGCAGAAAGGCCAGCAGAACCCCACTCACACCGGGCCACCCACAAAGCTGTGGCCCCTCACTCCCTCCCACCAGCACAGCCCCGAGACTGCTGACGGGGCAGAGAATATGGAGTCAGGCACAGCTTCAGGGGCTATTGCTGCCTGGAGCTCTGTTTATATTGACCTCAACGAGGCACACCTGGGGAGGGCGGGCCGGCAGGGTAAGGCTGCCCAGGTCAGCTAATCCACAACCCTCAGGGAATCACATTGTTGAAAATGGACCCCGCTAAGGCAGAAGAGAAGCCAAGGGAAAAAAGGACACAATGCCATTTGCAGCACCGTAGATGAGTCTAGAAGTAATCACGTGACTTGTAGTAAGTCAGAAAGTGAAAGACACATATCATATCATATCACTTAGAGGTGTTACCTAAAAATGGATACCAGGGCAGATATTTCCACGGAGAAGGGCAATCACAGATTCATTAAACAAACTTATGGTTCACCAATGGAAAGGTGTGAGGATTGGTTTCATTACGATATCGGGGTTAACAGACATATACAAACACAGGTGACATATATAATCACCAAAGACCTTCAGAATACCAAGAGAGGACTACTCAACATTCTGTCATAACGTACATGGGAAAAGGATCCCAAGAAGAACAGTCATCTGTATATGTGTAAAAGAACCACATCTTCCACACCTACAACAAGCCAAACATTGTAATCAAACTTGCTGTAATAAAAAATAAAAAAAATTAAATTAAAAACACGAACAAGAAGTAGTGAGACAAACGTGAGGGGCTTTCTCCTGGCACATTCCATTCTAAACTCCAATCTAGAACACCACTTCCACTGAGGCTCTCTTGCCCTAGTAACCAGATATGGTAAGGGTGAACTGCTGCCACCTTGTGGCCGTTTCACACAACAGCAGCTTTAATCCCAACGCTAATGGTCAGTTGATATTCAAAATCATTGCAGGCCTGTAAATGACACCTGCCCTGAAAACAAATCCTGGGGTCACATATCGACCAAAAATTTCAAAGGACGTCCATATTTCAAAACGACCGTTTCAAAAGGCATATTTTACGCACATTAGTGTTCTGCTTCTTTTCCTTTCTTTCCTTTTTTGTTAAAAAACACGGGAATGGAAAAAGGCATCCCTCAGAATGGGCGAAAATCGTTGCAGACGAATCAATGGACAGAGGTTTAATCTCCAATATATATAAACAGCTCATGCAGCTTAATATTAAGAAAACAAACAACCCAAAAAAATGGGCAGAAGATCTAAAGAGACGTTTCTTCAAAGGAGACACAGAGATGGCCAAGACGCACATGAAAAGCTGCTCAACAGCACTAATTATTAGAGAAATGCAAATCAAAACTACAATGAGGTATCACCTCACACCTGTTAGAATCGGCATCATCAGAAAATCTACAAACAACCAATTCTGGGGAGGGTGTGGACAAAAGGAGCCCTCTTCCACTATTGATGGGAATGTAAATTGATACAGTCACTATGGAGAACAGTATGGAGTTTCCTTAAAAAAACTAGAAATAGAATTACCATCTGATCCAGCAATCCCACTTCTGGGCATATACCCAGAGAAAACCGTATTTCAAAAAGGCACATTCACCACAATGTTCGTTGCAGCACTATTTACAATAGCCAGGTAATGGAAGCAACCTAAATGCCCACAGACAGATGAATGGATAAAGATGTGGTACATATATAAAATGGAATATTACTCGGCCATTAAAAGGAATGAAACTGGGTCATCTGTAGAGTCATCGATGGATCGAGAGACTGTCATACAGAATGAAGTAAGTCAGAAAGAGGAAAACAAATATTCTATATTAATGCATATATGTGGAGCCTAAAAATGGTACAGATGAACTGGTTTGCAGGGAAGAAATAGAGACACAGAGGTAGAGAACAAACGTATGGACACCAAGTGTGGGAAGCCATGGGGTGGTGGTGGTGGGATGAGTTGGTAGTTTGGGATTGACCTGTATACATGTATATGCATAAAATACATAACTAATAATAACGTGCTGTATAAAAAAATAAATAAAATTTCAAAATTTTAAAAAATAAAATTTAAAAATAAAACAGAAAAAAGTTCTTCCCGTCACACAGATGTATTTATAGGAATGAATTATTTCCATGCTTATATCTATAAATACATAAAAGAGGAATAACATCTAACTTGAAACATAAAAGAAAAAAAAGTGAACCCACGAGTTATACAGAGGAAAACCCTATCACGGCACTTGCTCCAGTGGTAAACAATTCTGAAATTGGTCAGAGGTGGGGAACCATCTCCCATACAGCCAGCAACCCAACCCCCACGCAAGGAGCGTCCTCATTGCAAAGCTGGGGGACCGGGCCGAGGCATCTGTGAGTAAACGTGAGCTGAGCCCCAGGCCAGCTGCTGCTGAACTGTTCCCACCCTTTCCAGGTAAAACACCTGAATATGTACAAGGGCTTGAAAGCCTAGAGGAAGGACCGTGGAGCCACACCAGCGACAGCACGCAGGCCAACTTGGTGCCTGCAGGCCAGCCAGCGTGGTCCTGGACCCTGGCGCTCTTCCAGAAGCTTTCCATTGCCCTGCCTGAGATACCCCTCCTGTCCCGGCCCCCACTGCTTTTTTCTTTCCTCACCTCTGTCCGGAGAGAAATTCCAGCGGAAGGTATGGGTGACACATCCTCTTCTTTACAGGCGGCAGCCTGGCAACTCCTGCAGAAAGGCCAGCAGAACCCCACTCACACCGGGCCACCCACAAAGCTGTGGCCCCTCACTCCCTCCCACCAGCACAGCCCCGAGACTGCTGACGGGGCAGAGAATATGGAGTCAGGCACAGCTTCAGGGGCTATTGCTGCCTGGAGCTCTGTTTATATTGACCTCAACGAGGCACACCTGGGGAGGGCGGGCCGGCAGGGTAAGGCTGCCCAGGTCAGCTAATCCACAACCCTCAGGGAATCACATTGTTGAAAATGGACCCCGCTAAGGCAGAAGAGAAGCCAAGGGAAAAAAGGACACAATGCCATTTGCAGCACCGTAGATGAGTCTAGAAGTAATCACGTGACTTGTAGTAAGTCAAAAAGTGAAAGACACATATCATATCATATCACTTAGAGGTGTTACCTAAAAATGGATACCAGGGCAGATATTTCCACGGAGAAGGGCAATCACAGATTCATTAAACAAACTTATGGTTCACCAATGGAAAGGTGTGAGGATTGGTTTCATTATGATATCGGGGTTAACAGACATATACAAACACAGGTGACATATATAATCACCAAAGACCTACAGAATACCAAGAGAGGACTACTCAACATTCTGTCATAACGTACATGGGAAAAGGATCCCAAGAAGAACAGTCATCTGTATATGTGTAAAAGAACCACATCTTCCACACCTACAACAAGCCAAAGATTGTAATCAAACTTGCTGTAATAAAAAATAAAAAAAATTAAATTAAAAACACGAACAAGAAGTAGTGAGACAAACGTGAGGGGCTTTCTCCTGGCACATTCCATTCTAAACTCCAATCTAGAACCCCACTTCCACTGAGGCTCTCTTGCCCTAGTAACCAGATTTGGTAAGGGTGAACTGCTGCCACCTTGTGGCCGTTTCACACAACAGCAGCTTTAATCCCAACGCTAATGGTCAGTTGATATTCAAAATCATTGCAGGCCTGTAAATGACACCTGCCCTGAAAACAAATCCTGGGGTCACATATCGACCAAAAATTTCAAAGGACATCCATATTTCAAAACGACCGTTTCAAAAGGCATATTTTACGCACATTAGTGTTCTGCTTCTTTTCCTTTCTTTCCTTTTTTGTTAAAAAACACGGGAATGGAAAAAGGCATCCCTCAGAATGGGCGAAAATCGTTGCAGACGAATCAATGGACAGAGGTTTAATCTCCAATATATATAAACAGCTCATGCAGCTTAATATTAAGAAAACAAACAACCCAAAAAAATGGGCAGAAGATCTAAAGAGACGTTTCTTCAAAGGAGACACAGAGATGGCCAAGACGCACATGAAAAGCTGCTCAACAGCACTAATTATTAGAGAAATGCAAATCAAAACTACAATGAGGTATCACCTCACACCTGTTAGAATCGGCATCATCAGAAAATCTACAAACAACCAATTCTGGGGAGGGTGTGGACAAAAGGAGCCCTCTTCCACTATTGGTGGGAATGTAAATTGATACAGTCACTATGGAGAACAGTATGGAGTTTCCTTAAAAAAACTAGAAATAGAATTACCATCTGATCCAGCAATCCCACTTCTGGGCATATACCCAGAGAAAACCGTATTTCAAAAAGGCACATTCACCACAATGTTCGTTGCAGCACTATTTACAATAGCCAGGTAATGGAAGCAACCTAAATGCCCACAGACAGATGAATGGATAAAGATGTGGTACATATATAAAATGGAATATTACTCGGCCATTAAAAGGAATGAAACTGGGTCATTTGTAGAGACATCGATGGATCGAGAGACTGTCATACAGAATGAAGTAAGTCAGAAAGAGGAAAACAAATATTGTATATTAATGCATATATGTGGAGCCTAAAAATGGTACAGATGAACTGGTTTGCAGGGAAGAAATAGAGACACAGAGGTAGAGAACAAACGTATGGACACCAAGTGTGGGAAGCCATGGGGTGGTGGTGGTGGGATGAGTTGGGAGTTTGGGATTGACCTGTATACATGTATATGCATAAAATACATAACTAATAATAACGTGCTGTATAAAAAAATAAATAAAATTTCAAAATTTTAAAAAATAAAATTTAAAAATAAAACAGAAAAAAGTTCTTCCCGTCACACAGATGTATTTATAGGAATGAATTATTTCCATGCTTCTATCTATAAATACATAAAAGAGGAATAACATCTAACTTGAAACATAAAAGAAAAAAAAAGTGAACCCACGAGTTATACAGAGGAAAACCCTATCACGGCACTTGCTCCAGTGGTAAACAATTCTGAAATTGGTCAGAGGTGGGGAACCATCTCCCATACAGCCAGCAACCCAACCCCCACGCAAGGAGCGTCCTCATTGCAAAGCTGGGGGACCGTGCCGAGGCATCTGTGAGTAAACGTGAGCTGAGCCCCAGGCCAGCTGCTGCTGAACTGTTCCCACCCTTTCCAGGTAAAACACCTGAATATGTACAAGGGCTTGAAAGCCTAGAGGAAGGACCGTGGAGCCACACCAGCGACAGCACGCAGGCCAACTTGGTGCCTGCAGGCCAGCCAGCGTGGTCCTGGACCCTGGCGCTCTTCCAGAAGCTTTCCATTGCCCTGCCTGAGATACCCCTCCTGTCCCGGCCCCCACTGCTTTTTTCCTTCCTCACCTCTGTCCGGAGAGAAATTCCAGCGGAAGGTATGGGTGACACATCCTCTTCTTTACAGGCGGCAGCCTGGCAACTCCTGCAGAAAGGCCAGCAGAACCCCACTCACACCGGGCCACCCACAAAGCTGTGGCCCCTCACTCCCTCCTCCCACCAGCACAGCCCCGAGACTGCTGACGGGGCAGAGAATATGGAGTGAGGCACAGCTTCAGGGGCTATTGCTGCCTGGAGCTCTGTTTATATTGACCTCAACGAGGCACACCTGGGGAGGGCGGGCCGGCAGGGTAAGGCTGCCCAGGTCAGCTAATCCACAACCCTCAGGGAATCACATTGTTGAAAATGGACCCCGCTAAGGCAGAAGAGAAGCCAAGGGAAAAAAGGACACAATGCCATTTGCAGCACCGTAGATGAGTCTAGAAGTAATCACGTGACTTGTAGTAAGTCAGAAAGTGAAAGACACATATCATATCATATCACTTAGATGTGTTACCTAAAAATGGATACCAGGGTAGATATTTCCACGGAGAAGGGCAATCACAGATTCATTAAACAAACTTATGGTTCACCAATGGAAAGGTGTGAGGATTGGTTTCATTATGATATCGGGGTTAACAGACATATACAAACACAGGTGACATATATAATCACCAAAGACCTACAGAATACCAAGAGAGGACTACTCAACATTCTGTCATAACGTACATGGGAAAAGGATCCCAAGAAGAACAGTCATCTGTATATGTGTAAAAGAACCACATCTTCCACACCTACAACAAGCCAAACATTGTAATCAAACTTGCTGTAATAAAAAATAAAAAAAATTAAATTAAAAACACGAACAAGAAGTAGTGAGACAAACGTGAGGGGCTTTCTCCTGGCACATTCCATTCTAAACTCCAATCTAGAACACCACTTCCACTGAGGCTCTCTTGCCCTAGTAACCAGATTTGGTAAGGGTGAACTGCTGCCACCTTGTGGCCGTTTCACACAACAGCAGCTTTAATCCCAACGCTAATGGTCAGTTGATATTCAAAATCATTGCAGGCCTGTAAATGACACCTGCCCTGAAAACAAATCCTGGGGTCACATATCGACCAAAAATTTCAAAGGACGTCCATATTTCAAAACGACCGTTTCAAAAGGCATATTTTACGCACATTAGTGTTCTGCTTCTTTTCCTTTCTTTCCTTTTTTGTTAAAAAACACGGGAATGGAAAAAGGCATCCCTCAGAATGGGCGAAAATCGTTGCAGACGAATCAATGGACAGAGGTTTAATCTCCAATATATATAAACAGCTCATGCAGCTTAATATTAAAAAAACAAACAACCCAAAAAAATGGGCAGAAGATCTAAAGAGACGTTTCTTCAAAGGAGACACAGAGATGGCCAAGACGCACATGAAAAGCTGCTCAACAGCACTAATTATTAGAGAAATGCAAATCAAAACTACAATGAGGTATCACCTCACACCTGTTAGAATCGGCATCATCAGAAAATCTACAAACAACCAATTCTGGGGAGGGTGTGGACAAAAGGAACCCTCTTCCACTATTGGTGGGAATGTAAATTGATACAGTCCCTATGGAGAACAGTATGGAGTTTCCTTAAAAATACTAGAAATAGAATTACCATCTGATCCAGCAATCCCACTTCTGGGCATATACCCAGAGAAAACCGTATTTCAAAAAGGCACATTCACCACAATGTTCGTTGCAGCACTATTTACAATAGCCAGGTAATGGAAGCAACCTAAATGCCCACAGACAGATGAATGGATAAAGATGTGGTACATATATAAAATGGAATATTACTCGGCCATTAAAAGGAATGAAACTGGGTCATCTGTAGAGTCATCGATGGATCGAGAGACTGTCATACAGAATGAAGTAAGTCAGAAAGAGGAAAACAAATATTGTATATTAATGCATATATGTGGAGCCTAAAAATGGTACAGATGAACTGGTTTGCAGGGAAGAAATAGAGACACAGAGGTAGAGAACAAACGTATGGACACCAAGTGTGGGAAGCCATGGGGTGGTGGTGGTGGGATGAGTTGGGAGTTTGGGATTGACCTGTATACATGTATATGCATAAAATACATAACTAATAATAACGTGCTGTATAAAAAAATAAATAAAATTTCAAAATTTTAAAAAATAAAATTTAAAAATAAAACAGAAAAAAGTTCTTCCCGTCACACAGATGTATTTATAGGAATGAATTATTTCCATGCTTCTATCTATAAATACATAAAAGAGGAATAACATCTAACTTGAAACATAAAAGAAAAAAAAAGTGAACCCACGAGTTATACAGAGGAAAACCCTATCACGGCACTTGCTCCAGTGGTAAACAATTCTGAAATTGGTCAGAGGTGGGGAACCATCTCCCATACAGCCAGCAACCCAACCCCCACGCAAGGAGCGTCCTCATTGCAAAGCTGGGGGACCGTGCCGAGGCATCTGTGAGTAAACGTGAGCTGAGCCCCAGGCCAGCTGCTGCTGAACTGTTCCCACCCTTTCCAGGTAAAACACCTGAATATGTACAAGGGCTTGAAAGCCTAGAGGAAGGACCGTGGAGCCACACCAGCGACAGCACGCAGGCCAACTTGGTGCCTGCAGGCCAGCCAGCGTGGTCCTGGACCCTGGCGCTCTTCCAGAAGCTTTCCATTGCCCTGCCTGAGATACCCCTCCTGTCCCGGCCCCCACTGCTTTTGTCTTTCCTCACCTCTGTCCGGAGAGAAATTCCAGCGGAAGGTATGGGTGACACATCCTCTTCTTTACAGGCGGCAGCCTGGCAACTCCTGCAGAAAGGCCAGCAGAACCCCACTCACACCGGGCCACCCACAAAGCTGTGGCCCCTCACTCCCTCCTCCCACCAGCACAGCCCCGAGACTGCTGACGGGGCAGAGAATATGGAGTGAGGCACAGCTTCAGGGGCTATTGCTGCCTGGAGCTCTGTTTATATTGACCTCAACGAGGCACACCTGGGGAGGGCGGGCCGGCAGGGTAAGGCTGCCCAGGTCAGCTAATCCACAACCCTCAGGGAATCACATTGTTGAAAATGGACCCCGCTAAGGCAGAAGAGAAGCCAAGGGAAAAAAGGACACAATGCCATTTGCAGCACCGTAGATGAGTCTAGAAGTAATCACGTGACTTGTAGTAAGTCAGAAAGTGAAAGACACATATCATATCATATCACTTAGAGGTGTTACCTAAAAATGGATACCAGGGCAGATATTTCCACGGAGAAGGGCAATCACAGATTCATTAAACAAACTTATGGTTCACCAATGGAAAGGTGTGAGGATTGGTTTCATTACGATATCGGGGTTAACAGACATATACAAACACAGGTGACATATATAATCACCAAAGACCTACAGAATACCAAGAGAGGACTACTCAACATTCTGTCATAACGTACATGGGAAAAGGATCCCAAGAAGAACAGTCATCTGTATATGTGTAAAAGAACCACATCTTCCACACCTACAACAAGCCAAACATTGTAATCAAACTTGCTGTAATAAAAAATAAAAAAATTAAATTAAAAACACGAACAAGAAGTAGTGAGACAAACGTGAGGGGCTTTCTCCTGGCACATTCCATTCTAAACTCCAATCTAGAACACCACTTCCACTGAGGCTCTCTTGCCCTAGTAACCAGATTTGGTAAGGGTGAACTGCTGCCACCTTGTGGCCGTTTCACACAACAGCAGCTTTAATCCCAACGCTAATGGTCAGTTGATATTCAAAATCATTGCAGGCCTGTAAATGACACCTGCCCTGAAAACAAATCCTGGGGTCACATATCGACCAAAAAATTCAAAGGACGTCCATATTTCAAAACGACCGTTTCAAAAGGCATATTTTACGCACATTAGTGTTCTGCTTCTTTTCCTTTCTTTCCTTTTTTGTTAAAAAACACGGGAATGGAAAAAGGCATCCCTCAGAATGGGCGAAAATCGTTGCAGACGAATCAATGGACAGAGGTTTAATCTCCAATATATATAAACAGCTCATGCAGCTTAATATTAAAAAAACAAACAACCCCAAAGAAATGGGCAGAAGATCTAAAGAGACGTTTCTTCAAAGGAGACACAGAGATGGCCAAGACGCACATGAAAAGCTGCTCAACAGCACTAATTATTAGAGAAATGCAAATCAAAACTACAATGAGGTATCACCTCACACCTGTTAGAATCGGCATCATCAGAAAATCTACAAACAACCAATTCTGGGGAGGTTGTGGACAAAAGGAGCCCTCTTCCACTATTGGTGGGAATGTAAATTGATACAGTCACTATGGAGAACAGTATGGAGTTTCCTTAAAAAAACTAGAAATAGAATTACCATCTGATCCAGCAATCCCACTTCTGGGCATATACCCAGAGAAAACCGTATTTCAAAAAGGCACATTCACCACAATGTTCGTTGCAGCACTATTTACAATAGCCAGGTAATGGAAGCAACCTAAATGCCCACAGACAGATGAATGGATAAAGATGTGGTACATATATAAAATGGAATATGACTCGGCCATAAAAAGGAATGAAACTGGGTCATCTGTAGAGACATCGATGGATCGAGAGACTGTCATACAGAATGAAGTAAGTCAGAAAGAGGAAAACAAATATTGTATATTAATGCATATATGTGGAGCCTAAAAATGGTACAGATGAACTGGTTTGCAGGGAAGAAATAGAGACACAGAGGTAGAGAACAAACGTATGGACACCAAGTGTGGGAAGCCATGGGGTGGTGGTGGTGGGATGAGTTGGGAGTTTGGGATTGACCTGTATACATGTATATGCATAAAATACATAACTAATAATAATGTGCTGTATAAAAAAAATAAATAAAATTTCAAAATTTTAAAAAATAAAATTTAAAAATAAAACAGAAAAAAGTTCTTCCCGTCACACAGATGTATTTATAGGAATGAATTATTTCCATGCTTATATCTATAAATACATAAAAGAGGAATAACATCTAACTTGAAACATAAAAGAAAAAAAAAGTGAACCCACGAGTTATACAGAGGAAAACCCTATCACGGCACTTGCTCCAGTGGTAAACAATTCTGAAATTGGTCAGAGGTGGGGAACCATCTCCCATACAGCCAGCAACCCAATCCCCACGCAAGGAGCGTCCTCATTGCAAAGCTGGGGGACCGTGCCGAGGCATCTGTGAGTAAACGTGAGCTGAGCCCCAGGCCAGCTGCTGCTGAACTGTTTCCACCCTTACCAGGTAAAACACCTGAATAGGTACAAGGGCTTGAAAGCCTAGAGGAAGGACCGTGGAGCCACACCAGCGACAGCACGCAGGCCAACTTGGTGCCTGCAGGCCAGCCAGCGTGGTCCTGGACCCTGGCTCTCTTCCAGAAGCTTTCCATTGCCCTGCCTGAGATACCCCTCCTGTCCCGGCCCCCACTGCTTTTTTCCTTCCTCACCTCTGTCCGGAGAGAAATTCCAGCGGAAGGTATGGGTGACACATCCTCTTCTTTACAGGCGGCAGCCTGGCAACTCCTGCAGAAAGGCCAGCAGAACCCTACTCACACCGGGCCACCCACAAAGCTGTGGCCCCTCACTCCCTCCTCCCACCAGCACAGCCCCGAGACTGCTGACGGGGCAGAGAATATGGAGTGAGGCACAGCTTCAGGGGCTATTGCTGCCTGGAGCTCTGTTTATATTGACCTCAACGAGGCACACCTGGGGAGGGCGGGCCGGCAGGGTAAGGCTGCCCAGGTCAGCTAATCCACAACCCTCAGGGAATCACATTGTTGAAAATGGACCCCGCTAAGGCAGAAGAGAAGCCAAGGGAAAAAAGGACACAATGCCATTTGCAGCACCGTAGATGAGTCTAGAAGTAATCACGTGACTTGTAGTAAGTCAGAAAGTGAAAGACACATATCATATCATATCACTTAGAGGTGTTACCTAAAAATGGATACCAGGGCAGATATTTCCACGGAGAAGGGCAATCACAGATTCATTAAACAAACTTATGGTTCACCAATGGAAAGGTGTGAGGATTGGTTTCATTACGATATCGGGGTTAACAGACATATACAAACACAGGTGACATATATAATCACCAAAGACCTACAGAATACCAAGAGAGGACTACTCAACATTCTGTCATAACGTACATGGGAAAAGGATCCCAAGAAGAACAGTCATCTGTATATGTGTAAAAGAACCACATCTTCCACACCTACAACAAGCCAAACATTGTAATCAAACTTGCTGTAATAAAAAATAAAAAAATTAAATTAAAAACACGAACAAGAAGTAGTGAGACAAACGTGAGGGGCTTTCTCCTGGCACATTCCATTCTAAACTCCAATCTAGAACACCACTTCCACTGAGGCTCTCTTGCCCTAGTAACCAGATTTGGTAAGGGTGAACTGCTGCCACCTTGTGGCCGTTTCACACAACAGCAGCTTTAATCCCAACGCTAATGGTCAGTTGATATTCAAAATCATTGCAGGCCTGTAAATGACACCTGCCCTGAAAACAAATCCTGGGGTCACATATCGACCAAAAAATTCAAAGGACGTCCATATTTCAAAACGACCGTTTCAAAAGGCATATTTTACGCACATTAGTGTTCTGCTTCTTTTCCTTTCTTTCCTTTTTTGTTAAAAAACACGGGAATGGAAAAAGGCATCCCTCAGAATGGGCGAAAATCGTTGCAGACGAATCAATGGACAGAGGTTTAATCTCCAATATATATAAACAGCTCATGCAGCTTAATATTAAAAAAACAAACAACCCCAAAGAAATGGGCAGAAGATCTAAAGAGACGTTTCTTCAAAGGAGACACAGAGATGGCCAAGACGCACATGAAAAGCTGCTCAACAGCACTAATTATTAGAGAAATGCAAATCAAAACTACAATGAGGTATCACCTCACACCTGTTAGAATCGGCATCATCAGAAAATCTACAAACAACCAATTCTGGGGAGGGTGTGGACAAAAGGAGCCCTCTTCCACTATTGGTGGGAATGTAAATTGATACAGTCACTATGGAGAACAGTATGGAGTTTCCTTAAAAAAACTAGAAATAGAATTACCATCTGATCCAGCAATCCCACTTCTGGGCATATACCCAGAGAAAACCGTATTTCAAAAAGGCACATTCACCACAATGTTCGTTGCAGCACTATTTACAATAGCCAGGTAATGGAAGCAACCTAAATGCCCACAGACAGATGAATGGATAAAGATGTGGTACATATATAAAATGGAATATGACTCGGCCATAAAAAGGAATGAAACTGGGTCATCTGTAGAGACATCGATGGATCGAGAGACTGTCATACAGAATGAAGTAAGTCAGAAAGAGGAAAACAAATATTGTATATTAATGCATATATGTGGAGCCTAAAAATGGTACAGATGAACTGGTTTGCAGGGAAGAAATAGAGACACAGAGGTAGAGAACAAACGTATGGACACCAAGTGTGGGAAGCCATGGGGTGGTGGTGGTGGGATGAGTTGGGAGTTTGGGATTGACCTGTATACATGTATATGCATAAAATACATAACTAATAATAATGTGCTGTATAAAAAAAATAAATAAAATTTCAAAATTTTAAAAAATAAAATTTAAAAATAAAACAGAAAAAAGTTCTTCCCGTCACACAGATGTATTTATAGGAATGAATTATTTCCATGCTTATATCTATAAATACATAAAAGAGGAATAACATCTAACTTGAAACATAAAAGAAAAAAAAAGTGAACCCACGAGTTATACAGAGGAAAACCCTATCACGGCACTTGCTCCAGTGGTAAACAATTCTGAAATTGGTCAGAGGTGGGGAACCATCTCCCATACAGCCAGCAACCCAATCCCCACGCAAGGAGCGTCCTCATTGCAAAGCTGGGGGACCGTGCCGAGGCATCTGTGAGTAAACGTGAGCTGAGCCCCAGGCCAGCTGCTGCTGAACTGTTTCCACCCTTACCAGGTAAAACACCTGAATAGGTACAAGGGCTTGAAAGCCTAGAGGAAGGACCGTGGAGCCACACCAGCGACAGCACGCAGGCCAACTTGGTGCCTGCAGGCCAGCCAGCGTGGTCCTGGACCCTGGCTCTCTTCCAGAAGCTTTCCATTGCCCTGCCTGAGATACCCCTCCTGTCCCGGCCCCCACTGCTTTTTTCCTTCCTCACCTCTGTCCGGAGAGAAATTCCAGCGGAAGGTATGGGTGACACATCCTCTTCTTTACAGGCGGCAGCCTGGCAACTCCTGCAGAAAGGCCAGCAGAACCCTACTCACACCGGGCCACCCACAAAGCTGTGGCCCCTCACTCCCTCCTCCCACCAGCACAGCCCCGAGACTGCTGACGGGGCAGAGAATATGGAGTCAGGCACAGCTTCAGGGGCTATTGCTGCCTGGAGCTCTGTTTATATTGACCTCAACGAGGCACACCTGGGGAGGGCGGGCCGGCAGGGTAAGGCTGCCCAGGTCAGCTAATCCACAACCCTCAGGGAATCACATTGTTGAAAATGGACCCCGCTAAGGCAGAAGAGAAGCCAATGGAAAAAAGGACACAATGCCATTTGCAGCACCGTAGATGAGTCTAGAAGTAATCACGTGACTTGTAGTAAGTCAGAAAGTGAAAGACACATATCATATCATATCACTTAGAGGTGTTACCTAAAAATGGATACCAGGGCAGATATTTCCACGGAGAAGGGCAATCACAGATTCATTAAACAAACTTATGGTTCACCAATGGAAAGGTGTGAGTATTGGTTTCATTACGATATCGGGGTTAACAGACATATACAAACACAGGTGACATATATAATCACCAAAGACCTACAGAATACCAAGAGAGGACTACTCAACATTCTGTCATAACGTACATGGGAAAAGGATCCCAAGAAGAACAGTCATCTGTATATGTGTAAAAGAACCACATCTTCCACACCTACAACAAGCCAAACATTGTAATCAAACTTGCTATAATAAAAAATAAAAACTTAAATTAAAAACACGAACAAGAAGTAGTGAGACAAACGTGAGGGGCTTTCTCCTGGCACATTCCATTCTAAACTCCAATCTAGAACACCACTTCCACTGAGGCTCTCTTGCCCTAGTAACCAGATTTGGTAAGGGTGAACTGCTGCCACCTTGTGGCCGTTTCACACAACAGCAGCTTTAATCCCAACGCTAATGGTCAGTTGATATTCAAAATCATTGCAGGCCTGTAAATGACACCTGCCCTGAAAACAAATCCTGGGGTCACATATCGACCAAAAATTTCAAAGGACGTCCATATTTCAAAACGACCGTTTCAAAAGGCATATTTTACGCACATTAGTGTTCTGCTTCTTTTCCTTTCTTTCCTTTTTTGTTAAAAAACACGGGAATGGAAAAAGGCATCCCTCAGAATGGGCGAAAATCGTTGCAGACGAATCAATGGACAGAGGTTTAATCTCCAATATATATAAACAGCTCATGCAGCTTAATATTAAGAAAACAAACAACCCAAAAAAATGGGCAGAAGATCTAAAGAGACGTTTCTTCAAAGGAGACACAGAGATGGCCAAGACGCACATGAAAAGCTGCTCAACAGCACTAATTATTAGAGAAATGCAAATCAAAACTACAATGAGGTATCACCTCACACCTGTTAGAATCGGCATCATCAGAAAATCTACAAACAACCAATTCTGGGGAGGGTGTGGACAAAAGGAGCCCTCTTCCACTATTGGTGGGAATGTAAATTGATACAGTCACTATGGAGAACAGTATGGAGTTTCCTTAAAAAAACTAGAAATAGAATTACCATCTGATCCAGCAATCCCACTTCTGGGCATATACCCAGAGAAAACCGTATTTCAAAAAGGCACATTCACCACAATGTTCGTTGCAGCACTATTTACAATAGCCAGGTAATGGAAGCAACCTAAATGCCCACAGACAGATGAATGGATAAAGATGTGGTACATATATAAAATGGAATATTACTCGGCCATTAAAAGGAATGAAACTGGGTCATCTGTAGAGTCATAAATGGATCGAGAGACTGTCATACAGAATGAAGTAAGTCAGAAAGAGGAAAACAAATATTGTATATTAATGCATATATGTGGAGCCTAAAAATGGTACAGATGAACTGGTTTGCAGGGAAGAAATAGAGACACAGAGGTAGAGAACAAACGTATGGACACCAAGTGTGGGAAGCCATGGGGTGGTGGTGGTGGGATGAGTTGGGAGTTTGGGATTGACCTGTATACATGTATATGCATAAAATACATAACTAATAATAACGTGCTGTATAAAAAAATAAATAAAATTTCAAAATTTTAAAAAATAAAATTTAAAAATAAAACAGAAAAAAGTTCTTCCCGTCACACAGATGTATTTATAGGAATGAATTATTTCCATGCTTATATCTATAAATACATAAAAGAGGAATAACATCTAACTTGAAACATAAAAGAAAAAAAAGTGAACCCACGAGTTATACAGAGGAAAACACTATCACGGCACTTGCTCCAGTGGTAAACAATTCTGAAATTGGTCAGAGGTGGGGAACCATCTCCCATACAGCCAGCAACCCAACCCCCACGCAAGGAGCGTCCTCATTGCAAAGCTGGGGGACCGGGCCGAGGCATCTGTGAGTAAACGTGAGCTGAGCCCCAGGCCAGCTGCTGCTGAACTGTTCCCACCCTTTCCAGGTAAAACACCTGAATAGGTACAAGGGCTTGAAAGCCTAGAGGAAGGACCGTGGAGCCACACCAGCGACAGCACGCAGGCCAACTTGGTGCCTGCAGGCCAGCCAGCGTGGTCCTGGACCCTGGCGCTCTTCCAGAAGCTTTCCATTGCCCTGCCTGAGATACCCCTCCTGTCCCGGCCCCCACTGCTTTTTTCTTTCCTCACCTCTGTCCGGAGAGAAATTCCAGCGGAAGGTATGGGTGACACATCCTCTTCTTTACAGGCGGCAGCCTGGCAACTGCTGCAGAAAGGCCAGCAGAACCCCACTCACACCGGGCCACCCACAAAGCTGTGGCCCCTCACTCCCTCCTCCCACCAGCACAGCCCCGAGACTGCTGACGGGGCAGAGAATATGGAGTGAGGCACAGCTTCAGGGGCTATTGCTGCCTGGAGCTCTGTTTATATTGACCTCAACGAGGCACACCTGGGGAGGGCGGGCCGGCAGGGTAAGGCTGCCCAGGTCAGCTAATCCACAACCCTCAGGGAATCACATTGTTGAAAATGGACCCCGCTAAGGCAGAAGAGAAGCCAAGGGAAAAAAGGACACAATGCCATTTGCAGCACCGTAGATGAGTCTAGAAGTAATCACGTGACTTGTAGTAAGTCAGAAAGTGAAAGACACATATCATATCATATCACTTAGAGGTGTTACCTAAAAATGGATACCAGGGCAGATATTTCCACGGAGAAGGGCAATCACAGATTCATTAAACAAACTTATGGTTCACCAATGGAAAGGTGTGAGGATTGGTTTCATTACGATATCGGGGTTAACAGACATATACAAACACAGGTGACATATACAATCACCAAAGAAATACAGAATACCAAGAGAGGACTACTCAACATTCTGTCATAACGTACATGGGAAAAGGATCCCAAGAAGAACAGTCATCTGTATATGTGTAAAAGAACCACATCTTCCACACCTACAACAAGCCAAACATTGTAATCAAACTTGCTGTAATAAAAAATAAAAAAATTAAATTAAAAACACGAACAAGAAGTAGTGAGACAAACGTGAGGGGCTTTCTCCTGGCACATTCCATTCTAAACTCCAATCTAGAACACCACTTCCACTGAGGCTCTCTTGCCCTAGTAACCAGATTTGGTAAGGGTGAACTGCTGCCACCTTGTGGCCGTTTCACACAACAGCAGCTTTAATCCCAACGCTAATGGTCAGTTGATATTCAAAATCATTGCAGGCCTGTAAATGACACCTGCCCTGAAAACAAATCCTGGGGTCACATATCGACCAAAAATTTCAAAGGACGTCCATATTTCAAAACGACCGTTTCAAAAGGCATATTTTACGCACATTAGTGTTCTGCTTCTTTTCCTTTCTTTCCTTTTTTGTTAAAAAACACGGGAATGGAAAAAGGCATCCCTCAGAATGGGCGAAAATCGTTGCAGACGAATCAATGGACAGAGGTTTAATCTCCAATATATATAAACAGCTCATGCAGCTTAATATTAAAAAAACAAACAACCCCAAAGAAATGGGCAGAAGATCTAAAGAGACGTTTCTTCAAAGGAGACACAGAGATGGCCAAGACGCACATGAAAAGCTGCTCAACAGCACTAATTATTAGAGAAATGCAAATCAAAACTACAATGAGGTATCACCTCACACCTGTTAGAATCGGCATCATCAGAAAATCTACAAACAACCAATTCTGGGGAGGTTGTGGACAAAAGGAGCCCTCTTCCACTATTGGTGGGAATGTAAATTGATACAGTCACTATGGAGAACAGTATGGAGTTTCCTTAAAAAAACTAGAAATAGAATTACCATCTGATCCAGCAATCCCACTTCTGGGCATATACCCAGAGAAAACCGTATTTCAAAAAGGCACATTCACCACAATGTTCGTTGCAGCACTATTTACAATAGCCAGGTAATGGAAGCAACCTAAATGCCCACAGACAGATGAATGGATAAAGATGTGGTACATATATAAAATGGAATATGACTCGGCAATAAAAAGGAATGAAACTGGGTCATCTGTAGAGACATCGATGGATCGAGAGACTGTCATACAGAATGAAGTAAGTCAGAAAGAGGAAAACAAATATTGTATATTAATGCATATATGTGGAGCCTAAAAATGGTACAGATGAACTGGTTTGCAGGGAAGAAATAGAGACACAGAGGTAGAGAACAAACGTATGGACACCAAGTGTGGGAAGCCATGGGGTGGTGGTGGTGGGATGAGTTGGGAGTTTGGGATTGACCTGTATACATGTATATGCATAAAATACATAACTAATAATAATGTGCTGTATAAAAAAAATAAATAAAATTTCAAAATTTTAAAAAATAAAATTTAAAAATAAAACAGAAAAAAGTTCTTCCCGTCACACAGATGTATTTATAGGAATGAATTATTTCCATGCTTATATCTATAAATACATAAAAGAGGAATAACATCTAACTTGAAACATAAAAGAAAAAAAAAGTGAACCCACGAGTTATACAGAGGAAAACCCTATCACGGCACTTGCTCCAGTGGTAAACAATTCTGAAATTGGTCAGAGGTGGGGAACCATCTCCCATACAGCCAGCAACCCAATCCCCACGCAAGGAGCGTCCTCATTGCAAAGCTGGGGGACCGTGCCGAGGCATCTGTGAGTAAACGTGAGCTGAGCCCCAGGCCAGCTGCTGCTGAACTGTTTCCACCCTTACCAGGTAAAACACCTGAATAGGTACAAGGGCTTGAAAGCCTAGAGGAAGGACCGTGGAGCCACACCAGCGACAGCACGCAGGCCAACTTGGTGCCTGCAGGCCAGCCAGCGTGGTCCTGGACCCTGGCTCTCTTCCAGAAGCTTTCCATTGCCCTGCCTGAGATACCCCTCCTGTCCCGGCCCCCACTGCTTTTTTCCTTCCTCACCTCTGTCCGGAGAGAAATTCCAGCGGAAGGTATGGGTGACACATCCTCTTCTTTACAGGCGGCAGCCTGGCAACTCCTGCAGAAAGGCCAGCAGAACCCCACTCACACCGGGCCACCCACAAAGCTGTGGCCCCTCACTCCCTCCTCCCACCAGCACAGCCCCGAGACTGCTGACGGGGCAGAGAATATGGAGTGAGGCACAGCTTCAGGGGCTATTGCTGCCTGGAGCTCTGTTTATATTGACCTCAACGAGGCACACCTGGGGAGGGCGGGCCGGCAGGGTAAGGCTGCCCAGGTCAGCTAATCCACAACCCTCAGGGAATCACATTGTTGAAAATGGACCCCGCTAAGGCAGAAGAGAAGCCAAGGGAAAAAAGGACACAATGCCATTTGCAGCACCGTAGATGAGTCTAGAAGTAATCACGTGACTTGTAGTAAGTCAGAAAGTGAAAGACACATATCATATCATATCACTTAGAGGTGTTACCTAAAAATGGATACCAGGGCAGATATTTCCACGGAGAAGGGCAATCACAGATTCATTAAACAAACTTATGGTTCACCAATGGAAAGGTGTGAGTATTGGTTTCATTACGATATCGGGGTTAACAGACATATACAAACACAGGTGACATATATAATCACCAAAGACCTACAGAATACCAAGAGAGGACTACTCAACATTCTGTCATAACGTACATGGGAAAAGGATCCCAAGAAGAACAGTCATCTGTATATGTGTAAAAGAACCACATCTTCCACACCTACAACAAGCCAAACATTGTAATCAAACTTGCTGTAATAAAAAATAAAAACTTAAATTAAAAACACGAACAAGAAGTAGTGAGACAAACGTGAGGGGCTTTCTCCTGGCACATTCCATTCTAAACTCCAATCAAGAACACCACTTCCACTGAGGCTCTCTTGCCCTAGTAACCAGATTTGGTAAGGGTGAACTGCTGCCACCTTGTGGCCGTTTCACACAACAGCAGCTTTAATCCCAACGCTAATGGTCAGTTGATATTCAAAATCATTGCAGGCCTGTAAATGACACCTGCCCTGAAAACAAATCCTGGGGTCACATATCGACCAAAAATTTCAAAGGACGTCCATATTTCAAAACGACCGTTTCAAAAGGCATATTTTACGCACATTAGTGTTCTGCTTCTTTTCCTTTCTTTCCTTTTTTGTTAAAAAACACGGGAATGGAAAAAGGCATCCCTCAGAATGGGCGAAAATCGTTGCAGACGAATCAATGGACAGAGGTTTAATCTCCAATATATATAAACAGCTCATGCAGCTTAATATTAAGAAAACAAACAACCCAAAAAAATGGGCAGAAGATCTAAAGAGACGTTTCTTCAAAGGAGACACAGAGATGGCCAAGACGCACATGAAAAGCTGCTCAACAGCACTAATTATTAGAGAAATGCAAATCAAAACTACAATGAGGTATCACCTCACACCTGTTAGAATCGGCATCATCAGAAAATCTACAAACAACCAATTCTGGGGAGGGTGTGGACAAAAGGAGCCCTCTTCCACTATTGGTGGGAATGTAAATTGATACAGTCACTATGGAGAACAGTATGGAGTTTCCTTAAAAAAACTAGAAATAGAATTACCATCTGATCCAGCAATCCCACTTCTGGGCATATACCCAGAGAAAACCGTATTTCAAAAAGGCACATTCACCACAATGTTCGTTGCAGCACTATTTACAATAGCCAGGTAATGGAAGCAACCTAAATGCCCACAGACAGATGAATGGATAAAGATGTGGTACATATATAAAATGGAATATTACTCGGCCATTAAAAGGAATGAAACTGGGTCATCTGTAGAGTCATAAATGGATCGAGAGACTGTCATACAGAATGAAGTAAGTCAGAAAGAGGAAAACAAATATTGTATATTAATGCATATATGTGGAGCCTAAAAATGGTACAGATGAACTGGTTTGCAGGGAAGAAATAGAGACACAGAGGTAGAGAACAAACGTATGGACACCAAGTGTGGGAAGCCATGGGGTGGTGGTGGTGGGATGAGTTGGGAGTTTGGGATTGACCTGTATACATGTATATGCATAAAATACATAACTAATAATAACGTGCTGTATAAAAAAATAAATAAAATTTCAAAATTTTAAAAAATAAAATTTAAAAATAAAACAGAAAAAAGTTCTTCCCGTCACACAGATGTATTTATAGGAATGAATTATTTCCATGCTTATATCTATAAATACATAAAAGAGGAATAACATCTAACTTGAAACATAAAAGAAAAAAAAGTGAACCCACGAGTTATACAGAGGAAAACACTATCACGGCACTTGCTCCAGTGGTAAACAATTCTGAAATTGGTCAGAGGTGGGGAACCATCTCCCATACAGCCAGCAACCCAACCCCCACGCAAGGAGCGTCCTCATTGCAAAGCTGGGGGACCGGGCCGAGGCATCTGTGAGTAAACGTGAGCTGAGCCCCAGGCCAGCTGCTGCTGAACTGTTCCCACCCTTTCCAGGTAAAACACCTGAATAGGTACAAGGGCTTGAAAGCCTAGAGGAAGGACCGTGGAGCCACACCAGCGACAGCACGCAGGCCAACTTGGTGCCTGCAGGCCAGCCAGCGTGGTCCTGGACCCTGGCGCTCTTCCAGAAGCTTTCCATTGCCCTGCCTGAGATACCCCTCCTGTCCCGGCCCCCACTGCTTTTTTCTTTCCTCACCTCTGTCCGGAGAGAAATTCCAGCGGAAGGTATGGGTGACACATCCTCTTCTTTACAGGCGGCAGCCTGGCAACTCCTGCAGAAAGGCCAGCAGAACCCCACTCACACCGGGCCACCCACAAAGCTGTGGCCCCTCACTCCCTCCTCCCACCAGCACAGCCCCGAGACTGCTGACGGGGCAGAGAATATGGAGTGAGGCACAGCTTCAGGGGCTATTGCTGCCTGGAGCTCTGTTTATATTGACCTCAACGAGGCACACCTGGGGAGGGCGGGCCGGCAGGGTAAGGCTGCCCAGGTCAGCTAATCCACAACCCTCAGGGAATCACATTGTTGAAAATGGACCCCGCTAAGGCAGAAGAGAAGCCAAGGGAAAAAAGGACACAATGCCATTTGCAGCACCGTAGATGAGTCTAGAAGTAATCACGTGACTTGTAGTAAGTCAGAAAGTGAAAGACACATATCATATCATATCACTTAGAGGTGTTACCTAAAAATGGATACCAGGGCAGATATTTCCACGGAGAAGGGCAATCACAGATTCATTAAACAAACTTATGGTTCACCAATGGAAAGGTGTGAGGATTGGTTTCATTACGATATCGGGGTTAACAGACATATACAAACACAGGTGACATATATAATCACCAAAGACCTACAGAATACCAAGAGAGGACTACTCAACATTCTGTCATAACGTACATGGGAAAAGGATCCCAAGAAGAACAGTCATCTGTATATGTGTAAAAGAACCACATCTTCCACACCTACAACAAGCCAAACATTGTAATCAAACTTGCTGTAATAAAAAATAAAAAAATTAAATTAAAAACACGAACAAGAAGTAGTGAGACAAACGTGAGGGGCTTTCTCCTGGCCCATTCCATTCTAAACTCCAATCTAGAACACCACTTCCACTGAGGCTCTCTTGCCCTAGTAACCAGATTTGGTAAGGGTGAACTGCTGCCACCTTGTGGCCGTTTCACACAACAGCAGCTTTAATCCCAACGCTAATGGTCAGTTGATAATCAAAATCATTGCAGGCCTGTAAATGACACCTGCCCTGAAAACAAATCCTGGGGTCACATATCGACCAAAAAATTCAAAGGACGTCCATATTTCAAAACGACCGTTTCAAAAGGCATATTTTACGCACATTAGTGTTCTGCTTCTTTTCCTTTCTTTCCTTTTTTGTTAAAAAACACGGGAATGGAAAAAGGCATCCCTCAGAATGGGCGAAAATCGTTGCAGACGAATCAATGGACAGAGGTTTAATCTCCAATATATATAAACAGCTCATGCAGCTTAATATTAAAAAAACAAACAACCCAAAAAAATGGGCAGAAGATCTAAAGAGACGTTTCTTCAAAGGAGACACAGAGATGGCCAAGACGCACATGAAAAGCTGCTCAACAGCACTAATTATTAGAGAAATGCAAATCAAAACTACAATGAGGTATCACCTCACACCTGTTAGAATCGGCATCTTCAGAAAATCTACAAACAACAAATTCTGGGGAGGGTGTGGACAAAAGGAGCCCTCTTCCACTATTGGTGGGAATGTAAATTGATACAGTCACTATGGAGAACAGTATGGAGTTTCCTTAAAAAAACTAGAAATAGAATTACCATCTGATCCAGCAATCCCACTTCTGGGCATATACCCAGAGAAAACCGTATTTCAAAAAGGCACATTCACCACAATGTTCGTTGCAGCACTATTTACAATAGCCAGGTAATGGAAGCAACCTAAATGCCCACAGACAGATGAATGGATAAAGATGTGGTACATATATAAAATGGAATATTACTCGGCCATTAAAAGGAATGAAACTGGGTCATCTGTAGAGTCATAAATGGATCGAGAGACTGTCATACAGAATGAAGTAAGTCAGAAAGAGGAAAACAAATATTGTATATTAATGCATATATGTGGAGCCTAAAAATGGTACAGATGAACTGGTTTGCAGGGAAGAAATAGAGACACAGAGGTAGAGAACAAACGTATGGACACCAAGTGTGGGAAGCCATGGGGTGGTGGTGGTGGGATGAGTTGGGAGTTTGGGATTGACCTGTATACATGTATATGCATAAAATACATAACTAATAATAACGTGCTGTATAAAAAAATAAATAAAATTTCAAAATTTTAAAAAATAAAATTTAAAAATAAAACAGAAAAAAGTTCTTCCCGTCACACAGATGTATTTATAGGAATGAATTATTTCCATGCTTATATCTATAAATACATAAAAGAGGAATAACATCTAACTTGAAACATAAAAGAAAAAAAAGTGAACCCACGAGTTATACAGAGGAAAACACTATCACGGCACTTGCTCCAGTGGTAAACAATTCTGAAATTGGTCAGAGGTGGGGAACCATCTCCCATACAGCCAGCAACCCAACCCCCACGCAAGGAGCGTCCTCATTGCAAAGCTGGGGGACCGGGCCGAGGCATCTGTGAGTAAACGTGAGCTGAGCCCCAGGCCAGCTGCTGCTGAACTGTTCCCACCCTTTCCAGGTAAAACACCTGAATAGGTACAAGGGCTTGAAAGCCTAGAGGAAGGACCGTGGAGCCACACCAGCGACAGCACGCAGGCCAACTTGGTGCCTGCAGGCCAGCCAGCGTGGTCCTGGACCCTGGCTCTCTTCCAGAAGCTTTCCATTGCCCTGCCTGAGATACCCCTCCTGTCCCGGCCCCCACTGCTTTTTTCCTTCCTCACCTCTGTCCGGAGAGAAATTCCAGCAGAAGGTATGGGTGACACATCCTCTTCTTTACAGGCGGCAGCCTGGCAACTCCTGCAGAAAGGCCAGCAGAACCCCACTCACACCGGGCCACCCACAAAGCTGTGGCCCCTCACTCCCTCCCACCAGCACAGCCCCGAGACTGCTGACGGGGCAGAGAATATGGAGTCAGGCACAGCTTCAGGGGCTATTGCTGCCTGGAGCTCTGTTTATATTGACCTCAACGAGGCACACCTGGGGAGGGCGGGCCGGCAGGGTAAGGCTGCCCAGGTCAGCTAATCCACAACCCTCAGGGAATCACATTGTTGAAAATGGACCCCGCTAAGGCAGAAGAGAAGCCAAGGGAAAAAAGGACACAATGCCATTTGCAGCACCGTAGATGAGTCTAGAAGTAATCACGTGACTTGTAGTAAGTCAGAAAGTGAAAGACACATATCATATCATATCACTTAGAGGTGTTACCTAAAAATGGATACCAGGGCAGATATTTCCACGGAGAAGGGCAATCACAGATTCATTAAACAAACTTATGGTTCACCAATGGAAAGGTGTGAGGATTGGTTTCATTATGATATCGGGGTTAACAGACATATACAAACACAGGTGACATATATAATCACCAAAGACCTACAGAATACCAAGAGAGGACTACTCAACATTCTGTCATAACGTACATGGGAAAAGGATCCCAAGAAGAACAGTCATCTGTATATGTGTAAAAGAACCACATCTTCCACACCTACAACAAGCCAAACATTGTAATCAAACTTGCTGTAATAAAAAATAAAAAAATTAAATTAGAAACACGAACAAGAAGTAGTGAGACAAACGTGAGGGGCTTTCTCCTGGTACATTCCATTCTAAACTCCAATCTAGAACACCACTTCCACTGAGGCTCTCTTGCCCTAGTAACCAGATTTGGTAAGGGTGAACTGCTGCCACCTTGTGGCCGTTTCACACAACAGCAGCTTTAATCCCAGCGCTAATGGTCAGTTGATATTCAAAATCATTGCAGGCCTGTAAATGACACCTGCCCTGAAAACAAATCCTGGGGTCACATATCGACCAAAATATTCAAAGGACGTCCATATTTCAAAACGACCGTTTCAAAAGGCATATTTTACGCACATTAGTGTTCTGCTTCTTTTCCTTTCTTTCCTTTTTTGTTAAAAAACACGGGAATGGAAAAAGGCATCCCTCAGAATGGGCGAAAATCGTTGCAGACGAATCAATGGACAGAGGTTTAATCTCCAATATATATAAACAGCTCATGCAGCTTAATATTAAAAAAACAAACAACCCAAAATAAATGGGCAGAAGATCTAAAGAGACGTTTCTTCAAAGGAGACACAGAGATGGCCAAGACGCACATGAAAAGCTGCTCAACAGCACTAATTATTAGAGAAATGCAAATCAAAACTACAATGAGGTATCACCTCACACCTGTTAGAATCGGCATCTTCAGAAAATCTACAAACAACAAATTCTGGGGAGGGTGTGGACAAAAGGAGCCCTCTTCCACTATTGGTGGGAATGTAAATTGATACAGTCACTATGGAGAACAGTATGGAGTTTCCTTAAAAAAACTAGAAATAGAATTACCATCTGATCCAGCAATCCCACTTCTGGGCATATACCCAGAGAAAACCGTATTTCAAAAAGGCACATTCACCACAATGTTCGTTGCAGCACTATTTACAATAGCCAGGTAATGGAAGCAACCTAAATGCCCACAGACAGATGAATGGATAAAGATGTGTACATATATAAAATGGAATATTACTCGGCCATTAAAAGGAATGAAACTGGGTCATCTGTAGAGTCATAAATGGATCGAGAGACTGTCATACAGAATGAAGTAAGTCAGAAAGAGGAAAACAAATATTGTATATTAATGCATATATGTGGAGCCTAAAAATGGTACAGATGAACTGGTTTGCAGGGAAGAAATAGAGACACAGAGGTAGAGAACAAACATATGGACACCAAGTGTGGGAAGCCATGGGGTGGTGGTGGTGGGATGAGTTGGGAGTTTGGGATTGACCTGTATACATGTATATGCATAAAATACATAACTAATAATAACGTGCTGTATAAAAAAATAAATAAAATTTCAAAATTTTAAAAAATAAAATTTAAAAATAAAACAGAAAAAAGTTCTTCCCGTCACACAGATGTATTTATAGGAATGAATTATTTCCATGCTTATATCTATAAATACATAAAAGAGGAATAACATCTAACTTGAAACATAAAAGAAAAAAAAGTGAACCCACGAGTTATACAGAGGAAAACACTATCACGGCACTTGCTCCAGTGGTAAACAATTCTGAAATTGGTCAGAGGTGGGGAACCATCTCCCATACAGCCAGCAACCCAACCCCCACGCAAGGAGCGTCCTCATTGCAAAGCTGGGGGACCGGGCCGAGGCATCTGTGAGTAAACGTGAGCTGAGCCCCAGGCCAGCTGCTGCTGAACTGTTCCCACCCTTTCCAGGTAAAACACCTGAATATGTACAAGGGCTTGAAAGCCTAGAGGAAGGACCGTGGAGCCACACCAGCGACAGCACGCAGGCCAACTTGGTGCCTGCAGGCCAGCCAGCGTGGTCCTGGACCCTGGCGCTCTTCCAGAAGCTTTCCATTGCCCTGCCTGAGATACCCCTCCTGTCCCGGCCCCCACTGCTTTTTTCTTTCCTCACCTCTGTCCGGAGAGAAATTCCAGCGGAAGGTATGGGTGACACATCCTCTTCTTTACAGGCGGCAGCCTGGCAACTCCTGCAGAAAGGCCAGCAGAACCCCACTCACACCGGGCCACCCACAAAGCTGTGGCCCCTCACTCCCTCCTCCCACCAGCACAGCCCCGAGACTGCTGACGGGGCAGAGAATATGGAGTGAGGCACAGCTTCAGGGGCTATTGCTGCCTGGAGCTCTGTTTATATTGACCTCAACGAGGCACACCTGGGGAGGGCGGGCCGGCAGGGTAAGGCTGCCCAGGTCAGCTAATCCACAACCCTCAGGGAATCACATTGTTGAAAATGGACCCCGCTAAGGCAGAAGAGAAGCCAAGGGAAAAAAGGACACAATGCCATTTGCAGCACCGTAGATGAGTCTAGAAGTAATCACGTGACTTGTAGTAAGTCAGAAAGTGAAAGACACATATCATATCATATCACTTAGAGGTGTTACCTAAAAATGGATACCAGGGCAGATATTTCCACGGAGAAGGGCAATCACAGATTCATTAAACAAACTTATGGTTCACCAATGGAAAGGTGTGAGGATTGGTTTCATTACGATATCGGGGTTAACAGACATATACAAACACAGGTGACATATACAATCACCAAAGAAATACAGAATACCAAGAGAGGACTACTCAACATTCTGTCATAACGTACATGGGAAAAGGATCCCAAGAAGAACAGTCATCTGTATATGTGTAAAAGAACCACATCTTCCACACCTACAACAAGCCAAACATTGTAATCAAACTTGCTGTAATAAAAAATAAAAAAATTAAATTAAAAACACGAACAAGAAGTAGTGAGACAAACGTGAGGGGCTTTCTCCTGGTACATCCCATTCTAAACTCCAATCTAGAACACCACTTCCACTGAGGCTCTCTTGCCCTAGTAACCAGATTTGGTAAGGGTGAACTGCTGCCACCTTGTGGCCGTTTCACACAACAGCAGCTTTAATCCCAACGCTAATGGTCAGTTGATATTCAAAATCATTGCAGGCCTGTAAATGACACCTGCCCTGAAAACAAATCCTGGGGTCACATATCGACCAAAATATTCAAAGGACGTCCATATTTCAAAACGACCGTTTCAAAAGGCATATTTTACGCACATTAGTGTTCTGCTTCTTTTCCTTTCTTTCCTTTTTTGTTAAAAAACACGGGAATGGAAAAAGGCATCCCTCAGAATGGGCGAAAATCGTTGCAGACGAATCAATGGACAGAGGTTTAATCTCCAATATATATAAACAGCTCATGCAGCTTAATATTAAAAAAACAAACAACCCAAAATAAATGGGCAGAAGATCTAAAGAGACGTTTCTTCAAAGGAGACACAGAGATGGCCAAGACGCACATGAAAAGCTGCTCAACAGCACTAATTATTAGAGAAATGCAAATCAAAACTACAATGAGGTATCACCTCACACCTGCTAGAATCGGCATCTTCAGAAAATCTACAAACAACAAATTCTGGGGAGGGTGTGGACAAAAGGAGCCCTCTTCCACTATTGGTGGGAATGTAAATTGATACAGTCACCATGGAGAACAGTATGGAGTTTCCTTAAAAAAACTAGAAATAGAATTACCATCTGATCCAGCAATCCCACTTCTGGGCATATACCCAGAGAAAACCGTATTTCAAAAAGGCACATTCACCACAATGTTCGTTGCAGCACTATTTACAATAGCCAGGTAATGGAAGCAACCTAAATGCCCACAGACAGATGAATGGATAAAGATGTGGTACATATATAAAATGGAATATTACTCGGCCATAAAAAGGAATGAAACTGGGTCATTTGTAGAGACATCGATGGATCGAGAGACTGTCATACAGAATGAAGTAAGTCAGAAAGAGGAAAACAAATATTGTATATTAATGCATATATGTGGAGCCTAAAAATGGTACAGATGAACTGGTTTGCAGGGAAGAAATAGAGACACAGAGGTAGAGAACAAACGTATGGACACCAAGTGTGGGAAGCCATGGGGTGGTGGTGGTGGGATGAGTTGGGAGTTTGGGATTGACCTGTATACATGTATATGCATAAAATACATAACTAATAATAACGTGCTGTATAAAAAAATAAATAAAATTTCAAAATTTTAAAAAATAAAATTTAAAAATAAAACAGAAAAAAGTTCTTCCCGTCACACAGATGTATTTATAGGAATGAATTATTTCCATGCTTATATCTATAAATACATAAAAGAGGAATAACATCTAACTTGAAACATAAAAGAAAAAAAAGTGAACCCACGAGTTATACAGAGGAAAACCCTATCACGGCACTTGCTCCAGTGGTAAACAATTCTGAAATTGGTCAGAGGTGGGGAACCATCTCCCATACAGCCAGCAACCCAACCCCCACGCAAGGAGCGTCCTCATTGCAAAGCTGGGGGACCGTGCCGAGGCATCTGTGAGTAAACGTGAGCTGAGCCCCAGGCCAGCTGCTGCTGAACTGTTCCCACCCTTTCCAGGTAAAACACCTGAATATGTACAAGGGCTTGAAAGCCTAGAGGAAGGACCGTGGAGCCACACCAGCGACAGCACGCAGGCCAACTTGGTGCCTGCAGGCCAGCCAGCGTGGTCCTGGACCCTGGCGCTCTTCCAGAAGCTTTCCATTGCCCTGCCTGAGATACCCCTCCTGTCCCGGCCCCCACTGCTTTTTTCCTTCCTCACCTCTGTCCGGAGAGAAATTCCAGCGGAAGGTATGGGTGACACATCCTCTTCTTTACAGGCGGCAGCCTGGCAACTCCTGCAGAAAGGCCAGCAGAACCCCACTCACACCGGGCCACCCACAAAGCTGTGGCCCCTCACTCCCTCCCACCAGCACAGCCCCGAGACTGCTGACGGGGCAGAGAATATGGAGTGAGGCACAGCTTCAGGGGCTATTGCTGCCTGGAGCTCTGTTTATATTGACCTCAACGAGGCACACCTGGGGAGGGCGGGCCGGCAGGGTAAGGCTGCCCAGGTCAGCTAATCCACAACCCTCAGGGAATCACATTGTTGAAAATGGACCCCGCTAAGGCAGAAGAGAAGCCAAGGGAAAAAAGGACACAATGCCATTTGCAGCACCGTAGATGAGTCTAGAAGTAATCACGTGACTTGTAGTAAGTCAGAAAGTGAAAGACACATATCATATCATATCACTTAGAGGTGTTACCTAAAAATGGATACCAGGGCAGATATTTCCACGGAGAAGGGCAATCACAGATTCATTAAACAAACTTATGGTTCACCAATGGAAAGGTGTGAGGATTGGTTTCATTATGATATCGGGGTTAACAGACATATACAAACACAGGTGACATATATAATCACCAAAGACCTACAGAATACCAAGAGAGGACTACTCAACATTCTGTCATAACGTACATGGGAAAAGGATCCCAAGAAGAACAGTCATCTGTATATGTGTAAAAGAACCACATCTTCCACACCTACAACAAGCCAAACATTGTAATCAAACTTGCTGTAATAAAAAATAAAAAAATTAAATTAAAAACACGAACAAGAAGTAGTGAGACAAACGTGAGGGGCTTTCTCCTGGTACATTCCATTCTAAACTCCAATCAAGAACACCACTTCCACTGAGGCTCTCTTGCCCTAGTAACCAGATTTGGTAAGGGTGAACTGCTGCCACCTTGTGGCCGTTTCACACAACAGCAGCTTTAATCCCAACGCTAATGGTCAGTTGATATTCAAAATCATTGCAGGCCTGTAAATGACACCTGCCCTGAAAATAAATCCTGGGGTCACATATCGACCAAAATATTCAAAGGACGTCCATATTTCAAAACGACCGTTTCAAAAGGCATATTTTACGCACATTAGTGTTCTGCTTCTTTTCCTTTCTTTCCTTTTTTGTTAAAAAACACGGGAATGGAAAAAGGCATCCCTCAGAATGGGCGAAAATCGTTGCAGACGAATCAATGGACAGAGGTTTAATCTCCAATATATATAAACAGCTCATGCAGCTTAATATTAAAAAAACAAACAACCCAAAATAAATGGGCAGAAGATCTAAAGAGACGTTTCTTCAAAGGAGACACAGAGATGGCCAAGACGCACATGAAAAGCTGCTCAACAGCACTAATTATTAGAGAAATGCAAATCAAAACTACAATGAGGTATCACCTCACACCTGCTAGAATCGGCATCTTCAGAAAATCTACAAACAACAAATTCTGGGGAGGGTGTGGACAAAAGGAGCCCTCTTCCACTATTGGTGGGAATGTAAATTGATACAGTCACCATGGAGAACAGTATGGAGTTTCCTTAAAAAAACTAGAAATAGAATTACCATCTGATCCAGCAATCCCACTTCTGGGCATATACCCAGAGAAAACCGTATTTCAAAAAGGCACATTCACCACAATGTTCGTTGCAGCACTATTTACAATAGCCAGGTAATGGAAGCAACCTAAATGCCCACAGACAGATGAATGGATAAAGATGTGGTACATATATAAAATGGAATATTACTCGGCCATAAAAAGGAATGAAACTGGGTCATTTGTAGAGACATCGATGGATCGAGAGACTGTCATACAGAATGAAGTAAGTCAGAAAGAGGAAAACAAATATTGTATATTAATGCATATATGTGGAGCCTAAAAATGGTACAGATGAACTGGTTTGCAGGGAAGAAATAGAGACACAGAGGTAGAGAACAAACGTATGGACACCAAGTGTGGGAAGCCATGGGGTGGTGGTGGTGGGATGAGTTGGGAGTTTGGGATTGACCTGTATACATGTATATGCATAAAATACATAACTAATAATAACGTGCTGTATAAAAAAATAAATAAAATTTCAAAATTTTAAAAAATAAAATTTAAAAATAAAACAGAAAAGAGTTCTTCCCGTCACACAGATGTATTTATAGGAATGAATTATTTCCATGCTTATATCTATAAATACATAAAAGAGGAATAACATCTAACTTGAAACATAAAAGAAAAAAAAGTGAACCCACGAGTTATACAGAGGAAAACACTATCACGGCACTTGCTCCAGTGGTAAACAATTCTGAAATTGGTCAGAGGTGGGGAACCATCTCCCATACAGCCAGCAACCCAACCCCCACGCAAGGAGCGTCCTCATTGCAAAGCTGGGGGACCGGGCCGAGGCATCTGTGAGTAAACGTGAGCTGAGCCCCAGGCCAGCTGCTGCTGAACTGTTCCCACCCTTTCCAGGTAAAACACCTGAATATGTACAAGGGCTTGAAAGCCTAGAGGAAGGACCGTGGAGCCACACCAGCGACAGCACGCAGGCCAACTTGGTGCCTGCAGGCCAGCCAGCGTGGTCCTGGACCCTGGCGCTCTTCCAGAAGCTTTCCATTGCCCTGCCTGAGATACCCCTCCTGTCCCGGCCCCCACTGCTTTTTTCCTTCCTCACCTCTGTCCGGAGAGAAATTCCAGCGGAAGGTATGGGTGACACATCCTCTTCTTTACAGGCGGCAGCCTGGCAACTCCTGCAGAAAGGCCAGCAGAACCCCACTCACACCGGGCCACCCACAAAGCTGTGGCCCCTCACTCCCTCCCACCAGCACAGCCCCGAGACTGCTGACGGGGCAGAGAATATGGAGTGAGGCACAGCTTCAGGGGCTATTGCTGCCTGGAGCTCTGTTTATATTGACCTCAACGAGGCACACCTGGGGAGGGCGGGCCGGCAGGGTAAGGCTGCCCAGGTCAGCTAATCCACAACCCTCAGGGAATCACATTGTTGAAAATGGACCCCGCTAAGGCAGAAGAGAAGCCAAGGGAAAAAAGGACACAATGCCATTTGCAGCACCGTAGATGAGTCTAGAAGTAATCACGTGACTTGTAGTAAGTCAGAAAGTGAAAGACACATATCATATCATATCACTTAGAGGTGTTACCTAAAAATGGATACCAGGGCAGATATTTCCACGGAGAAGGGCAATCACAGATTCATTAAACAAACTTATGGTTCACCAATGGAAAGGTGTGAGGATTGGTTTCATTACGATATCGGGGTTAACAGACATATACAAACACAGGTGACATATATAATCACCAAAGACCTACAGAATACCAAGAGAGGACTACTCAACATTCTGTCATAACGTACATGGGAAAAGGATCCCAAGAAGAACAGTCATCTGTATATGTGTAAAAGAACCACATCTTCCACACCTACAACAAGCCAAACATTGTAATCAAACTTGCTGTAATAAAAAATAAAAAACTTAAATTAAAAACACGAACAAGAAGTAGTGAGACAAACGTGAGGGGCTTTCTCCTGGTACATTCCATTCTAAACTCCAATCTAGAACACCACTTCCACTGAGGCTCTCTTGCCCTAGTAACCAGATTTGGTAAGGGTGAACTGCTGCCACCTTGTGGCCGTTTCACACAACAGCAGCTTTAATCCCAACGCTAATGGTCAGTTGATATTCAAAATCATTGCAGGCCTGTAAATGACACCTGCCCTGAAAACAAATCCTGGGGTCACATATCGACCAAAAAATTCAAAGGACGTCCATATTTCAAAACGACCGTTTCAAAAGGCATATTTTACGCACATTAGTGTTCTGCTTCTTTTCCTTTCTTTCCTTTTTTGTTAAAAAACACGGGAATGGAAAAAGGCATCCCTCAGAATGGGCGAAAACCGTTGCAGACGAATCAATGGACAGAGGTTTAATCTCCAATATATATAAACAGCTCATGCAGCTTAATATTAAAAAAACAAACAACCCAAAAAAATGGGCAGAAGATCTAAAGAGACGTTTCTTCAAAGGAGACACAGAGATGGCCAAGACGCACATGAAAAGCTGCTCAACAGCACTAATTATTAGAGAAATGCAAATCAAAACTACAATGAGGTATCACCTCACACCTGTTAGAATCGGCATCTTCAGAAAATCTACAAACAACAAATTCTGGGGAGGGTGTGGACAAAAGGAGCCCTCTTCCACTATTGGTGGGAATGTAAATTGATACAGTCCCTATGGAGAACAGTATGGAGTTTCCTTAAAAATACTAGAAATAGAATTACCATCTGATCCAGCAATCCCACTTCTGGGCATATACCCAGAGAAAACCGTATTTCAAAAAGGCACATTCACCACAATGTTCGTTGCAGCACTATTTACAATAGCCAGGTAATGGAAGCAACCTAAATGCCCACAGACAGATGAATGGATAAAGATGTGGTACATATATAAAATGGAATATTACTCGGCCATAAAAAGGAATGAAACTGGGTCATTTGTAGAGACATCGATGGATCGAGAGACTGTCATACAGAATGAAGTAAGTCAGAAAGAGGAAAACAAATATTGTATATTAATGCATATATGTGGAGCCTAAAAATGGTACAGATGAACTGGTTTGCAGGGAAGAAATAGAGACACAGAGGTAGAGAACAAACGTATGGACACCAAGTGTGGGAAGCCATGGGGTGGTGGTGGTGGGATGAGTTGGGAGTTTGGGATTGACCTGTATACATGTATATGCATAAAATACATAACTAATAATAACGTGCTGTATAAAAAAATAAATAAAATTTCAAAATTTTAAAAAATAAAATTTAAAAATAAAACAGAAAAAAGTTCTTCCCGTCACACAGATGTATTTATAGGAATGAATTATTTCCATGCTTATATCTATAAATACATAAAAGAGGAATAACATCTAACTTGAAACATAAAAGAAAAAAAAAGTGAACCCACGAGTTATACAGAGGAAAACCCTATCACGGCACTTGCTCCAGTGGTAAACAATTCTGAAATTGGTCAGAGGTGGGGAACCATCTCCCATACAGCCAGCAACCCAACCCCCACGCAAGGAGCGTCCTCATTGCAAAGCTGGGGGACCGGGCCGAGGCATCTGTGAGTAAACGTGAGCTGAGCCCCAGGCCAGCTGCTGCTGAACTGTTCCCACCCTTTCCAGGTAAAACACCTGAATAGGTACAAGGGCTTGAAAGCCTAGAGGAAGGACCGTGGAGCCACACCAGCGACAGCACGCAGGCCAACTTGGTGCCTGCAGGCCAGCCAGCGTGGTCCTGGACCCTGGCTCTCTTCCAGAAGCTTTCCATTGCCCTGCCTGAGATACCCCTCCTGTCCCGGCCCCCACTGCTTTTTTCCTTCCTCACCTCTGTCCGGAGAGAAATTCCAGCGGAAGGTATGGGTGACACATCCTCTTCTTTACAGGCGGCAGCCTGGCAACTCCTGCAGAAAGGCCAGCAGAACCCCACTCACACCGGGCCACCCACAAAGCTGTGGCCCCTCACTCCCTCCCACCAGCACAGCCCCGAGACTGCTGACGGGGCAGAGAATATGGAGTCAGGCACAGCTTCAGGGGCTATTGCTGCCTGGAGCTCTGTTTATATTGACCTCAACGAGGCACACCTGGGGAGGGCGGGCCGGCAGGGTAAGGCTGCCCAGGTCAGCTAATCCACAACCCTCAGGGAATCACATTGTTGAAAATGGACCCCGCTAAGACAGAAGAGAAGCCAAGGGAAAAAAGGACACAATGCCATTTGCAGCACCGTAGATGAGTCTAGAAGTAATCACGTGACTTGTAGTAAGTCAGAAAGTGAAAGACACATATCATATCATATCACTTAGAGGTGTTACCTAAAAATGGATACCAGGGCAGATATTTCCACGGAGAAGGGCAATCACAGATTCAATAAACAAACTTATGGTTCACCAATGGAAAGGTGTGAGGATTGGTTTCATTACGATATCGGGGTTAACAGACATATACAAACACAGGTGACATATATAATCACCAAAGACCTACAGAATACCAAGAGAGGACTACTCAACATTCTGTCATAACGTACATGGGAAAAGGATCCCAAGAAGAACAGTCATCTGTATATGTGTAAAAGAACCACATCTTCCACACCTACAACAAGCCAAACATTGTAATCAAACTTGCTGTAATAAAAAATAAAAAAATTAAATTAAAAACACGAACAAGAAGTAGTGAGACAAACGTGAGGGGCTTTCTCCTGGTACATTCCATTCTAAACTCCAATCTAGAACACCACTTCCACTGAGGCTCTCTTGCCCTAGTAACCAGATTTGGTAAGGGTGAACTGCTGCCACCTTGTGGCCGTTTCACACAACAGCAGCTTTAATCCCAACGCTAATTGTCAGTTGATATTCAAAATCATTGCAGGCCTGTAAATGACACCTGCCCTGAAAATAAATCCTGGGGTCACATATCGACCAAAATATTCAAAGGACGTCCATATTTCAAAACGACCGTTTCAAAAGGCATATTTTACGCACATTAGTGTTCTGCTTCTTTTCCTTTCTTTCCTTTTTTGTTAAAAAACACGGGAATGGAAAAAGGCATCCCTCAGAATGGGCGAAAATCGTTGCAGACGAATCAATGGACAGAGGTTTAATCTCCAATATATATAAACAGCTCATGCAGCTTAATATTAAAAAAACAAACAACCCAAAATAAATGGGCAGAAGATCTAAAGAGACGTTTCTTCAAAGGAGACACAGAGATGGCCAAGACGCACATGAAAAGCTGCTCAACAGCACTAATTATTAGAGAAATGCAAATCAAAACTACAATGAGGTATCACCTCACACCTGCTAGAATCGGCATCTTCAGAAAATCTACAAACAACAAATTCTGGGGAGGGTGTGGACAAAAGGAGCCCTCTTCCACTATTGGTGGGAATGTAAATTGATACAGTCACCATGGAGAACAGTATGGAGTTTCCTTAAAAAAACTAGAAATAGAATTACCATCTGATCCAGCAATCCCACTTCTGGGCATATACCCAGAGAAAACCGTATTTCAAAAAGGCACATTCACCACAATGTTCGTTGCAGCACTATTTACAATAGCCAGGTAATGGAAGCAACCTAAATGCCCACAGACAGAAGAATGGATAAAGATGTGGTACATATATAAAATGGAATATTACTCGGCCATAAAAAGGAATGAAACTGGGTCATTTGTAGAGACATCGATGGATCGAGAGACTGTCATACAGAATGAAGTAAGTCAGAAAGAGGAAAACAAATATTGTATATTAATGCATATATGTGGAGCCTAAAAATGGTACATATGAACTGGTTTGCAGGGAAGAAATAGAGACACAGAGGTAGAGAACAAACGTATGGACACCAAGTGTGGGAAGCCATGGGGTGGTGGTGGTGGGATGAGTTGGGAGTTTGGGATTGACCTGTATACATGTATATGCATAAAATACATAACTAATAATAACGTGCTGTATAAAAAAATAAATAAAATTTCAAAATTTTAAAAAATAAAATTTAAAAATAAAACAGAAAAGAGTTCTTCCCGTCACACAGATGTATTTATAGGAATGAATTATTTCCATGCTTATATCTATAAATACATAAAAGAGGAATAACATCTAACTTGAAACATAAAAGAAAAAAAAGTGAACCCACGAGTTATACAGAGGAAAACACTATCACGGCACTTGCTCCAGTGGTAAACAATTCTGAAATTGGTCAGAGGTGGGGAACCATCTCCCATACAGCCAGCAACCCAACCCCCACGCAAGGAGCGTCCTCATTGCAAAGCTGGGGGACCGGGCCGAGGCATCTGTGAGTAAACGTGAGCTGAGCCCCAGGCCAGCTGCTGCTGAACTGTTCCCACCCTTTCCAGGTAAAACACCTGAATATGTACAAGGGCTTGAAAGCCTAGAGGAAGGACCGTGGAGCCACACCAGCGACAGCACGCAGGCCAACTTGGTGCCTGCAGGCCAGCCAGCGTGGTCCTGGACCCTGGCGCTCTTCCAGAAGCTTTCCATTGCCCTGCCTGAGATACCCCTCCTGTCCCGGCCCCCACTGCTTTTTTCCTTCCTCACCTCTGTCCGGAGAGAAATTCCAGCGGAAGGTATGGGTGACACATCCTCTTCTTTACAGGCGGCAGCCTGGCAACTCCTGCAGAAAGGCCAGCAGAACCCCACTCACACCGGGCCACCCACAAAGCTGTGGCCCCTCACTCCCTCCCACCAGCACAGCCCCGAGACTGCTGACGGGGCAGAGAATATGGAGTCAGGCACAGCTTCAGGGGCTATTGCTGCCTGGAGCTCTGTTTATATTGACCTCAACGAGGCACACCTGGGGAGGGCGGGCCGGCAGGGTAAGGCTGCCCAGGTCAGCTAATCCACAACCCTCAGGGAATCACATTGTTGAAAATGGACCCCGCTAAGGCAGAAGAGAAGCCAAGGGAAAAAAGGACACAATGCCATTTGCAGCACCGTAGATGAGTCTAGAAGTAATCACGTGACTTGTAGTAAGTCAGAAAGTGAAAGACACATATCATATCATATCACTTAGAGGTGTTACCTAAAAATGGATACCAGGGCAGATATTTCCACGGAGAAGGGCAATCACAGATTCAATAAACAAACTTATGGTTCACCAATGGAAAGGTGTGAGGATTGGTTTCATTACGATATCGGGGTTAACAGACATATACAAACACAGGTGACATATATAATCACCAAAGACCTACAGAATACCAAGAGAGGACTACTCAACATTCTGTCATAACGTACATGGGAAAAGGATCCCAAGAAGAACAGTCATCTGTATATGTGTAAAAGAACCACATCTTCCACACCTACAACAAGCCAAACATTGTAATCAAACTTGCTGTAATAAAAAATAAAAAAAATAAATTAAAAACACGAACAAGAAGTAGTGAGACAAACGTGAGGGGCTTTCTCCTGGTACATTCCATTCTAAACTCCAATCTAGAACACCACTTCCACTGAGGCTCTCTTGCCCTAGTAACCAGATTTGGTAAGGGTGAACTGCTGCCACCTTGTGGCCGTTTCACACAACAGCAGCTTTAATCCCAACGCTAATGGTCAGTTGATATTCAAAATCATTGCAGGCCTGTAAATGACACCTGCCCTGAAAACAAATCCTGGGGTCACATATCGACCAAAAAATTCAAAGGACGTCCATATTTCAAAACGACCGTTTCAAAAGGCATATTTTACGCACATTAGTGTTCTGCTTCTTTTCCTTTCTTTCCTTTTTTGTTAAAAAACACGGGAATGGAAAAAGGCATCCCTCAGAATGGGCGAAAATCGTTGCAGACGAATCAATGGACAGAGGTTTAATCTCCAATATATATAAACAGCTCATGCAGCTTAATATTAAAAAAACAAACAACCCAAAAAAAATGGGCAGAAGATCTAAAGAGACGTTTCTTCAAAGGAGACACAGAGATGGCCAAGACGCACATGAAAAGCTGCTCAACAGCACTAATTATTAGAGAAATGCAAATCAAAACTACAATGAGGTATCACCTCACACCTGTTAGAATCGGCATCATCAGAAAATCTACAAACAACCAATTCTGGGGAGGTTGTGGACAAAAGGAGCCCTCTTCCACTATTGGTGGGAATGTAAATTGATACAGTCACTATGGAGAACAGTATGGAGTTTCCTTAAAAAAACTAGAAATAGAATTACCATCTGATCCAGCAATCCCACTTCTGGGCATATACCCAGAGAAAACCGTATTTCAAAAAGGCACATTCACCACAATGTTCGTTGCAGCACTATTTACAATAGCCAGGTAATGGAAGCAACCTAAATGCCCACAGACAGATGAATGGATAAAGATGTGGTACATATATAAAATGAAATATGACTCGGCCATTAAAAGGAATGAAACTGGGTCATCTGTAGAGACATCGATGGATCGAGAGACTGTCATACAGAATGAAGTAAGTCAGAAAGAGGAAAACAAATATTGTATATTAATGCATATATGTGGAGCCTAAAAATGGTACAGATGAACTGGTTTGCAGGGAAGAAATAGAGACACAGAGGTAGAGAACAAACGTATGGACACCAAGTGTGGGAAGCCATGGGGTGGTGGTGGTGGGATGAGTTGGGAGTTTGGGATTGACCTGTATACATGTATATGCATAAAATACATAACTAATAATAACGTGCTGTATAAAAAAATAAATAAAATTTCAAAATTTTAAAAAATAAAATTTAAAAATAAAACAGAAAAAAGTTCTTCCCGTCACACAGATGTATTTATAGGAATGAATTATTTCCATGCTTATATCTATAAATACATAAAAGAGGAATAACATCTAACTTGAAACATAAAAGAAAAAAAAAGTGAACCCACGAGTTATACAGAGGAAAACCCTATCACGGCACTTGCTCCAGTGGTAAACAATTCTGAAATTGGTCAGAGGTGGGGAACCATGTCCCATACAGCCAGCAACCCAACCCCCACGCAAGGAGCGTCCTCATTGCAAAGCTGGGGGACCGTGCCGAGGCATCTGTGAGTAAACGTGAGCTGAGCCCCAGGCCAGCTGCTGCTGAACTGTTCCCACCCTTTCCAGGTAAAACACCTGAATAGGTACAAGGGCTTGAAAGCCTAGAGGAAGGACCGTGGAGCCACACCAGCGACAGCACGCAGGCCAACTTGGTGCCTGCAGGCCAGCCAGCGTGGTCCTGGACCCTGGCTCTCTTCCAGAAGCTTTCCATTGCCCTGCCTGAGATACCCCTCCTGTCCCGGCCCCCACTGCTTTTTTCCTTCCTCACCTCTGTCCGGAGAGAAATTCCAGCGGAAGGTATGGGTGACACATCCTCTTCTTTACAGGCGGCAGCCTGGCAACTCCTGCAGAAAGGCCAGCAGAACCCCACTCACACCGGGCCACCCACAAAGCTGTGGCCCCTCACTCCCTCCCACCAGCACAGCCCCGAGACTGCTGACGGGGCAGAGAATATGGAGTCAGGCACAGCTTCAGGGGCTATTGCTGCCTGGAGCTCTGTTTATATTGACCTCAACGAGGCACACCTGGGGAGGGCGGGCCGTCAGGGTAAGGCTGCCCAGGTCAGCTAATCCACAACCCTCAGGGAATCACATTGTTGAAAATGGACCCCGCTAAGGCAGAAGAGAAGCCAAGGGAAAAAAGGACACAATGCCATTTGCAGCACCGTAGATGAGTCTAGAAGTAATCACGTGACTTGTAGTAAGTCAGAAAGTGAAAGACACATATCATATCATATCACTTAGAGGTGTTACCTAAAAATGGATACCAGGGCAGATATTTCCACGGAGAAGGGCAATCACAGATTCATTAAACAAACTTATGGTTCACCAATGGAAAGGTGTGAGGATTGGTTTCATTATGATATCGGGGTTAACAGACATATACAAACACAGGTGACATATATAATCACCAAAGACCTACAGAATACCAAGAGAGGACTACTCAACATTCTGTCATAACGTACATGGGAAAAGGATCCCAAGAAGAACAGTCATCTGTATATGTGTAAAAGAACCACATCTTCCACACCTACAACAAGCCAAACATTGTAATCAAACTTGCTGTAATAAAAAATAAAAAAAATAAATTAAAAACACGAACAAGAAGTAGTGAGACAAACGTGAGGGGCTTTCTCCTGGTACATTCCATTCTAAACTCCAATCTAGAACACCACTTCCACTGAGGCTCTCTTGCCCTAGTAACCAGATTTGGTAAGGGTGAACTGCTGCCACCTTGTGGCCGTTTCACACAACAGCAGCTTTAATCCCAACGCTAATGGTCAGTTGATATTCAAAATCATTGCAGGCCTGTAAATGACACCTGCCCTGAAAACAAATCCTGGGGTCACATATCGACCAAAAAATTCAAAGGACGTCCATATTTCAAAACGACCGTTTCAAAAGGCATATTTTACGCACATTAGTGTTCTGCTTCTTTTCCTTTCTTTCCTTTTTTGTTAAAAAACACGGGAATGGAAAAAGGCATCCCTCAGAATGGGCGAAAATCGTTGCAGACGAATCAATGGACAGAGGTTTAATCTCCAATATATATAAACAGCTCATGCAGCTTAATATTAAAAAAACAAACAACCCAAAAAAAATGGGCAGAAGATCTAAAGAGACGTTTCTTCAAAGGAGACACAGAGATGGCCAAGACGCACATGAAAAGCTGCTCAACAGCACTAATTATTAGAGAAATGCAAATCAAAACTACAATGAGGTATCACCTCACACCTGTTAGAATCGGCATCATCAGAAAATCTACAAACAACCAATTCTGGGGAGGTTGTGGACAAAAGGAGCCCTCTTCCACTATTGGTGGGAATGTAAATTGATACAGTCACTATGGAGAACAGTATGGAGTTTCCTTAAAAAAACTAGAAATAGAATTACCATCTGATCCAGCAATCCCACTTCTGGGCATATACCCAGAGAAAACCGTATTTCAAAAAGGCACATTCACCACAATGTTCGTTGCAGCACTATTTACAATAGCCAGGTAATGGAAGCAACCTAAATGCCCACAGACAGATGAATGGATAAAGATGTGGTACATATATAAAATGAAATATGACTCGGCCATTAAAAGGAATGAAACTGGGTCATCTGTAGAGACATCGATGGATCGAGAGACTGTCATACAGAATGAAGTAAGTCAGAAAGAGGAAAACAAATATTGTATATTAATGCATATATGTGGAGCCTAAAAATGGTACAGATGAACTGGTTTGCAGGGAAGAAATAGAGACACAGAGGTAGAGAACAAACGTATGGACACCAAGTGTGGGAAGCCATGGGGTGGTGGTGGTGGGATGAGTTGGGAGTTTGGGATTGACCTGTATACATGTATATGCATAAAATACATAACTAATAATAACGTGCTGTATAAAAAAATAAATAAAATTTCAAAATTTTAAAAAATAAAATTTAAAAATAAAACAGAAAAAAGTTCTTCCCGTCACACAGATGTATTTATAGGAATGAATTATTTCCATGCTTATATCTATAAATACATAAAAGAGGAATAACATCTAACTTGAAACATAAAAGAAAAAAAAAGTGAACCCACGAGTTATACAGAGGAAAACCCTATCAGGGCACTTGCTCCAGTGGTAAACAATTCTGAAATTGGTCAGAGGTGGGGAACCATGTCCCATACAGCCAGCAACCCAACCCCCACGCAAGGAGCGTCCTCATTGCAAAGCTGGGGGACCGTGCCGAGGCATCTGTGAGTAAACGTGAGCTGAGCCCCAGGCCAGCTGCTGCTGAACTGTTCCCACCCTTTCCAGGTAAAACACCTGAATAGGTACAAGGGCTTGAAAGCCTAGAGGAAGGACCGTGGAGCCACACCAGCGACAGCACGCAGGCCAACTTGGTGCCTGCAGGCCAGCCAGCGTGGTCCTGGACCCTGGCTCTCTTCCAGAAGCTTTCCATTGCCCTGCCTGAGATACCCCTCCTGTCCCGGCCCCCACTGCTTTTTTCCTTCCTCACCTCTGTCCGGAGAGAAATTCCAGCGGAAGGTATGGGTGACACATCCTCTTCTTTACAGGCGGCAGCCTGGCAACTCCTGCAGAAAGGCCAGCAGAACCCCACTCACACCGGGCCACCCACAAAGCTGTGGCCCCTCACTCCCTCCCACCAGCACAGCCCCGAGACTGCTGACGGGGCAGAGAATATGGAGTCAGGCACAGCTTCAGGGGCTATTGCTGCCTGGAGCTCTGTTTATATTGACCTCAACGAGGCACACCTGGGGAGGGCGGGCCGTCAGGGTAAGGCTGCCCAGGTCAGCTAATCCACAACCCTCAGGGAATCACATTGTTGAAAATGGACCCCGCTAAGGCAGAAGAGAAGCCAAGGGAAAAAAGGACACAATGCCATTTGCAGCACCGTAGATGAGTCTAGAAGTAATCACGTGACTTGTAGTAAGTCAGAAAGTGAAAGACACATATCATATCATATCACTTAGAGGTGTTACCTAAAAATGGATACCAGGGCAGATATTTCCACGGAGAAGGGCAATCACAGATTCATTAAACAAACTTATGGTTCACCAATGGAAAGGTGTGAGGATTGGTTTCATTATGATATCGGGGTTAACAGACATATACAAACACAGGTGACATATATAATCACCAAAGACCTACAGAATACCAAGAGAGGACTACTCAACATTCTGTCATAACGTACATGGGAAAAGGATCCCAAGAAGAACAGTCATCTGTATATGTGTAAAAGAACCACATCTTCCACACCTACAACAAGCCAAACATTGTAATCAAACTTGCTGTAATAAAAAATAAAAAAAATAAATTAAAAACACGAACAAGAAGTAGTGAGACAAACGTGAGGGGCTTTCTCCTGGTACATTCCATTCTAAACTCCAATCTAGAACACCACTTCCACTGAGGCTCTCTTGCCCTAGTAACCAGATTTGGTAAGGGTGAACTGCTGCCACCTTGTGGCCGTTTCACACAACAGCAGCTTTAATCCCAACGCTAATGGTCAGTTGATATTCAAAATCATTGCAGGCCTGTAAATGACACCTGCCCTGAAAACAAATCCTGGGGTCACATATCGACCAAAAAATTCAAAGGACGTCCATATTTCAAAACGACCGTTTCAAAAGGCATATTTTACGCACATTAGTGTTCTGCTTCTTTTCCTTTCTTTCCTTTTTTGTTAAAAAACACGGGAATGGAAAAAGGCATCCCTCAGAATGGGCGAAAATCGTTGCAGACGAATCAATGGACAGAGGTTTAATCTCCAATATATATAAACAGCTCATGCAGCTTAATATTAAAAAAACAAACAACCCAAAAAAAATGGGCAGAAGATCTAAAGAGACGTTTCTTCAAAGGAGACACAGAGATGGCCAAGACGCACATGAAAAGCTGCTCAACAGCACTAATTATTAGAGAAATGCAAATCAAAACTACAATGAGGTATCACCTCACACCTGTTAGAATCGGCATCATCAGAAAATCTACAAACAACCAATTCTGGGGAGGTTGTGGACAAAAGGAGCCCTCTTCCACTATTGGTGGGAATGTAAATTGATACAGTCACTATGGAGAACAGTATGGAGTTTCCTTAAAAAAACTAGAAATAGAATTACCATCTGATCCAGCAATCCCACTTCTGGGCATATACCCAGAGAAAACCGTATTTCAAAAAGGCACATTCACCACAATGTTCGTTGCAGCACTATTTACAATAGCCAGGTAATGGAAGCAACCTAAATGCCCACAGACAGATGAATGGATAAAGATGTGGTACATATATAAAATGAAATATGACTCGGCCATTAAAAGGAATGAAACTGGGTCATCTGTAGAGACATCGATGGATCGAGAGACTGTCATACAGAATGAAGTAAGTCAGAAAGAGGAAAACAAATATTGTATATTAATGCATATATGTGGAGCCTAAAAATGGTACAGATGAACTGGTTTGCAGGGAAGAAATAGAGACACAGAGGTAGAGAACAAACGTATGGACACCAAGTGTGGGAAGCCATGGGGTGGTGGTGGTGGGATGAGTTGGGAGTTTGGGATTGACCTGTATACATGTATATGCATAAAATACATAACTAATAATAACGTGCTGTATAAAAAAATAAATAAAATTTCAAAATTTTAAAAAATAAAATTTAAAAATAAAACAGAAAAAAGTTCTTCCCGTCACACAGATGTATTTATAGGAATGAATTATTTCCATGCTTATATCTATAAATACATAAAAGAGGAATAACATCTAACTTGAAACATAAAAGAAAAAAAAAGTGAACCCACGAGTTATACAGAGGAAAACCCTATCAGGGCACTTGCTCCAGTGGTAAACAATTCTGAAATTGGTCAGAGGTGGGGAACCATGTCCCATACAGCCAGCAACCCAACCCCCACGCAAGGAGCGTCCTCATTGCAAAGCTGGGGGACCGTGCCGAGGCATCTGTGAGTAAACGTGAGCTGAGCCCCAGGCCAGCTGCTGCTGAACTGTTCCCACCCTTTCCAGGTAAAACACCTGAATAGGTACAAGGGCTTGAAAGCCTAGAGGAAGGACCGTGGAGCCACACCAGCGACAGCACGCAGGCCAACTTGGTGCCTGCAGGCCAGCCAGCGTGGTCCTGGACCCTGGCTCTCTTCCAGAAGCTTTCCATTGCCCTGCCTGAGATACCCCTCCTGTCCCGGCCCCCACTGCTTTTTTCCTTCCTCACCTCTGTCCGGAGAGAAATTCCAGCGGAAGGTATGGGTGACACATCCTCTTCTTTACAGGCGGCAGCCTGGCAACTCCTGCAGAAAGGCCAGCAGAACCCCACTCACACCGGGCCACCCACAAAGCTGTGGCCCCTCACTCCCTCCCACCAGCACAGCCCCGAGACTGCTGACGGGGCAGAGAATATGGAGTCAGGCACAGCTTCAGGGGCTATTGCTGCCTGGAGCTCTGTTTATATTGACCTCAACGAGGCACACCTGGGGAGGGCGGGCCGTCAGGGTAAGGCTGCCCAGGTCAGCTAATCCACAACCCTCAGGGAATCACATTGTTGAAAATGGACCCCGCTAAGGCAGAAGAGAAGCCAAGGGAAAAAAGGACACAATGCCATTTGCAGCACCGTAGATGAGTCTAGAAGTAATCACGTGACTTGTAGTAAGTCAGAAAGTGAAAGACACATATCATATCATAACACTTAGAGGTGTTACCTAAAAATGGATACCAGGGCAGATATTTCCACGGAGAAGGGCAATCACAGATTCATTAAACAAACTTATGGTTCACCAATGGAAAGGTGTGAGGATTGGTTTCATTATGATATCGGGGTTAACAGACATATACAAACACAGGTGACATATATAATCACCAAAGACCTACAGAATACCAAGAGAGGACTACTCAACATTCTGTCATAACGTACATGGGAAAAGGATCCCAAGAAGAACAGTCATCTGTATATGTGTAAAAGAACCACATCTTCCACACCTACAACAAGCCAAACATTGTAATCAAACTTGCTGTAATAAAAAATAAAAAAAATAAATTAAAAACACGAACAAGAAGTAGTGAGACAAACGTGAGGGGCTTTCTCCTGGTACATTCCATTCTAAACTCCAATCTAGAACACCACTTCCACTGAGGCTCTCTTGCCCTAGTAACCAGATTTGGTAAGGGTGAACTGCTGCCACCTTGTGGCCGTTTCACACAACAGCAGCTTTAATCCCAACGCTAATGGTCAGTTGATATTCAAAATCATTGCAGGCCTGTAAATGACACCTGCCCTGAAAACAAATCCTGAGGTCACATATCGACCAAAATATTCAAAGGACGTCCATATTTCAAAACCACCGTTTCAAAAGGCATATTTTACGCACATTAGTGTTCTGCTTCTTTTCCTTTCTTTCCTTTTTTGTTAAAAAACACGGGAATGGAAAAAGGCATCCCTCAGAATGGGCGAAAATCGTTGCAGACGAATCAATGGACAGAGGTTTAATCTCCAATATATATAAACAGCTCATGCAGCTTAATATTAAAAAAACAAACAACCCAAAAAAAATGGGCAGAAGATCTAAAGAGACGTTTCTTCAAAGGAGACACAGAGATGGCCAAGACGCACATGAAAAGCTGCTCAACAGCACTAATTATTAGAGAAATGCAAATCAAAACTACAATGAGGTATCACCTCACACCTGTTAGAATCGGCATCTTCAGAAAATCTACAAACAACAAATTCTGGGGAGGGTGTGGACAAAAGGAGCCCTCTTCCACTATTGGTGGGAATGTAAATTGATACAGTCACTATGGAGAACAGTATGGAGTTTCCTTAAAAAAACTAGAAATAGAATTACCATCTGATCCAGCAATCCCACTTCTGGGCATATACCCAGAGAAAACCGTATTTCAAAAAGGCACATTCACCACAATGTTCGTTGCAGCACTATTTACAATAGCCAGGTAATGGAAGCAACCTAAATGCCCACAGACAGATGAATGGATAAAGATGTGGTACATATATAAAATGGAATATTACTCGGCCATAAAAAGGAATGAAACTGGGTCATTTGTAGAGACATCGATGGATCGAGAGACTGTCATACAGAATGAAGTAAGTCAGAAAGAGGAAAACAAATATTGTATATTAATGCATATATGTGGAGCCTAAAAATGGTACAGATGAACTGGTTTGCAGGGAAGAAATAGAGACACAGAGGTAGAGAACAAACGTATGGACACCAAGTGTGGGAAGCCATGGGGTGGTGGTGGTGGGATGAGTTGGGAGTTTGGGATTGACCTGTATACATGTATATGCATAAAATACATAACTAATAATAACGTGCTGTATAAAAAAATAAATAAAATTTCAAAATTTTAAAAAATAAAATTTAAAAATAAAACAGAAAAAAGTTCTTCCCGTCACACAGATGTATTTATAGGAATGAATTATTTCCATGCTTATATCTATAAATACATAAAAGAGGAATAACATCTAACTTGAAACATAAAAGAAAAAAAAAGTGAACCCACGAGTTATACAGAGGAAAACCCTATCACGGCACTTGCTCCAGTGGTAAACAATTCTGAAATTGGTCAGAGGTGGGGAACCATGTCCCATACAGCCAGCAACCCAACCCCCACGCAAGGAGCGTCCTCATTGCAAAGCTGGGGGACCGTGCCGAGGCATCTGTGAGTAAACGTGAGCTGAGCCCCAGGCCAGCTGCTGCTGAACTGTTCCCACCCTTTCCAGGTAAAACACCTGAATAGGTACAAGGGCTTGAAAGCCTAGAGGAAGGACCGTGGAGCCACACCAGCGACAGCACGCAGGCCAACTTGGTGCCTGCAGGCCAGCCAGCGTGGTCCTGGACCCTGGCTCTCTTCCAGAAGCTTTCCATTGCCCTGCCTGAGATACCCCTCCTGTCCCGGCCCCCACTGCTTTTTTCCTTCCTCACCTCTGTCCGGAGAGAAATTCCAGCGGAAGGTATGGGTGACACATCCTCTTCTTTACAGGCGGCAGCCTGGCAACTCCTGCAGAAAGGCCAGCAGAACCCCACTCACACCGGGCCACCCACAAAGCTGTGGCCCCTCACTCCCTCCCACCAGCACAGCCCCGAGACTGCTGACGGGGCAGAGAATATGGAGTCAGGCACAGCTTCAGGGGCTATTGCTGCCTGGAGCTCTGTTTATATTGACCTCAACGAGGCACACCTGGGGAGGGCGGGCCGGCAGGGTACGGCTGCCCAGGTCAGCTAATCCACAACCCTCAGGGAATCACATTGTTGAAAATGGACCCCGCTAAGGCAGAAGAGAAGCCAAGGGAAAAAAGGACACAATGCCATTTGCAGCACCGTAGATGAGTCTAGAAGTAATCACGTGACTTGTAGTAAGTCAGAAAGTGAAAGACACATATCATATCATATCACTTATAGGTGTTACCTAAAAATGGATACCAGGGCAGATATTTCCACGGAGAAGGGCAATCACAGATTCATTAAACAAACTTATGGTTCACCAATGGAAAGGTGTGAGGATTGGTTTCATTATGATATCGGGGTTAACAGACATATACAAACACAGGTGACATATATAATCACCAAAGACCTACAGAATACCAAGAGAGGACTACTCAACATTCTGTCATAACGTACATGGGAAAAGGATCCCAAGAAGAACAGTCATCTGTATATGTGTAAAAGAACCACATCTTCCACACCTACAACAAGCCAAACATTGTAATCAAACTTGCTGTAATAAAAAATAAAAAAATTAAATTAAAAACACGAACAAGAAGTAGTGAGACAAACGTGAGGGGCTTTCTCCTGGTACATTCCATTCTAAACTCCAATCTAGAACACCACTTCCACTGAGGCTCTCTTGCCCTAGTAACCAGATTTGGTAAGGGTGAACTGCTGCCACCTTGTGGCCGTTTCACACAACAGCAGCTTTAATCCCAACGCTAATGGTCAGTTGATATTCAAAATCATTGCAGGCCTGTAAATGACACCTGCCCTGAAAACAAATCCTGGGGTCACATATCGACCAAAAAATTCAAAGGACGTCCATATTTCAAAACGACCGTTTCAAAAGGCATATTTTACGCACATTAGTGTTCTGCTTCTTTTCCTTTCTTTCCTTTTTTGTTAAAAAACACGGGAATGGAAAAAGGCATCCCTCAGAATGGGCGAAAACCGTTGCAGACGAATCAATGGACAGAGGTTTAATCTCCAATATATATAAACAGCTCATGCAGCTTAATATTAAAAAAACAAACAACCCAAAAAAAATGGGCAGAAGATCTAAAGAGACGTTTCTTCAAAGGAGACACAGAGATGGCCAAGACGCACATGAAAAGCTGCTCAACAGCACTAATTATTAGAGAAATGCAAATCAAAACTACAATGAGGTATCACCTCACACCTGTTAGAATCGGCATCTTCAGAAAATCTACAAACAACCAATTCTGGGGAGGGTGTGGACAAAAGGAGCCCTCTTCCACTATTGGTGGGAATGTAAATTGATACAGTCACTATGGAGAACAGTATGGAGTTTCCTTAAAAAAACTAGAAATAGAATTACCATCTGATCCAGCAATCCCACTTCTGGGCATATACCCAGAGAAAACCGTATTTCAAAAAGGCACATTCACCACAATGTTCGTTGCAGCACTATTTACAATAGCCAGGTAATGGAAGCAACCTAAATGCCCACAGACAGATGAATGGATAAAGATGTGGTACATATATAAAATGGAATATGACTCGGCCATAAAAAGGAATGAAACTGGGTCATTTGTAGAGACATCGATGGATCGAGAGACTGTCATACAGAATGAAGTAAGTCAGAAAGAGGAAAACAAATATTGTATATTAATGCATATATGTGGAGCCTAAAAATGGTACAGATGAACTGGTTTGCAGGGAAGAAATAGAGACACAGAGGTAGAGAACAAACGTATGGACACCAAGTGTGGGAAGCCATGGGGTGGTGGTGGTGGGATGAGTTGGGAGTTTGGGATTGACCTGTATACATGTATATGCATAAAATACATAACTAATAATAACGTGCTGTATAAAAAAATAAATAAAATTTCAAAATTTTAAAAAATAAAATTTAAAAATAAAACAGAAAAAAGTTCTTCCCGTCACACAGATGTATTTATAGGAATGAATTATTTCCATGCTTATATCTATAAATACATAAAAGAGGAATAACATCTAACTTGAACCATAAAAGAAAAAAAAACCTGAACCCAGGAGTTATACCGAGGAAAACCCTATCAGGGCACTTGCTCCAGTGGTAAACAATTCTGAAATTGGTCAGAGGTGGGGAACCATCTCCCATACAGCCAGCAACCCAACCCCCACGCAAGGAGCGTCCTCATTGCAAAGCTGGGGGACCGTGCCGAGGCATCTGTGAGTAAACGTGAGCTGAGCCCCAGGCCAGCTGCTGCTGAACTGTTCCCACCCTTTCCAGGTAAAACACCTGAATAGGTACAAGGGCTTGAAAGCCTAGAGGAAGGACCGTGGAGCCACACCAGCGACAGCACGCAGGCCAACTTGGTGCCTGCAGGCCAGCCAGCGTGGTCCTGGACCCTGGCTCTCTTCCAGAAGCTTTCCATTGCCCTGCCTGAGATACCCCTCCTGTCCCGGCCCCCACTGCTTTTTTCCTTCCTCACCTCTGTCCGGAGAGAAATTCCAGCGGAAGGTATGGGTGACACATCCTCTTCTTTACAGGCGGCAGCCTGGCAACTCCTGCAGAAAGGCCAGCAGAACCCCACTCACACCGGGCCACCCACAAAGCTGTGGCCCCTCACTCCCTCCCACCAGCACAGCCCCGAGACTGCTGACGGGGCAGAGAATATGGAGTCAGGCACAGCTTCAGGGGCTATTGCTGCCTGGAGCTCTGTTTATATTGACCTCAACGAGGCACACCTGGGGAGGGCGGGCTGGCAGGGTAAGGCTGCCCAGGTCAGCTAATCCACAACCCTCAGGGAATCACATTGTTGAAAATGGACCCCGCTAAGGCAGAAGAGAAGCCAAGGGAAAAAAGGACACAATGCCATTTGCAGCACCGTAGATGAGTCTAGAAGTAATCACGTGACTTGTAGTAAGTCAGAAAGTGAAAGACACATATCATATCATATCACTTAGAGGTGTTACCTAAAAATGGATACCAGGGCAGATATTTCCACGGAGAAGGGCAATCACAGATTCATTAAACAAACTTATGGTTCACCAATGGAAAGGTGTGAGGATTGGTTTCATTATGATATCGGGGTTAACAGACATATACAAACACAGGTGACATATATAATCACCAAAGACCTACAGAATACCAAGAGAGGACTACTCAACATTCTGTCATAACGTACATGGGAAAAGGATCCCAAGAAGAACAGTCATCTGTATATGTGTAAAAGAACCACATCTTCCACACCTACAACAAGCCAAACATTGTAATCAAAATTGCTGTAATAAAAAATAAAAAAAATAAATTAAAAACACGAACAAGAAGTAGTGAGACAAACGTGAGGGGCTTTCTCCTGGTACATTCCATTCTAAACTCCAATCTAGAACACCACTTCCACTGAGGCTCTCTTGCCCTAGTAACCAGATTTGGTAAGGGTGAACTGCTGCCACCTTGTGGCCGTTTCACACAACAGCAGCTTTAATCCCAACGCTAATGGTCAGTTGATATTCAAAATCATTGCAGGCCTGTAAATGACACCTGCCCTGAAAACAAATCCTGAGGTCACATATCGACCAAAATATTCAAAGGACGTCCATATTTCAAAACCACCGTTTCAAAAGGCATATTTTACGCACATTAGTGTTCTGCTTCTTTTACTTTCTTTCCTTTTTTGTTAAAAAACACGGGAATGGAAAAAGGCATCCCTCAGAATGGGCGAAAATCGTTGCAGACGAATCAATGGACAGAGGTTTAATCTCCAATATATATAAACAGCTCATGCAGCTTAATATTAAAAAAACAAACAACCCAAAAAAAATGGGCAGAAGATCTAAAGAGACGTTTCTTCAAAGGAGACACAGAGATGGCCAAGACGCACATGAAAAGCTGCTCAACAGCACTAATTATTAGAGAAATGCAAATCAAAACTACAATGAGGTATCACCTCACACCTGTTAGAATCGGCATCTTCAGAAAATCTACAAACAACAAATTCTGGGGAGGGTGTGGACAAAAGGAGCCCTCTTCCACTATTGGTGGGAATGTAAATTGATACAGTCACTATGGAGAACAGTATGGAGTTTCCTTAAAAAAACTAGAAATAGAATTACCATCTGATCCAGCAATCCCACTTCTGGGCATATACCCAGAGAAAACCGTATTTCAAAAAGGCACATTCACCACAATGTTCGTTGCAGCACTATTTACAATAGCCAGGTAATGGAAGCCACCTAAATGCCCACAGACAGATGAATGGATAAAGATGTGGTACATATATAAAATGGAATATTACTCGGCCATAAAAAGGAATGAAACTGGGTCATTTGTAGAGACATCGATGGATCGAGAGACTGTCATACAGAATGAAGTAAGTCAGAAAGAGGAAAACAAATATTGTATATTAATGCATATATGTGGAGCCTAAAAATGGTACAGATGAACTGGTTTGCAGGGAAGAAATAGAGACACAGAGGTAGAGAACAAACGTATGGACACCAAGTGTGGGAAGCCATGGGGTGGTGGTGGTGGGATGAGTTGGGAGTTTGGGATTGACCTGTATACATGTATATGCATAAAATACATAACTAATAATAACGTGCTGTATAAAAAAATAAATAAAATTTCAAAATTTTAAAAAATAAAATTTAAAAATAAAACAGAAAAAAGTTCTTCCCGTCACACAGAGGTATTTATAGGAATGAATTATTTCCATGCTTATATCTATAAATACATAAAAGAGGAATAACATCTAACTTGAAACATAAAAGAAAAAAAAAGTGAACCCACGAGTTATACAGAGGAAAACCCTATCACGGCACTTGCTCCAGTGGTAAACAATTCTGAAATTGGTCAGAGGTGGGGAACCATGTCCCATACAGCCAGCAACCCAACCCCCACGCAAGGAGCGTCCTCATTGCAAAGCTGGGGGACCGTGCCGAGGCATCTGTGAGTAAACGTGAGCTGAGCCCCAGGCCAGCTGCTGCTGAACTGTTCCCACCCTTTCCAGGTAAAACACCTGAATAGGTACAAGGGCTTGAAAGCCTAGAGGAAGGACCGTGGAGCCACACCAGCGACAGCACGTAGGCCAACTTGGTGCCTGCAGGCCAGCCAGCGTGGTCCTGGACCCTGGCTCTCTTCCAGAAGCTTTCCATTGCCCTGCCTGAGATACCCCTCCTGTCCCGGCCCCCACTGCTTTTTTCCTTCCTCACCTCTGTCCGGAGAGAAATTCCAGCGGAAGGTATGGGTGACACATCCTCTTCTTTACAGGCGGCAGCCTGGCAACTCCTGCAGAAAGGCCAGCAGAACCCCACTCACACCGGGCCACCCACAAAGCTGTGGCCCCTCACTCCCTCCCACCAGCACAGCCCCGAGACTGCTGACGGGGCAGAGAATATGGAGTGAGGCACAGCTTCAGGGGCTATTGCTGCCTGGAGCTCTGTTTATATTGACCTCAACGAGGCACACCTGGGGAGGGCGGGCCGTCAGGGTAAGGCTGCCCAGGTCAGCTAATCCACAACCCTCAGGGAATCACATTGTTGAAAATGGACCCCGCTAAGGCAGAAGAGAAGCCAAGGGAAAAAAGGACACAATGCCATTTGCAGCACCGTAGATGAGTCTAGAAGTAATCACGTGACTTGTAGTAAGTCAGAAAGTGAAAGACACATATCATATCATATCACTTATAGGTGTTACCTAAAAATGGATACCAGGGCAGATATTTCCACGGAGAAGGGCAATCACAGATTCATTAAACAAACTTATGGTTCACCAATGGAAAGGTGTGAGGATTGGTTTCATTATGATATCGGGGTTAACAGACATATACAAACACAGGTGACATATATAATCACCAAAGACCTACAGAATACCAAGAGAGGACTACTCAACATTCTGTCATAACGTACATGGGAAAAGGATCCCAAGAAGAACAGTCATCTGTATATGTGTAAAAGAACCACATCTTCCACACCTACAACAAGCCAAACATTGTAATCAAACTTGCTGTAATAAAAAATAAAAAAATTAAATTAAAAACACGAACAAGAAGTAGTGAGACAAACGTGAGGGGCTTTCTCCTGGTACATTCCATTCTAAACTCCAATCTAGAACACCACTTCCACTGAGGCTCTCTTGCCCTAGTAACCAGATTTGGTAAGGGTGAACTGCTGCCACCTTGTGGCCGTTTCACACAACAGCAGCTTTAATCCCAACGCTAATGGTCAGTTGATATTCAAAATCATTGCAGGCCTGTAAATGACACCTGCCCTGAAAACAAATCCTGGGGTCACATATCGACCAAAAAATTCAAAGGACGTCCATATTTCAAAACGACCGTTTCAAAAGGCATATTTTACGCACATTAGTGTTCTGCTTCTTTTCCTTTCTTTCCTTTTTTGTTAAAAAACACGGGAATGGAAAAAGGCATCCCTCAGAATGGGCGAAAACCGTTGCAGACGAATCAATGGACAGAGGTTTAATCTCCAATATATATAAACAGCTCATGCAGCTTAATATTAAAAAAACAAACAACCCAAAAAAAATGGGCAGAAGATCTAAAGAGACGTTTCTTCAAAGGAGACACAGAGATGGCCAAGACGCACATGAAAAGCTGCTCAACAGCACTAATTATTAGAGAAATGCAAATCAAAACTACAATGAGGTATCACCTCACACCTGTTAGAATCGGCATCTTCAGAAAATCTACAAACAACCAATTCTGGGGAGGGTGTGGACAAAAGGAGCCCTCTTCCACTATTGGTGGGAATGTAAATTGATACAGTCACTATGGAGAACAGTATGGAGTTTCCTTAAAAAAACTAGAAATAGAATTACCATCTGATCCAGCAATCCCACTTCTGGGCATATACCCAGAGAAAACCGTATTTCAAAAAGGCACATTCACCACAATGTTCGTTGCAGCACTATTTACAATAGCCAGGTAATGGAAGCAACCTAAATGCCCACAGACAGATGAATGGATAAAGATGTGGTACATATATAAAATGGAATATGACTCGGCCATAAAAAGGAATGAAACTGGGTCATTTGTAGAGACATCGATGGATCGAGAGACTGTCATACAGAATGAAGTAAGTCAGAAAGAGGAAAACAAATATTGTATATTAATGCATATATGTGGAGCCTAAAAATGGTACAGATGAACTGGTTTGCAGGGAAGAAATAGAGACACAGAGGTAGAGAACAAACGTATGGACACCAAGTGTGGGAAGCCATGGGGTGGTGGTGGTGGGATGAGTTGGGAGTTTGGGATTGACCTGTATACATGTATATGCATAAAATACATAACTAATAATAACGTGCTGTATAAAAAAATAAATAAAATTTCAAAATTTTAAAAAATAAAATTTAAAAATAAAACAGAAAAAAGTTCTTCCCGTCACACAGATGTATTTATAGGAATGAATTATTTCCATGCTTATATCTATAAATACATAAAAGAGGAATAACATCTAACTTGAACCATAAAAGAAAAAAAAACCTGAACCCAGGAGTTATACCGAGGAAAACCCTATCAGGGCACTTGCTCCAGTGGTAAACAATTCTGAAATTGGTCAGAGGTGGGGAACCATCTCCCATACAGACAGCAACCCACCCCCCACGCAAGGAGCGTCCTCATTGCAAAGCTGGGGGACCGTGCCGAGGCATCTGTGAGTAAACGTGAGCTGAGCCCCAGGCCAGCTGCTGCTGAACTGTTCCCACCCTTTCCAGGTAAAACACCTGAATATGTACAAGGGCTTGAAAGCCTAGAGGAAGGACCGTGGAGCCACACCAGCGACAGCACGCAGGCCAACTTGGTGCCTGCAGGCCAGCCAGCGTGGTCCTGGACCCTGGCGCTCTTCCAGAAGCTTTCCATTGCCCTGCCTGAGATACCCCTCCTGTCCCGGCCCCCACTGCTTTTTTCCTTCCTCACCTCTGTCCGGAGAGAAATTCCAGCGGAAGGTATGGGTGACACATCCTCTTCTTTACAGGCGGCAGCCTGGCAACTCCTGCAGAAAGGCCAGCAGAACCCCACTCACACCGGGCCACCCACAAAGCTGTGGCCCCTCACTCCCTCCCACCAGCACAGCCCCGAGACTGCTGACGGGGCAGAGAATATGGAGTCAGGCACAGCTTCAGGGGCTATTGCTGCCTGGAGCTCTGTTTATATTGACCTCAACGAGGCACACCTGGGGAGGGCGGGCCGGCAGGGTAAGGCTGCCCAGGTCAGCTAATCCACAACCCTCAGGGAATCACATTGTTGAAAATGGACCCCGCTAAGGCAGAAGAGAAGCCAAGGGAAAAAAGGACACAATGCCATTTGCAGCACCGTAGATGAGTCTAGAAGTAATCACGTGACTTGTAGTAAGTCAGAAAGTGAAAGACACATATCATATCATATCACTTATAGGTGTTACCTAAAAATGGATACCAGGGCAGATATTTCCACGGAGAAGGGCAATCACAGATTCATTAAACAAACTTATGGTTCACCAATGGAAAGGTGTGAGGATTGGTTTCATTACGATATCGGGGTTAACAGACATATACAAACACAGGTGACATATATAATCACCAAAGACCTACAGAATACCAAGAGAGGACTACTCAACATTCTGTCATAACGTACATGGGAAAAGGATCCCAAGAAGAACAGTCATCTGTATATGTGTAAAAGAACCACATCTTCCACACCTACAACAAGCCAAACATTGTAATCAAACTTGCTGTAATAAAAAATAAAAAAATTAAATTAAAAACACGAACAAGAAGTAGTGAGACAAACGTGAGGGGCTTTCTCCTGGCACATTCCATTCTAAACTCCAATCTAGAACACCACTTCCACTGAGGCTCTCTTGCCCTAGTAACCAGATTTGGTAAGGGTGAACTGCTGCCACCTTGTGGCCGTTTCACACAACAGCAGCTTTAATCCCAACGCTAATGGTCAGTTGATATTCAAAATCATTGCAGGCCTGTAAATGACACCTGCCCTGAAAACAAATCCTGGGGTCACATATCGACCAAAAAATTTAAAGGACGTCCATATTTCAAAACGACCGTTTCAAAAGGCATATTTTACGCACATTAGTGTTCTGCTACTTTTCCTTTCTTTCCTTTTTTGTTAAAAAACACGGGAATGGAAAAAGGCATCCCTCAGAATGGACGAAAATCGTTGCAGACGAATCAATGGACAGAGGTTTAATCTCCAATATATATAAACAGCTCATGCAGCTTAATATTAAAAAAACAAACAACCCCAAAAAAATGGGCAGAAGATCTAAAGAGACGTTTCTTCAAAGGAGACACAGAGATGGCCAAGACGCACATGAAAAGCTGCTCAACAGCACTAATTATTAGAGAAATGCAAATCAAAACTACAATGAGGTATCACCTCACACCTGTTAGAATCGGCATCATCAGAAAATCTACAAACAACCAATTCTGGGGAGGTTGTGGACAAAAGGAGCCCTCTTCCACTATTGGTGGGAATGTAAATTGATACAGTCACTATGGAGAACAGTATGGAGTTTCCTTAAAAAAACTAGAAAAAGAATTACCATCTGATCCAGCAATCCCACTTCTGGGCATATACCCAGAGAAAACCGTATTTCAAAAAGGCACATTCACCACAATGTTCGTTGCAGCACTATTTACAATAGCCAGGTAATGGAAGCAACCTAAATGCCCACAGACAGATGAATGGATAAAGATGTGGTACATATATAAAATGGAATATTACTCGGCCATAAAAAGGAATGAAACTGGGTCATCTGTAGAGACATCGATGGATCGAGAGACTGTCACACAGAATGAAGTAAGTCAGAAAGAGGAAAACAAATATTGTATATTAATGCATATATGTGGAGCCTAAAAATGGTACAGATGAACTGGTTTGCAGGGAAGAAATAGAGACACAGAGGTAGAGAACAAACGTATGGACACCAAGTGTGGGAAGCCATGGGGTGGTGGTGGTGGGATGAGTTGGGAGTTTGGGATTGACCTGTATACATGTATATGCATAAAATACATAACTAATAATAACGTGCTGTATAAAAAAATAAATAAAATTTCAAAATTTTAAAAAATAAAATTTAAAAATAAAACAGAAAAAAGTTCTTCCCGTCACACAGATGTATTTATAGGAATGAATTATTTCCATGCTTATATCTATAAATACATAAAAGAGGAATAACATCTAACTTGAAACATAAAAGAAAAAAAAAGTGAACCCACGAGTTATACAGAGGAAAACCCTATCACGGCAGTTGCTCCAGTGGTAAACAATTCTGAAATTGGTCAGAGGTGGGGAACCATCTCCCATACAGCCAGCAACCCAACCCCCAAGCAAGGAGCGTCCTCATTGAAAAGCTGGGGGACCGTGCCGAGGCATCTGTGAGTAAACGTGAGCTGAGCCCCAGGCCAGCTGCTGCTGAACTGTTCCCACCCTTTCCAGGTAAAACACCTGAATATGTACAAGGTCTTGAAAGCCTAGAGGAAGGACCGTGGAGCCACACCAGCGACAGCACGCAGGCCAACTTGGTGCCTGCAGGCCAGCCAGCGTGGTCCTGGACCCTGGCGCTCTTCCAGAAGCTTTCCATTGCCCTGCCTGAGATACCCCTCCTGTCCCGGCCCCCACTGCTTTTTTCCTTCCTCACCTCTGTCCGGAGAGAAATTCCAGCGGAAGGTATGGGTGACACATCCTCTTCTTTACAGGCGGCAGCCTGGCAACTCCTGCAGAAAGGCCAGCAGTACCACACTCACAACGGGCCACCCACAAAGCTGTGGCCCCTCACTCCCTCCTCCCACCAGCACAGCCCCGAGACTGCTGACGGGGCAGAGAATATGGAGTCAGGCACAGCTTCAGGGGCTATTGCTGCCTGGAGCTCTGTTTATATTGACCTCAACGAGGCACACCTGGGGAGGGCGGGCCGGCAGGGTAAGGCTGCCCAGGTCAGCTAATCCACAACCCTCAGGGAATCACATTGTTGAAAATGGACCCCGCTAAGGCAGAAGAGAAGCCAAGGGAAAAAAGGACACAATGCCATTTGCAGCACCGTAGATGAGTCTAGAAGTAATCACGTGACTTGTAGTAAGTCAGAAAGTGAAAGACACATATCATATCATATCACTTAGAGGTGTTACCTAAAAATGGATACCAGGGCAGATATTTCCACGGAGAAGGGCAATCACAGATTCATTAAACAAACTTATGGTTCACCAATGGAAAGGTGTGAGGATTGGTTTCATTACGATATCGGGGTTAACAGACATATACAAACACAGGTGACATATATAATCACCAAAGACCTACAGAATACCAAGAGAGGACTACTCAACATTCTGTCATAACGTACATGGGAAAAGGATCCCAAGAAGAACAGTCATCTGTATATGTGTAAAAGAACCACATCTTCCACACCTACAACAAGCCAAACATTGTAATCAAACTTGCTGTAATAAAAAATAAAAAAAATTAAATTAAAAACACGAACAAGAAGTAGTGAGACAAACGTGAGGGGCTTTCTCCTGGCACATTCCATTCTAAACTCCAATCTAGAACACCACTTCCACTGAGGCTCTCTTGCCCTAGTAACCAGATTTGGTAAGGGTGAACTGCTGCCACCTTGTGGCCGTTTCACACAGCAGCAGCTTTAATCCCAACGCTAATGGTCAGTTGATATTCAAAATCATTGCAGGCCTGTAAATGACACCTGCCCTGAAAACAAATCCTGGGGTCACATATCGACCAAAATATTCAAAGGACGTCCATATTTCAAAACGACCATTTCAAAAGGCATATTTTACGCACATTAGTGTTCTGCTTCTTTTCCTTTCTTTCCTTTTTTGTTAAAAAACACGGGAATGGAAAAAGGCATCCCTCAGAATGGGCGAAAATCGTTGCAGACGAATCAATGGACAGAGGTTTAATCTCCAATATATATAAACAGCTCATGCAGCTTAATATTAAAAAAACAAACAACCCAATACAAAAATGGGCAGAAGATCTAAAGAGACGTTTCTTCAAAGGAGACACAGAGATGGCCAAGACGCACATGAAAAGCTGCTCAACAGCACTAATTATTAGAGAAATGCAAATCAAAACTACAATGAGGTATCACCTCACACCTGTTAGAATCGGCATCATCAGAAAATCTACAAACAACCAATTCTGGGGAGGGTGTGGACAAAAGGAGCCCTCTTCCACTATTGGTGGGAATGTAAATTGATACAGTCCCTATGGAGAACAGTATGGAGTTTCCTTAAAAAAATTAGAAATAGAATTACCATCTGATCCAGCAATCCCACTTCTGGGCATATACCCAGAGAAAACCGTATTTCAAAAAGGCACATTCACCACAATGTTCGTTGCAGCACTATTTACAATAGCCAGGTAATGGAAGCAACCTAAATGCCCACAGACAGATGAATGGATAAAGATGTGGTACATATATAAAATGGAATATGACTCGGCCATAAAAAGGAATGAAACTGGGTCATTTGTAGAGACATCGATGGATCGAGAGACTGTCATACAGAATGAAGTAAGTCAGAAAGAGGAAAACAAATATTGTATATTAATGCATATATGTGGAGCCTAAAAATGGTACAGATGAACTGGTTTGCAGGGAAGAAATAGAGACACAGAGGTAGAGAACAAACGTATGGACACCAAGTGTGGGAAGCCATGGGGTGGTGGTGGTGGGATGAGTTGGGAGTTTGGGATTGACCTGTATACATGTATATGCATAAAATACATAACTAATAATAATGTGCTGTATAAAAAAAATAAATAAAATTTCAAAATTTTAAAAAATAAAATTTAAAAATAAAACAGAAAAAAGTTCTTCCCGTCACACAGATGTATTTATAGGAATGAATTATTTCCATGCTTATATCTATAAATACATAAAAGAGGAATAACATCTAACTTGAAACATAAAAGAAAAAAAAGTGAACCCACGAGTTATACAGAGGAAAACACTATCACGGCACTTGCTCCAGTGGTAAACAATTCTGAAATTGGTCAGAGGTGGGGAACCATCTCCCATACAGCCAGCAACCCAACCCCCACGCAAGGAGCGTCCTCATTGCAAAGCTGGGGGACCGGGCCGAGGCATCTGTGAGTAAACGTGAGCTGAGCCCCAGGCCAGCTGCTGCTGAACTGTTCCCACCCTTTCCAGGTAAAACACCTGAATATGTACAAGGGCTTGAAAGCCTAGAGGAAGGACCGTGGAGCCACACCAGCGACAGCACGCAGGCCAACTTGGTGCCTGCAGGCCAGCCAGCGTGGTCCTGGACCCTGGCGCTCTTCCAGAAGCTTTCCATTGCCCTGCCTGAGATACCCCTCCTGTCCCGGCCCCCACTGCTTTTTTCTTTCCTCACCTCTGTCCGGAGAGAAATTCCAGCGGAAGGTATGGGTGACACATCCTCTTCTTTACAGGCGGCAGCCTGGCAACTCCTGCAGAAAGGCCAGCAGAACCCCACTCACACCGGGCCACCCACAAAGCTGTGGCCCCTCACTCCCTCCTCCCACCAGCACAGCCCCGAGACTGCTGACGGGGCAGAGAATATGGAGTGAGGCACAGCTTCAGGGGCTATTGCTGCCTGGAGCTCTGTTTATATTGACCTCAACGAGGCACACCTGGGGAGGGCGGGCCGGCAGGGTAAGGCTGCCCAGGTCAGCTAATCCACAACCCTCAGGGAATCACATTGTTGAAAATGGACCCCGCTAAGGCAGAAGAGAAGCCAAGGGAAAAAAGGACACAATGCCATTTGCAGCACCGTAGATGAGTCTAGAAGTAATCACGTGACTTGTAGTAAGTCAGAAAGTGAAAGACACATATCATATCATATCACTTAGAGGTGTTACCTAAAAATGGATACCAGGGCAGATATTTCCACGGAGAAGGGCAATCACAGATTCATTAAACAAACTTATGGTTCACCAATGGAAAGGTGTGAGGATTGGTTTCATTACGATATCGGGGTTAACAGACATATACAAACACAGGTGACATATACAATCACCAAAGAAATACAGAATACCAAGAGAGGACTACTCAACATTCTGTCATAACGTACATGGGAAAAGGATCCCAAGAAGAACAGTCATCTGTATATGTGTAAAAGAACCACATCTTCCACACCTACAACAAGCCAAACATTGTAATCAAACTTGCTGTAATAAAAAATAAAAAAATTAAATTAAAAACACGAACAAGAAGTAGTGAGACAAACGTGAGGGGCTTTCTCCTGGTACATCCCATTCTAAACTCCAATCTAGAACACCACTTCCACTGAGGCTCTCTTGCCCTAGTAACCAGATTTGGTAAGGGTGAACTGCTGCCACCTTGTGGCCGTTTCACACAACAGCAGCTTTAATCCCAACGCTAATGGTCAGTTGATATTCAAAATCATTGCAGGCCTGTAAATGACACCTGCCCTGAAAACAAATCCTGGGGTCACATATCGACCAAAATATTCAAAGGACGTCCATATTTCAAAACGACCGTTTCAAAAGGCATATTTTACGCACATTAGTGTTCTGCTTCTTTTCCTTTCTTTCCTTTTTTGTTAAAAAACACGGGAATGGAAAAAGGCATCCCTCAGAATGGGCGAAAATCGTTGCAGACGAATCAATGGACAGAGGTTTAATCTCCAATATATATAAACAGCTCATGCAGCTTAATATTAAAAAAACAAACAACCCAAAATAAATGGGCAGAAGATCTAAAGAGACGTTTCTTCAAAGGAGACACAGAGATGGCCAAGACGCACATGAAAAGCTGCTCAACAGCACTAATTATTAGAGAAATGCAAATCAAAACTACAATGAGGTATCACCTCACACCTGCTAGAATCGGCATCTTCAGAAAATCTACAAACAACAAATTCTGGGGAGGGTGTGGACAAAAGGAGCCCTCTTCCACTATTGGTGGGAATGTAAATTGATACAGTCACCATGGAGAACAGTATGGAGTTTCCTTAAAAAAACTAGAAATAGAATTACCATCTGATCCAGCAATCCCACTTCTGGGCATATACCCAGAGAAAACCGTATTTCAAAAAGGCACATTCACCACAATGTTCGTTGCAGCACTATTTACAATAGCCAGGTAATGGAAGCAACCTAAATGCCCACAGACAGATGAATGGATAAAGATGTGGTACATATATAAAATGGAATATTACTCGGCCATAAAAAGGAATGAAACTGGGTCATTTGTAGAGACATCGATGGATCGAGAGACTGTCATACAGAATGAAGTAAGTCAGAAAGAGGAAAACAAATATTGTATATTAATGCATATATGTGGAGCCTAAAAATGGTACAGATGAACTGGTTTGCAGGGAAGAAATAGAGACACAGAGGTAGAGAACAAACGTATGGACACCAAGTGTGGGAAGCCATGGGGTGGTGGTGGTGGGATGAGTTGGGAGTTTGGGATTGACCTGTATACATGTATATGCATAAAATACATAACTAATAATAACGTGCTGTATAAAAAAATAAATAAAATTTCAAAATTTTAAAAAATAAAATTTAAAAATAAAACAGAAAAAAGTTCTTCCCGTCACACAGATGTATTTATAGGAATGAATTATTTCCATGCTTATATCTATAAATACATAAAAGAGGAATAACATCTAACTTGAAACATAAAAGAAAAAAAAGTGAACCCACGAGTTATACAGAGGAAAACCCTATCACGGCACTTGCTCCAGTGGTAAACAATTCTGAAATTGGTCAGAGGTGGGGAACCATCTCCCATACAGCCAGCAACCCAACCCCCACGCAAGGAGCGTCCTCATTGCAAAGCTGGGGGACCGTGCCGAGGCATCTGTGAGTAAACGTGAGCTGAGCCCCAGGCCAGCTGCTGCTGAACTGTTCCCACCCTTTCCAGGTAAAACACCTGAATATGTACAAGGGCTTGAAAGCCTAGAGGAAGGACCGTGGAGCCACACCAGCGACAGCACGCAGGCCAACTTGGTGCCTGCAGGCCAGCCAGCGTGGTCCTGGACCCTGGCGCTCTTCCAGAAGCTTTCCATTGCCCTGCCTGAGATACCCCTCCTGTCCCGGCCCCCACTGCTTTTTTCCTTCCTCACCTCTGTCCGGAGAGAAATTCCAGCGGAAGGTATGGGTGACACATCCTCTTCTTTACAGGCGGCAGCCTGGCAACTCCTGCAGAAAGGCCAGCAGAACCCCACTCACACCGGGCCACCCACAAAGCTGTGGCCCCTCACTCCCTCCCACCAGCACAGCCCCGAGACTGCTGACGGGGCAGAGAATATGGAGTCAGGCACAGCTTCAGGGGCTATTGCTGCCTGGAGCTCTGTTTATATTGACCTCAACGAGGCACACCTGGGGAGGGCGGGCCGGCAGGGTAAGGCTGCCCAGGTCAGCTAATCCACAACCCTCAGGGAATCACATTGTTGAAAATGGACCCCGCTAAGGCAGAAGAGAAGCCAAGGGAAAAAAGGACACAATGCCATTTGCAGCACCGTAGATGAGTCTAGAAGTAATCACGTGACTTGTAGTAAGTCAGAAAGTGAAAGACACATATCATATCATATCACTTAGAGGTGTTACCTAAAAATGGATACCAGGGCAGATATTTCCACGGAGAAGGGCAATCACAGATTCATTAAACAAACTTATGGTTCACCAATGGAAAGGTGTGAGGATTGGTTTCATTAGGATATCGGGGTTAACAGACATATACAAACACAGGTGACATATATAATCACCAAAGACCTACAGAATACCAAGAGAGGACTACTCAACATTCTGTCATAACGTACATGGGAAAAGGATCCCAAGAAGAACAGTCATCTGTATATGTGTAAAAGAACCACATCTTCCACACCTACAACAAGCCAAACATTGTAATCAAACTTGCTGTAATAAAAAATAAAAAAATTAAATTAAAAACACGAACAAGAAGTAGTGAGACAAACGTGAGGGGCTTTCTCCTGGTACATTCCATTCTAAACTCCAATCAAGAACACCACTTCCACTGAGGCTCTCTTGCCCTAGTAACCAGATTTGGTAAGGGTGAACTGCTGCCACCTTGTGGCCGTTTCACACAACAGCAGCTTTAATCCCAACGCTAATGGTCAGTTGATATTCAAAATCATTGCAGGCCTGTAAATGACACCTGCCCTGAAAATAAATCCTGGGGTCACATATCGACCAAAATATTCAAAGGACGTCCATATTTCAAAACGACCGTTTCAAAAGGCATATTTTACGCACATTAGTGTTCTGCTTCTTTTCCTTTCTTTCCTTTTTTGTTAAAAAACACGGGAATGGAAAAAGGCATCCCTCAGAATGGGCGAAAATCGTTGCAGACGAATCAATGGACAGAGGTTTAATCTCCAATATATATAAACAGCTCATGCAGCTTAATATTAAAAAAACAAACAACCCAAAATAAATGGGCAGAAGATCTAAAGAGACGTTTCTTCAAAGGAGACACAGAGATGGCCAAGACGCACATGAAAAGCTGCTCAACAGCACTAATTATTAGAGAAATGCAAATCAAAACTACAATGAGGTATCACCTCACACCTGCTAGAATCGGCATCTTCAGAAAATCTACAAACAACAAATTCTGGGGAGGGTGTGGACAAAAGGAGCCCTCTTCCACTATTGGTGGGAATGTAAATTGATACAGTCACCATGGAGAACAGTATGGAGTTTCCTTAAAAAAACTAGAAATAGAATTACCATCTGATCCAGCAATCCCACTTCTGGGCATATACCCAGAGAAAACCGTATTTCAAAAAGGCACATTCACCACAATGTTCGTTGCAGCACTATTTACAATAGCCAGGTAATGGAAGCAACCTAAATGCCCACAGACAGATGAATGGATAAAGATGTGGTACATATATAAAATGGAATATTACTCGGCCATAAAAAGGAATGAAACTGGGTCATTTGTAGAGACATCGATGGATCGAGAGACTGTCATACAGAATGAAGTAAGTCAGAAAGAGGAAAACAAATATTGTATATTAATGCATATATGTGGAGCCTAAAAATGGTACAGATGAACTGGTTTGCAGGGAAGAAATAGAGACACAGAGGTAGAGAACAAACGTATGGACACCAAGTGTGGGAAGCCATGGGGTGGTGGTGGTGGGATGAGTTGGGAGTTTGGGATTGACCTGTATACATGTATATGCATAAAATACATAACTAATAATAACGTGCTGTATAAAAAAATAAATAAAATTTCAAAATTTTAAAAAATAAAATTTAAAAATAAAACAGAAAAGAGTTCTTCCCGTCACACAGATGTATTTATAGGAATGAATTATTTCCATGCTTATATCTATAAATACATAAAAGAGGAATAACATCTAACTTGAAACATAAAAGAAAAAAAAGTGAACCCACGAGTTATACAGAGGAAAACACTATCACGGCACTTGCTCCAGTGGTAAACAATTCTGAAATTGGTCAGAGGTGGGGAACCATCTCCCATACAGCCAGCAACCCAACCCCCACGCAAGGAGCGTCCTCATTGCAAAGCTGGGGGACCGGGCCGAGGCATCTGTGAGTAAACGTGAGCTGAGCCCCAGGCCAGCTGCTGCTGAACTGTTCCCACCCTTTCCAGGTAAAACACCTGAATATGTACAAGGGCTTGAAAGCCTAGAGGAAGGACCGTGGAGCCACACCAGCGACAGCACGCAGGCCAACTTGGTGCCTGCAGGCCAGCCAGCGTGGTCCTGGACCCTGGCGCTCTTCCAGAAGCTTTCCATTGCCCTGCCTGAGATACCCCTCCTGTCCCGGCCCCCACTGCTTTTTTCCTTCCTCACCTCTGTCCGGAGAGAAATTCCAGCGGAAGGTATGGGTGACACATCCTCTTCTTTACAGGCGGCAGCCTGGCAACTCCTGCAGAAAGGCCAGCAGAACCCCACTCACACCGGGCCACCCACAAAGCTGTGGCCCCTCACTCCCTCCCACCAGCACAGCCCCGAGACTGCTGACGGGGCAGAGAATATGGAGTGAGGCACAGCTTCAGGGGCTATTGCTGCCTGGAGCTCTGTTTATATTGACCTCAACGAGGCACACCTGGGGAGGGCGGGCCGGCAGGGTAAGGCTGCCCAGGTCAGCTAATCCACAACCCTCAGGGAATCACATTGTTGAAAATGGACCCCGCTAAGGCAGAAGAGAAGCCAAGGGAAAAAAGGACACAATGCCATTTGCAGCACCGTAGATGAGTCTAGAAGTAATCACGTGACTTGTAGTAAGTCAGAAAGTGAAAGACACATATCATATCATATCACTTAGAGGTGTTACCTAAAAATGGATACCAGGGCAGATATTTCCACGGAGAAGGGCAATCACAGATTCATTAAACAAACTTATGGTTCACCAATGGAAAGGTGTGAGGATTGGTTTCATTACGATATCGGGGTTAACAGACATATACAAACACAGGTGACATATATAATCACCAAAGACCTACAGAATACCAAGAGAGGACTACTCAACATTCTGTCATAACGTACATGGGAAAAGGATCCCAAGAAGAACAGTCATCTGTATATGTGTAAAAGAACCACATCTTCCACACCTACAACAAGCCAAACATTGTAATCAAACTTGCTGTAATAAAAAATAAAAAACTTAAATTAAAAACACGAACAAGAAGTAGTGAGACAAACGTGAGGGGCTTTCTCCTGGTACATTCCATTCTAAACTCCAATCTAGAACACCACTTCCACTGAGGCTCTCTTGCCCTAGTAACCAGATTTGGTAAGGGTGAACTGCTGCCACCTTGTGGCCGTTTCACACAACAGCAGCTTTAATCCCAACGCTAATGGTCAGTTGATATTCAAAATCATTGCAGGCCTGTAAATGACACCTGCCCTGAAAACAAATCCTGGGGTCACATATCGACCAAAAAATTCAAAGGACGTCCATATTTCAAAACGACCGTTTCAAAAGGCATATTTTACGCACATTAGTGTTCTGCTTCTTTTCCTTTCTTTCCTTTTTTGTTAAAAAACACGGGAATGGAAAAAGGCATCCCTCAGAATGGGCGAAAACCGTTGCAGACGAATCAATGGACAGAGGTTTAATCTCCAATATATATAAACAGCTCATGCAGCTTAATATTAAAAAAACAAACAACCCAAAAAAATGGGCAGAAGATCTAAAGAGACGTTTCTTCAAAGGAGACACAGAGATGGCCAAGACGCACATGAAAAGCTGCTCAACAGCACTAATTATTAGAGAAATGCAAATCAAAACTACAATGAGGTATCACCTCACACCTGTTAGAATCGGCATCTTCAGAAAATCTACAAACAACAAATTCTGGGGAGGGTGTGGACAAAAGGAGCCCTCTTCCACTATTGGTGGGAATGTAAATTGATACAGTCCCTATGGAGAACAGTATGGAGTTTCCTTAAAAATACTAGAAATAGAATTACCATCTGATCCAGCAATCCCACTTCTGGGCATATACCCAGAGAAAACCGTATTTCAAAAAGGCACATTCACCACAATGTTCGTTGCAGCACTATTTACAATAGCCAGGTAATGGAAGCAACCTAAATGCCCACAGACAGATGAATGGATAAAGATGTGGTACATATATAAAATGGAATATTACTCGGCCATAAAAAGGAATGAAACTGGGTCATTTGTAGAGACATCGATGGATCGAGAGACTGTCATACAGAATGAAGTAAGTCAGAAAGAGGAAAACAAATATTGTATATTAATGCATATATGTGGAGCCTAAAAATGGTACAGATGAACTGGTTTGCAGGGAAGAAATAGAGACACAGAGGTAGAGAACAAACGTATGGACACCAAGTGTGGGAAGCCATGGGGTGGTGGTGGTGGGATGAGTTGGGAGTTTGGGATTGACCTGTATACATGTATATGCATAAAATACATAACTAATAATAACGTGCTGTATAAAAAAATAAATAAAATTTCAAAATTTTAAAAAATAAAATTTAAAAATAAAACAGAAAAAAGTTCTTCCCGTCACACAGATGTATTTATAGGAATGAATTATTTCCATGCTTATATCTATAAATACATAAAAGAGGAATAACATCTAACTTGAAACATAAAAGAAAAAAAAAGTGAACCCACGAGTTATACAGAGGAAAACCCTATCACGGCACTTGCTCCAGTGGTAAACAATTCTGAAATTGGTCAGAGGTGGGGAACCATCTCCCATACAGCCAGCAACCCAACCCCCACGCAAGGAGCGTCCTCATTGCAAAGCTGGGGGACCGTGCCGAGGCATCTGTGAGTAAACGTGAGCTGAGCCCCAGGCCAGCTGCTGCTGAACTGTTCCCACCCTTTCCAGGTAAAACACCTGAATAGGTACAAGGGCTTGAAAGCCTAGAGGAAGGACCGTGGAGCCACACCAGCGACAGCACGCAGGCCAACTTGGTGCCTGCAGGCCAGCCAGCGTGGTCCTGGACCCTGGCTCTCTTCCAGAAGCTTTCCATTGCCCTGCCTGAGATACCCCTCCTGTCCCGGCCCCCACTGCTTTTTTCCTTCCTCACCTCTGTCCGGAGAGAAATTCCAGCGGAAGGTATGGGTGACACATCCTCTTCTTTACAGGCGGCAGCCTGGCAACTCCTGCAGAAAGGCCAGCAGAACCCCACTCACACCGGGCCACCCACAAAGCTGTGGCCCCTCACTCCCTCCCACCAGCACAGCCCCGAGACTGCTGACGGGGCAGAGAATATGGAGTCAGGCACAGCTTCAGGGGCTATTGCTGCCTGGAGCTCTGTTTATATTGACCTCAACGAGGCACACCTGGGGAGGGCGGGCCGGCAGGGTAAGGCTGCCCAGGTCAGCTAATCCACAACCCTCAGGGAATCACATTGTTGAAAATGGACCCCGCTAAGACAGAAGAGAAGCCAAGGGAAAAAAGGACACAATGCCATTTGCAGCACCGTAGATGAGTCTAGAAGTAATCACGTGACTTGTAGTAAGTCAGAAAGTGAAAGACACATATCATATCATATCACTTAGAGGTGTTACCTAAAAATGGATACCAGGGCAGATATTTCCACGGAGAAGGGCAATCACAGATTCAATAAACAAACTTATGGTTCACCAATGGAAAGGTGTGAGGATTGGTTTCATTACGATATCGGGGTTAACAGACATATACAAACACAGGTGACATATATAATCACCAAAGACCTACAGAATACCAAGAGAGGACTACTCAACATTCTGTCATAACGTACATGGGAAAAGGATCCCAAGAAGAACAGTCATCTGTATATGTGTAAAAGAACCACATCTTCCACACCTACAACAAGCCAAACATTGTAATCAAACTTGCTGTAATAAAAAATAAAAAAATTAAATTAAAAACACGAACAAGAAGTAGTGAGACAAACGTGAGGGGCTTTCTCCTGGTACATTCCATTCTAAACTCCAATCTAGAACACCACTTCCACTGAGGCTCTCTTGCCCTAGTAACCAGATTTGGTAAGGGTGAACTGCTGCCACCTTGTGGCCGTTTCACACAACAGCAGCTTTAATCCCAACGCTAATGGTCAGTTGATATTCAAAATCATTGCAGGCCTGTAAATGACACCTGCCCTGAAAATAAATCCTGGGGTCACATATCGACCAAAATATTCAAAGGACGTCCATATTTCAAAACGACCGTTTCAAAAGGCATATTTTACGCACATTAGTGTTCTGCTTCTTTTCCTTTCTTTCCTTTTTTGTTAAAAAACACGGGAATGGAAAAAGGCATCCCTCAGAATGGGCGAAAATCGTTGCAGACGAATCAATGGACAGAGGTTTAATCTCCAATATATATAAACAGCTCATGCAGCTTAATATTAAAAAAACAAACAACCCAAAATAAATGGGCAGAAGATCTAAAGAGACGTTTCTTCAAAGGAGACACAGAGATGGCCAAGACGCACATGAAAAGCTGCTCAACAGCACTAATTATTAGAGAAATGCAAATCAAAACTACAATGAGGTATCACCTCACACCTGCTAGAATCGGCATCTTCAGAAAATCTACAAACAACAAATTCTGGGGAGGGTGTGGACAAAAGGAGCCCTCTTCCACTATTGGTGGGAATGTAAATTGATACAGTCACCATGGAGAACAGTATGGAGTTTCCTTAAAAAAACTAGAAATAGAATTACCATCTGATCCAGCAATCCCACTTCTGGGCATATACCCAGAGAAAACCGTATTTCAAAAAGGCACATTCACCACAATGTTCGTTGCAGCACTATTTACAATAGCCAGGTAATGGAAGCAACCTAAATGCCCACAGACAGAAGAATGGATAAAGATGTGGTACATATATAAAATGGAATATTACTCGGCCATAAAAAGGAATGAAACTGGGTCATTTGTAGAGACATCGATGGATCGAGAGACTGTCATACAGAATGAAGTAAGTCAGAAAGAGGAAAACAAATATTGTATATTAATGCATATATGTGGAGCCTAAAAATGGTACATATGAACTGGTTTGCAGGGAAGAAATAGAGACACAGAGGTAGAGAACAAACGTATGGACACCAAGTGTGGGAAGCCATGGGGTGGTGGTGGTGGGATGAGTTGGGAGTTTGGGATTGACCTGTATACATGTATATGCATAAAATACATAACTAATAATAACGTGCTGTATAAAAAAATAAATAAAATTTCAAAATTTTAAAAAATAAAATTTAAAAATAAAACAGAAAAGAGTTCTTCCCGTCACACAGATGTATTTATAGGAATGAATTATTTCCATGCTTATATCTATAAATACATAAAAGAGGAATAACATCTAACTTGAAACATAAAAGAAAAAAAAGTGAACCCACGAGTTATACAGAGGAAAACACTATCACGGCACTTGCTCCAGTGGTAAACAATTCTGAAATTGGTCAGAGGTGGGGAACCATCTCCCATACAGCCAGCAACCCAACCCCCACGCAAGGAGCGTCCTCATTGCAAAGCTGGGGGACCGGGCCGAGGCATCTGTGAGTAAACGTGAGCTGAGCCCCAGGCCAGCTGCTGCTGAACTGTTCCCACCCTTTCCAGGTAAAACACCTGAATATGTACAAGGGCTTGAAAGCCTAGAGGAAGGACCGTGGAGCCACACCAGCGACAGCACGCAGGCCAACTTGGTGCCTGCAGGCCAGCCAGCGTGGTCCTGGACCCTGGCGCTCTTCCAGAAGCTTTCCATTGCCCTGCCTGAGATACCCCTCCTGTCCCGGCCCCCACTGCTTTTTTCCTTCCTCACCTCTGTCCGGAGAGAAATTCCAGCGGAAGGTATGGGTGACACATCCTCTTCTTTACAGGCGGCAGCCTGGCAACTCCTGCAGAAAGGCCAGCAGAACCCCACTCACACCGGGCCACCCACAAAGCTGTGGCCCCTCACTCCCTCCCACCAGCACAGCCCCGAGACTGCTGACGGGGCAGAGAATATGGAGTCAGGCACAGCTTCAGGGGCTATTGCTGCCTGGAGCTCTGTTTATATTGACCTCAACGAGGCACACCTGGGGAGGGCGGGCCGTCAGGGTAAGGCTGCCCAGGTCAGCTAATCCACAACCCTCAGGGAATCACATTGTTGAAAATGGACCCCGCTAAGGCAGAAGAGAAGCCAAGGGAAAAAAGGACACAATGCCATTTGCAGCACCGTAGATGAGTCTAGAAGTAATCACGTGACTTGTAGTAAGTCAGAAAGTGAAAGACACATATCATATCATATCACTTAGAGGTGTTACCTAAAAATGGATACCAGGGCAGATATTTCCACGGAGAAGGGCAATCACAGATTCAATAAACAAACTTATGGTTCACCAATGGAAAGGTGTGAGGATTGGTTTCATTACGATATCGGGGTTAACAGACATATACAAACACAGGTGACATATATAATCACCAAAGACCTACAGAATACCAAGAGAGGACTACTCAACATTCTGTCATAACGTACATGGGAAAAGGATCCCAAGAAGAACAGTCATCTGTATATGTGTAAAAGAACCACATCTTCCACACCTACAACAAGCCAAACATTGTAATCAAACTTGCTGTAATAAAAAATAAAAAAAATAAATTAAAAACACGAACAAGAAGTAGTGAGACAAACGTGAGGGGCTTTCTCCTGGTACATTCCATTCTAAACTCCAATCTAGAACACCACTTCCACTGAGGCTCTCTTGCCCTAGTAACCAGATTTGGTAAGGGTGAACTGCTGCCACCTTGTGGCCGTTTCACACAACAGCAGCTTTAATCCCAACGCTAATGGTCAGTTGATATTCAAAATCATTGCAGGCCTGTAAATGACACCTGCCCTGAAAACAAATCCTGGGGTCACATATCGACCAAAAAATTCAAAGGACGTCCATATTTCAAAACGACCGTTTCAAAAGGCATATTTTACGCACATTAGTGTTCTGCTTCTTTTCCTTTCTTTCCTTTTTTGTTAAAAAACACGGGAATGGAAAAAGGCATCCCTCAGAATGGGCGAAAATCGTTGCAGACGAATCAATGGACAGAGGTTTAATCTCCAATATATATAAACAGCTCATGCAGCTTAATATTAAAAAAACAAACAACCCAAAAAAAATGGGCAGAAGATCTAAAGAGACGTTTCTTCAAAGGAGACACAGAGATGGCCAAGACGCACATGAAAAGCTGCTCAACAGCACTAATTATTAGAGAAATGCAAATCAAAACTACAATGAGGTATCACCTCACACCTGTTAGAATCGGCATCATCAGAAAATCTACAAACAACCAATTCTGGGGAGGTTGTGGACAAAAGGAGCCCTCTTCCACTATTGGTGGGAATGTAAATTGATACAGTCACTATGGAGAACAGTATGGAGTTTCCTTAAAAAAACTAGAAATAGAATTACCATCTGATCCAGCAATCCCACTTCTGGGCATATACCCAGAGAAAACCGTATTTCAAAAAGGCACATTCACCACAATGTTCGTTGCAGCACTATTTACAATAGCCAGGTAATGGAAGCAACCTAAATGCCCACAGACAGATGAATGGATAAAGATGTGGTACATATATAAAATGAAATATGACTCGGCCATTAAAAGGAATGAAACTGGGTCATCTGTAGAGACATCGATGGATCGAGAGACTGTCATACAGAATGAAGTAAGTCAGAAAGAGGAAAACAAATATTGTATATTAATGCATATATGTGGAGCCTAAAAATGGTACAGATGAACTGGTTTGCAGGGAAGAAATAGAGACACAGAGGTAGAGAACAAACGTATGGACACCAAGTGTGGGAAGCCATGGGGTGGTGGTGGTGGGATGAGTTGGGAGTTTGGGATTGACCTGTATACATGTATATGCATAAAATACATAACTAATAATAACGTGCTGTATAAAAAAATAAATAAAATTTCAAAATTTTAAAAAATAAAATTTAAAAATAAAACAGAAAAAAGTTCTTCCCGTCACACAGATGTATTTATAGGAATGAATTATTTCCATGCTTATATCTATAAATACATAAAAGAGGAATAACATCTAACTTGAAACATAAAAGAAAAAAAAAGTGAACCCACGAGTTATACAGAGGAAAACCCTATCACGGCACTTGCTCCAGTGGTAAACAATTCTGAAATTGGTCAGAGGTGGGGAACCATGTCCCATACAGCCAGCAACCCAACCCCCACGCAAGGAGCGTCCTCATTGCAAAGCTGGGGGACCGTGCCGAGGCATCTGTGAGTAAACGTGAGCTGAGCCCCAGGCCAGCTGCTGCTGAACTGTTCCCACCCTTTCCAGGTAAAACACCTGAATAGGTACAAGGGCTTGAAAGCCTAGAGGAAGGACCGTGGAGCCACACCAGCGACAGCACGCAGGCCAACTTGGTGCCTGCAGGCCAGCCAGCGTGGTCCTGGACCCTGGCTCTCTTCCAGAAGCTTTCCATTGCCCTGCCTGAGATACCCCTCCTGTCCCGGCCCCCACTGCTTTTTTCCTTCCTCACCTCTGTCCGGAGAGAAATTCCAGCGGAAGGTATGGGTGACACATCCTCTTCTTTACAGGCGGCAGCCTGGCAACTCCTGCAGAAAGGCCAGCAGAACCCCACTCACACCGGGCCACCCACAAAGCTGTGGCCCCTCACTCCCTCCCACCAGCACAGCCCCGAGACTGCTGACGGGGCAGAGAATATGGAGTCAGGCACAGCTTCAGGGGCTATTGCTGCCTGGAGCTCTGTTTATATTGACCTCAACGAGGCACACCTGGGGAGGGCGGGCCGTCAGGGTAAGGCTGCCCAGGTCAGCTAATCCACAACCCTCAGGGAATCACATTGTTGAAAATGGACCCCGCTAAGGCAGAAGAGAAGCCAAGGGAAAAAAGGACACAATGCCATTTGCAGCACCGTAGATGAGTCTAGAAGTAATCACGTGACTTGTAGTAAGTCAGAAAGTGAAAGACACATATCATATCATATCACTTAGAGGTGTTACCTAAAAATGGATACCAGGGCAGATATTTCCACGGAGAAGGGCAATCACAGATTCATTAAACAAACTTATGGTTCACCAATGGAAAGGTGTGAGGATTGGTTTCATTATGATATCGGGGTTAACAGACATATACAAACACAGGTGACATATATAATCACCAAAGACCTACAGAATACCAAGAGAGGACTACTCAACATTCTGTCATAACGTACATGGGAAAAGGATCCCAAGAAGAACAGTCATCTGTATATGTGTAAAAGAACCACATCTTCCACACCTACAACAAGCCAAACATTGTAATCAAACTTGCTGTAATAAAAAATAAAAAAAATAAATTAAAAACACGAACAAGAAGTAGTGAGACAAACGTGAGGGGCTTTCTCCTGGTACATTCCATTCTAAACTCCAATCTAGAACACCACTTCCACTGAGGCTCTCTTGCCCTAGTAACCAGATTTGGTAAGGGTGAACTGCTGCCACCTTGTGGCCGTTTCACACAACAGCAGCTTTAATCCCAACGCTAATGGTCAGTTGATATTCAAAATCATTGCAGGCCTGTAAATGACACCTGCCCTGAAAACAAATCCTGGGGTCACATATCGACCAAAAAATTCAAAGGACGTCCATATTTCAAAACGACCGTTTCAAAAGGCATATTTTACGCACATTAGTGTTCTGCTTCTTTTCCTTTCTTTCCTTTTTTGTTAAAAAACACGGGAATGGAAAAAGGCATCCCTCAGAATGGGCGAAAATCGTTGCAGACGAATCAATGGACAGAGGTTTAATCTCCAATATATATAAACAGCTCATGCAGCTTAATATTAAAAAAACAAACAACCCAAAAAAAATGGGCAGAAGATCTAAAGAGACGTTTCTTCAAAGGAGACACAGAGATGGCCAAGACGCACATGAAAAGCTGCTCAACAGCACTAATTATTAGAGAAATGCAAATCAAAACTACAATGAGGTATCACCTCACACCTGTTAGAATCGGCATCATCAGAAAATCTACAAACAACCAATTCTGGGGAGGTTGTGGACAAAAGGAGCCCTCTTCCACTATTGGTGGGAATGTAAATTGATACAGTCACTATGGAGAACAGTATGGAGTTTCCTTAAAAAAACTAGAAATAGAATTACCATCTGATCCAGCAATCCCACTTCTGGGCATATACCCAGAGAAAACCGTATTTCAAAAAGGCACATTCACCACAATGTTCGTTGCAGCACTATTTACAATAGCCAGGTAATGGAAGCAACCTAAATGCCCACAGACAGATGAATGGATAAAGATGTGGTACATATATAAAATGAAATATGACTCGGCCATTAAAAGGAATGAAACTGGGTCATCTGTAGAGACATCGATGGATCGAGAGACTGTCATACAGAATGAAGTAAGTCAGAAAGAGGAAAACAAATATTGTATATTAATGCATATATGTGGAGCCTAAAAATGGTACAGATGAACTGGTTTGCAGGGAAGAAATAGAGACACAGAGGTAGAGAACAAACGTATGGACACCAAGTGTGGGAAGCCATGGGGTGGTGGTGGTGGGATGAGTTGGGAGTTTGGGATTGACCTGTATACATGTATATGCATAAAATACATAACTAATAATAACGTGCTGTATAAAAAAATAAATAAAATTTCAAAATTTTAAAAAATAAAATTTAAAAATAAAACAGAAAAAAGTTCTTCCCGTCACACAGATGTATTTATAGGAATGAATTATTTCCATGCTTATATCTATAAATACATAAAAGAGGAATAACATCTAACTTGAAACATAAAAGAAAAAAAAAGTGAACCCACGAGTTATACAGAGGAAAACCCTATCAGGGCACTTGCTCCAGTGGTAAACAATTCTGAAATTGGTCAGAGGTGGGGAACCATGTCCCATACAGCCAGCAACCCAACCCCCACGCAAGGAGCGTCCTCATTGCAAAGCTGGGGGACCGTGCCGAGGCATCTGTGAGTAAACGTGAGCTGAGCCCCAGGCCAGCTGCTGCTGAACTGTTCCCACCCTTTCCAGGTAAAACACCTGAATAGGTACAAGGGCTTGAAAGCCTAGAGGAAGGACCGTGGAGCCACACCAGCGACAGCACGCAGGCCAACTTGGTGCCTGCAGGCCAGCCAGCGTGGTCCTGGACCCTGGCTCTCTTCCAGAAGCTTTCCATTGCCCTGCCTGAGATACCCCTCCTGTCCCGGCCCCCACTGCTTTTTTCCTTCCTCACCTCTGTCCGGAGAGAAATTCCAGCGGAAGGTATGGGTGACACATCCTCTTCTTTACAGGCGGCAGCCTGGCAACTCCTGCAGAAAGGCCAGCAGAACCCCACTCACACCGGGCCACCCACAAAGCTGTGGCCCCTCACTCCCTCCCACCAGCACAGCCCCGAGACTGCTGACGGGGCAGAGAATATGGAGTCAGGCACAGCTTCAGGGGCTATTGCTGCCTGGAGCTCTGTTTATATTGACCTCAACGAGGCACACCTGGGGAGGGCGGGCCGTCAGGGTAAGGCTGCCCAGGTCAGCTAATCCACAACCCTCAGGGAATCACATTGTTGAAAATGGACCCCGCTAAGGCAGAAGAGAAGCCAAGGGAAAAAAGGACACAATGCCATTTGCAGCACCGTAGATGAGTCTAGAAGTAATCACGTGACTTGTAGTAAGTCAGAAAGTGAAAGACACATATCATATCATATCACTTAGAGGTGTTACCTAAAAATGGATACCAGGGCAGATATTTCCACGGAGAAGGGCAATCACAGATTCATTAAACAAACTTATGGTTCACCAATGGAAAGGTGTGAGGATTGGTTTCATTATGATATCGGGGTTAACAGACATATACAAACACAGGTGACATATATAATCACCAAAGACCTACAGAATACCAAGAGAGGACTACTCAACATTCTGTCATAACGTACATGGGAAAAGGATCCCAAGAAGAACAGTCATCTGTATATGTGTAAAAGAACCACATCTTCCACACCTACAACAAGCCAAACATTGTAATCAAACTTGCTGTAATAAAAAATAAAAAAAATAAATTAAAAACACGAACAAGAAGTAGTGAGACAAACGTGAGGGGCTTTCTCCTGGTACATTCCATTCTAAACTCCAATCTAGAACACCACTTCCACTGAGGCTCTCTTGCCCTAGTAACCAGATTTGGTAAGGGTGAACTGCTGCCACCTTGTGGCCGTTTCACACAACAGCAGCTTTAATCCCAACGCTAATGGTCAGTTGATATTCAAAATCATTGCAGGCCTGTAAATGACACCTGCCCTGAAAACAAATCCTGGGGTCACATATCGACCAAAAAATTCAAAGGACGTCCATATTTCAAAACGACCGTTTCAAAAGGCATATTTTACGCACATTAGTGTTCTGCTTCTTTTCCTTTCTTTCCTTTTTTGTTAAAAAACACGGGAATGGAAAAAGGCATCCCTCAGAATGGGCGAAAATCGTTGCAGACGAATCAATGGACAGAGGTTTAATCTCCAATATATATAAACAGCTCATGCAGCTTAATATTAAAAAAACAAACAACCCAAAAAAAATGGGCAGAAGATCTAAAGAGACGTTTCTTCAAAGGAGACACAGAGATGGCCAAGACGCACATGAAAAGCTGCTCAACAGCACTAATTATTAGAGAAATGCAAATCAAAACTACAATGAGGTATCACCTCACACCTGTTAGAATCGGCATCATCAGAAAATCTACAAACAACCAATTCTGGGGAGGTTGTGGACAAAAGGAGCCCTCTTCCACTATTGGTGGGAATGTAAATTGATACAGTCACTATGGAGAACAGTATGGAGTTTCCTTAAAAAAACTAGAAATAGAATTACCATCTGATCCAGCAATCCCACTTCTGGGCATATACCCAGAGAAAACCGTATTTCAAAAAGGCACATTCACCACAATGTTCGTTGCAGCACTATTTACAATAGCCAGGTAATGGAAGCAACCTAAATGCCCACAGACAGATGAATGGATAAAGATGTGGTACATATATAAAATGAAATATGACTCGGCCATTAAAAGGAATGAAACTGGGTCATCTGTAGAGACATCGATGGATCGAGAGACTGTCATACAGAATGAAGTAAGTCAGAAAGAGGAAAACAAATATTGTATATTAATGCATATATGTGGAGCCTAAAAATGGTACAGATGAACTGGTTTGCAGGGAAGAAATAGAGACACAGAGGTAGAGAACAAACGTATGGACACCAAGTGTGGGAAGCCATGGGGTGGTGGTGGTGGGATGAGTTGGGAGTTTGGGATTGACCTGTATACATGTATATGCATAAAATACATAACTAATAATAACGTGCTGTATAAAAAAATAAATAAAATTTCAAAATTTTAAAAAATAAAATTTAAAAATAAAACAGAAAAAAGTTCTTCCCGTCACACAGATGTATTTATAGGAATGAATTATTTCCATGCTTATATCTATAAATACATAAAAGAGGAATAACATCTAACTTGAAACATAAAAGAAAAAAAAAGTGAACCCACGAGTTATACAGAGGAAAACCCTATCAGGGCACTTGCTCCAGTGGTAAACAATTCTGAAATTGGTCAGAGGTGGGGAACCATGTCCCATACAGCCAGCAACCCAACCCCCACGCAAGGAGCGTCCTCATTGCAAAGCTGGGGGACCGTGCCGAGGCATCTGTGAGTAAACGTGAGCTGAGCCCCAGGCCAGCTGCTGCTGAACTGTTCCCACCCTTTCCAGGTAAAACACCTGAATAGGTACAAGGGCTTGAAAGCCTAGAGGAAGGACCGTGGAGCCACACCAGCGACAGCACGCAGGCCAACTTGGTGCCTGCAGGCCAGCCAGCGTGGTCCTGGACCCTGGCTCTCTTCCAGAAGCTTTCCATTGCCCTGCCTGAGATACCCCTCCTGTCCCGGCCCCCACTGCTTTTTTCCTTCCTCACCTCTGTCCGGAGAGAAATTCCAGCGGAAGGTATGGGTGACACATCCTCTTCTTTACAGGCGGCAGCCTGGCAACTCCTGCAGAAAGGCCAGCAGAACCCCACTCACACCGGGCCACCCACAAAGCTGTGGCCCCTCACTCCCTCCCACCAGCACAGCCCCGAGACTGCTGACGGGGCAGAGAATATGGAGTCAGGCACAGCTTCAGGGGCTATTGCTGCCTGGAGCTCTGTTTATATTGACCTCAACGAGGCACACCTGGGGAGGGCGGGCCGTCAGGGTAAGGCTGCCCAGGTCAGCTAATCCACAACCCTCAGGGAATCACATTGTTGAAAATGGACCCCGCTAAGGCAGAAGAGAAGCCAAGGGAAAAAAGGACACAATGCCATTTGCAGCACCGTAGATGAGTCTAGAAGTAATCACGTGACTTGTAGTAAGTCAGAAAGTGAAAGACACATATCATATCATAACACTTAGAGGTGTTACCTAAAAATGGATACCAGGGCAGATATTTCCACGGAGAAGGGCAATCACAGATTCATTAAACAAACTTATGGTTCACCAATGGAAAGGTGTGAGGATTGGTTTCATTATGATATCGGGGTTAACAGACATATACAAACACAGGTGACATATATAATCACCAAAGACCTACAGAATACCAAGAGAGGACTACTCAACATTCTGTCATAACGTACATGGGAAAAGGATCCCAAGAAGAACAGTCATCTGTATATGTGTAAAAGAACCACATCTTCCACACCTACAACAAGCCAAACATTGTAATCAAACTTGCTGTAATAAAAAATAAAAAAAATAAATTAAAAACACGAACAAGAAGTAGTGAGACAAACGTGAGGGGCTTTCTCCTGGTACATTCCATTCTAAACTCCAATCTAGAACACCACTTCCACTGAGGCTCTCTTGCCCTAGTAACCAGATTTGGTAAGGGTGAACTGCTGCCACCTTGTGGCCGTTTCACACAACAGCAGCTTTAATCCCAACGCTAATGGTCAGTTGATATTCAAAATCATTGCAGGCCTGTAAATGACACCTGCCCTGAAAACAAATCCTGAGGTCACATATCGACCAAAATATTCAAAGGACGTCCATATTTCAAAACCACCGTTTCAAAAGGCATATTTTACGCACATTAGTGTTCTGCTTCTTTTACTTTCTTTCCTTTTTTGTTAAAAAACACGGGAATGGAAAAAGGCATCCCTCAGAATGGGCGAAAATCGTTGCAGACGAATCAATGGACAGAGGTTTAATCTCCAATATATATAAACAGCTCATGCAGCTTAATATTAAAAAAACAAACAACCCAAAAAAAATGGGCAGAAGATCTAAAGAGACGTTTCTTCAAAGGAGACACAGAGATGGCCAAGACGCACATGAAAAGCTGCTCAACAGCACTAATTATTAGAGAAATGCAAATCAAAACTACAATGAGGTATCACCTCACACCTGTTAGAATCGGCATCTTCAGAAAATCTACAAACAACAAATTCTGGGGAGGGTGTGGACAAAAGGAGCCCTCTTCCACTATTGGTGGGAATGTAAATTGATACAGTCACTATGGAGAACAGTATGGAGTTTCCTTAAAAAAACTAGAAATAGAATTACCATCTGATCCAGCAATCCCACTTCTGGGCATATACCCAGAGAAAACCGTATTTCAAAAAGGCACATTCACCACAATGTTCGTTGCAGCACTATTTACAATAGCCAGGTAATGGAAGCAACCTAAATGCCCACAGACAGATGAATGGATAAAGATGTGGTACATATATAAAATGGAATATTACTCGGCCATAAAAAGGAATGAAACTGGGTCATTTGTAGAGACATCGATGGATCGAGAGACTGTCATACAGAATGAAGTAAGTCAGAAAGAGGAAAACAAATATTGTATATTAATGCATATATGTGGAGCCTAAAAATGGTACAGATGAACTGGTTTGCAGGGAAGAAATAGAGACACAGAGGTAGAGAACAAACGTATGGACACCAAGTGTGGGAAGCCATGGGGTGGTGGTGGTGGGATGAGTTGGGAGTTTGGGATTGACCTGTATACATGTATATGCATAAAATACATAACTAATAATAACGTGCTGTATAAAAAAATAAATAAAATTTCAAAATTTTAAAAAATAAAATTTAAAAATAAAACAGAAAAAAGTTCTTCCCGTCACACAGATGTATTTATAGGAATGAATTATTTCCATGCTTATATCTATAAATACATAAAAGAGGAATAACATCTAACTTGAAACATAAAAGAAAAAAAAAGTGAACCCACGAGTTATACAGAGGAAAACCCTATCACGGCACTTGCTCCAGTGGTAAACAATTCTGAAATTGGTCAGAGGTGGGGAACCATGTCCCATACAGCCAGCAACCCAACCCCCACGCAAGGAGCGTCCTCATTGCAAAGCTGGGGGACCGTGCCGAGGCATCTGTGAGTAAACGTGAGCTGAGCCCCAGGCCAGCTGCTGCTGAACTGTTCCCACCCTTTCCAGGTAAAACACCTGAATAGGTACAAGGGCTTGAAAGCCTAGAGGAAGGACCGTGGAGCCACACCAGCGACAGCACGCAGGCCAACTTGGTGCCTGCAGGCCAGCCAGCGTGGTCCTGGACCCTGGCTCTCTTCCAGAAGCTTTCCATTGCCCTGCCTGAGATACCCCTCCTGTCCCGGCCCCCACTGCTTTTTTCCTTCCTCACCTCTGTCCGGAGAGAAATTCCAGCGGAAGGTATGGGTGACACATCCTCTTCTTTACAGGCGGCAGCCTGGCAACTCCTGCAGAAAGGCCAGCAGAACCCCACTCACACCGGGCCACCCACAAAGCTGTGGCCCCTCACTCCCTCCCACCAGCACAGCCCCGAGACTGCTGACGGGGCAGAGAATATGGAGTCAGGCACAGCTTCAGGGGCTATTGCTGCCTGGAGCTCTGTTTATATTGACCTCAACGAGGCACACCTGGGGAGGGCGGGCCGGCAGGGTACGGCTGCCCAGGTCAGCTAATCCACAACCCTCAGGGAATCACATTGTTGAAAATGGACCCCGCTAAGGCAGAAGAGAAGCCAAGGGAAAAAAGGACACAATGCCATTTGCAGCACCGTAGATGAGTCTAGAAGTAATCACGTGACTTGTAGTAAGTCAGAAAGTGAAAGACACATATCATATCATATCACTTATAGGTGTTACCTAAAAATGGATACCAGGGCAGATATTTCCACGGAGAAGGGCAATCACAGATTCATTAAACAAACTTATGGTTCACCAATGGAAAGGTGTGAGGATTGGTTTCATTATGATATCGGGGTTAACAGACATATACAAACACAGGTGACATATATAATCACCAAAGACCTACAGAATACCAAGAGAGGACTACTCAACATTCTGTCATAACGTACATGGGAAAAGGATCCCAAGAAGAACAGTCATCTGTATATGTGTAAAAGAACCACATCTTCCACACCTACAACAAGCCAAACATTGTAATCAAACTTGCTGTAATAAAAAATAAAAAAATTAAATTAAAAACACGAACAAGAAGTAGTGAGACAAACGTGAGGGGCTTTCTCCTGGTACATTCCATTCTAAACTCCAATCTAGAACACCACTTCCACTGAGGCTCTCTTGCCCTAGTAACCAGATTTGGTAAGGGTGAACTGCTGCCACCTTGTGGCCGTTTCACACAACAGCAGCTTTAATCCCAACGCTAATGGTCAGTTGATATTCAAAATCATTGCAGGCCTGTAAATGACACCTGCCCTGAAAACAAATCCTGGGGTCACATATCGACCAAAAAATTCAAAGGACGTCCATATTTCAAAACGACCGTTTCAAAAGGCATATTTTACGCACATTAGTGTTCTGCTTCTTTTCCTTTCTTTCCTTTTTTGTTAAAAAACACGGGAATGGAAAAAGGCATCCCTCAGAATGGGCGAAAACCGTTGCAGACGAATCAATGGACAGAGGTTTAATCTCCAATATATATAAACAGCTCATGCAGCTTAATATTAAAAAAACAAACAACCCAAAAAAAATGGGCAGAAGATCTAAAGAGACGTTTCTTCAAAGGAGACACAGAGATGGCCAAGACGCACATGAAAAGCTGCTCAACAGCACTAATTATTAGAGAAATGCAAATCAAAACTACAATGAGGTATCACCTCACACCTGTTAGAATCGGCATCTTCAGAAAATCTACAAACAACCAATTCTGGGGAGGGTGTGGACAAAAGGAGCCCTCTTCCACTATTGGTGGGAATGTAAATTGATACAGTCACTATGGAGAACAGTATGGAGTTTCCTTAAAAAAACTAGAAATAGAATTACCATCTGATCCAGCAATCCCACTTCTGGGCATATACCCAGAGAAAACCGTATTTCAAAAAGGCACATTCACCACAATGTTCGTTGCAGCACTATTTACAATAGCCAGGTAATGGAAGCAACCTAAATGCCCACAGACAGATGAATGGATAAAGATGTGGTACATATATAAAATGGAATATGACTCGGCCATAAAAAGGAATGAAACTGGGTCATTTGTAGAGACATCGATGGATCGAGAGACTGTCATACAGAATGAAGTAAGTCAGAAAGAGGAAAACAAATATTGTATATTAATGCATATATGTGGAGCCTAAAAATGGTACAGATGAACTGGTTTGCAGGGAAGAAATAGAGACACAGAGGTAGAGAACAAACGTATGGACACCAAGTGTGGGAAGCCATGGGGTGGTGGTGGTGGGATGAGTTGGGAGTTTGGGATTGACCTGTATACATGTATATGCATAAAATACATAACTAATAATAACGTGCTGTATAAAAAAATAAATAAAATTTCAAAATTTTAAAAAATAAAATTTAAAAATAAAACAGAAAAAAGTTCTTCCCGTCACACAGATGTATTTATAGGAATGAATTATTTCCATGCTTATATCTATAAATACATAAAAGAGGAATAACATCTAACTTGAACCATAAAAGAAAAAAAAACCTGAACCCAGGAGTTATACCGAGGAAAACCCTATCAGGGCACTTGCTCCAGTGGTAAACAATTCTGAAATTGGTCAGAGGTGGGGAACCATCTCCCATACAGCCAGCAACCCAACCCCCACGCAAGGAGCGTCCTCATTGCAAAGCTGGGGGACCGTGCCGAGGCATCTGTGAGTAAACGTGAGCTGAGCCCCAGGCCAGCTGCTGCTGAACTGTTCCCACCCTTTCCAGGTAAAACACCTGAATAGGTACAAGGGCTTGAAAGCCTAGAGGAAGGACCGTGGAGCCACACCAGCGACAGCACGCAGGCCAACTTGGTGCCTGCAGGCCAGCCAGCGTGGTCCTGGACCCTGGCTCTCTTCCAGAAGCTTTCCATTGCCCTGCCTGAGATACCCCTCCTGTCCCGGCCCCCACTGCTTTTTTCCTTCCTCACCTCTGTCCGGAGAGAAATTCCAGCGGAAGGTATGGGTGACACATCCTCTTCTTTACAGGCGGCAGCCTGGCAACTCCTGCAGAAAGGCCAGCAGAACCCCACTCACACCGGGCCACCCACAAAGCTGTGGCCCCTCACTCCCTCCCACCAGCACAGCCCCGAGACTGCTGACGGGGCAGAGAATATGGAGTCAGGCACAGCTTCAGGGGCTATTGCTGCCTGGAGCTCTGTTTATATTGACCTCAACGAGGCACACCTGGGGAGGGCGGGCTGGCAGGGTAAGGCTGCCCAGGTCAGCTAATCCACAACCCTCAGGGAATCACATTGTTGAAAATGGACCCCGCTAAGGCAGAAGAGAAGCCAAGGGAAAAAAGGACACAATGCCATTTGCAGCACCGTAGATGAGTCTAGAAGTAATCACGTGACTTGTAGTAAGTCAGAAAGTGAAAGACACATATCATATCATATCACTTAGAGGTGTTACCTAAAAATGGATACCAGGGCAGATATTTCCACGGAGAAGGGCAATCACAGATTCATTAAACAAACTTATGGTTCACCAATGGAAAGGTGTGAGGATTGGTTTCATTATGATATCGGGGTTAACAGACATATACAAACACAGGTGACATATATAATCACCAAAGACCTACAGAATACCAAGAGAGGACTACTCAACATTCTGTCATAACGTACATGGGAAAAGGATCCCAAGAAGAACA